>NC_083317.1:711666-1067500 GCF_963455315.2 Globicephala melas | reverse complement strand
CAAACCCTCAATCTCAGGAACAATCAAATAAATGCAAATTAAGTAGCATTTGGGGTTGTGTGGTTTGAGAAAGGTGACACGGTCTCCCTTCGTTCTTTTTTAAACAGCTTTATGTAGCCGTAATTCACATGCCATACATTCACGAACTTAAAGTGTACGATTCAGCAGTTTCTAGCGTGTTCAGAGATGTGCGCCACCATCACCACAGTCAACTTTAGAACGTCTCTATCACTTCAGAAAGAAGCCTTGAACTTGGCCACGTGCAGCAACGTGGATGGACTTGGAGGGCGTTACGCTGAGTGAAGTAAGTCAGACAGAGAAGGACAAATACTGCGTGATTTCCCTTATATGTGGGATTTAAAAAATGTGACAGACTAGTGACTGTAACAAAAAAAAGCAGACCCACAGATATAGAGAACAAAGTCGTGGTCACCAGTGGGGAGAGGGAAGGGAGGAGGGGCAAGATCGGGGTAGAGGCTTAAGAGGTACAAACTATTAGGTATAAGAGAAGCCGTAAGGATATATTGTACAACACAGGGGTACAGCCAAGAGTTTGTGACTGAATGGAGGACAACCTTTAAAACTGGATCACTGTATTGTACGCCTGTGACTTATATGATATTACACATCAACTATACTTCAGTAAAAGAAAGAAACCTTTTAGCTGTTACCACTTCCAGCCCTGACCAGTCACTAACCTACTTTCTATAGATTTCCCTGTTCTATTTCATGTAAATGGCATCACCTGTATGTGACCTTTTGTGTGTGCCTTCTTTCACTCGAACGTCATGTGTTCAAGCTTCATCCATGTGGTGGCGTGTCAGGACCTCAGTCCTTTTGGTGGCTGAGTCACACTCCAAAGTGTGGATGGACCCCCTTGTGTATCTGTTCGCCAGCCGGGGAACACTTGTATCGTTCCACCTTTTGGCTGAAGTGAATAGTGCTGCTGTAAACATTAGTGTAAAGATTTTGTGTGGACGTATGCTTTCATTTCTCTCGGTGTGTATCTAGAGTGGAATTTCTGGGGCACAAGGTATCTTTGCTTAATCGTTCAAGGAACTGCCACACTATTTTCCAAAGCGTCTGCCGCATCTTACACTCCGGCCAGGAGAGGATGAGGGCTGTGATTTCCCCACATCTTGCCAGCACTTGTGATTACGTTTTTGATTCTAGCCATCTTAGTGGGTGTGAAGTGTATCTCATTGTGGTTTCCATTTGATTTTCCCAGATGACTGGTGTTATTAAGCATCTTTTCATGCGCCCGTTGGCCATTTGTATGTCTTGTTTTTGAGATGTGGACTACTTTTAAAGTCTTTATTGAATTTGTTACAGTATTGATTCTGTTTTGGTTTTCTGGCCTCGAGGCATGTGGGATCTTAGCTTCCCAACCAGGGATCGAACCTGCACCCCCTGCATTGGAAGGCGAAGTCGTAACCACTGGACCGCCAGGGAGGTCCCCATTTGTATGTCTTCAGTGGAGAAATGTCTCTTCAGATTCTTTGCCAGTTTAAAAAAATTGGGTTGTCTTCTTATTGTTGGGTTGCAGGAGTTCTTTCCATATTCTGGATACACATCTCTTATTGGGTGTGTGATTTGCAGATATTTTCTTCCATTCTGTGGGTTGTCTTTTCACTTTCCTGTGTCCTGTGAAGCACAAAAGTTTTCAGTTTTGTTGAAGTCCAATTGATCTATGTTTTTTCTCTTGTTGCTCAGACTTCTGGTGTCATATCTAAGAGTCCTTTGCCAAATCCTCGGTCATGAAGATTTATTCTATGTTTTCTACTAAGAGTTTTATAGTTTTAGTTCTTATATTTAGGTCTTTGATCCATTTGAAGCTAATTTTTGTATATGGTGTGAGGTAAGGGTTTAACTGCCTTCTTTTCCCTGTGGCTGTCCAGTTGTCCCAGCATCATTTGTTGAAAATACTATTCTTTCCCCACTGAATAGTTTGGGCAACCTTGTGGAAAGTCAGTTGACCATAGATGCGTGAGTTTATTTCAGCTCGCAATTCTGTTTCACGCATCTGTCTGCCTGTCTTTGTTCCAGTACCTGCTGCCTTGGTCACTTAGCATTATAAAAGGTTTGAAGTAGGGAAACGTGATTCCTCCAGTTCTGTTCTAACCCTACACAATGTTCGAACCCAATACTGTGAACAACTGTATTTTAACAAATTATATAACTTAGGTGAAATGAACAAGTTCCTAGAAAGACACAAACTACTGAAATTCAATAAGAAGTAGACTATTTGAATATATCTGTAACAAATGAAGAGATCGAATTAGTAATCCCAAAACTTCCATAAAGAAAAGACCAGCTTCACTGCTGAATTTTACCAAACATTTAAAGAAGAATTAAAACCAGTTCTTCACAAACTCTTTCAAACGATAAGAGATGGGGGAACATTTCCCAGCTCATTTTATGAGGTCAGTATTACCTGGATACCAAAACCATACAGATATCACAAACACAAAAAACTACAGTCCAACGTTTCTTACAACACAAAAAATTCTTAAAATCCTAGCAAACCAAATTCAGCCACATAGAAAAAGAATTATACATCATCACCCAGTGGGCTTTATCCCAGGAATGCAAGTTTGGTTTAATGTCTGAAAATTAATGTAATACATCACATCAACAGAATAAAAAATAAAAATCACATGATCATCTCAGTAGACACAGAAAAGGCATAGAGAAAATCCAACACCCTTTCGTGATAAGAACATTAAAAAAACTAGGAAAAAAAGGGAACTTCCTCAAGCCAATGAAAGGCATCTCGAAAAACTCATACCTAACATCGAACTTACTGGTGAGAGGCTGGACGCTCCCCCCAAGATTGGGGACAAGACAAGAACACCTGCTCTCACCACTTCTATTCAGTGTTGTACTCTGTTCACAGATGACATGATCTTATATGTGTGAAGTCCTAAGGAATCTGCTAAAAATCTGTTACAACTAACAAATTCAGCAAGGTTGTAGGATACGAGATCAATATAAAAACACCAATTGTATTTCTCAATAACTTGCAACGAACAATCCAAAAATGAAATTGAGAAAAAATTCCATTTACAAAAGCATCAAAAAGAGTAAAATATTTAGGAATAAATTTAACAAAGAAGTGCAAAATGTATACTCTGAAAACTTAAAAAAACAACTTAGAGAGAAATTAAGGAAAAACATCCCGTGTTCACGAATTGGAAGACTTCACATCGTTAAGACGGCATCACTCCCGCAAACAACCTCCGGCCACTACAGCTCCTACCCGATCCCAGCTGATGTCTTTGTAGGAATTGGCAAACCGATCCTAATATCCATATGGAATTTCAAGGCACCCAGAATAAGACTCTTGAAAAAAGAAGAGCAAAGTAGAGGAACCCCTTGGTTCTTTTTTTTTTTTATACATCTTTATTGGAGTATAATTGCTTTACAATGGTGTGTTAGTTTCTGCTTTATAACAAAGTGAATCAGTTATACATATACTTATGTTCCCATATCTCTTCCCTCTTGCGTCTCCCTCCCTCCCACCCTCCCTATCCCACCCCTCTAGGTGGTCACAAAGCACCGAGCTGATCTCCCTGTGCTATGCGGCTGCTTCCCACTAGCTATCTACCTTACGTTTGGTAGTGTATATATGTCCATGCCTCTCTCTCACTTTGTCACAGCTTACCCTTCCCCCTCCCCGTATCCTCAAGTCCATTCTCTAGTAGGTCTGTGTCTTTATTCCTGTCCTGCCCCTAGGTTCTTCATGACATTTTTTTTTCTTAAATTCCATATATATGTGTTAGCATACGGTATTTGTCTTTCTCTTTCTGCCTTACTTCACTCTGTATGACAGACTCTAGGTCTATCCACCTCATTACAAATAGCTCAATTTCGTTTCTTTTTATGGCTGAGTAATATTCCATTGTATATATGTGCCACATCTTCTTTATCCATTCATCCGATGATGGGCACTTAGGTTGTTTCCATCTCCTGGCTATTGTAAACAGAGCTGCAATGAACATTTTGGTACATGACTCTTTGAATTATGGTTTTCTCAGGGTATATGCCCAGTAGTGGGATTGCTGGGTCATATGGTAGTTCTATTTGTAGTTTTTTAAGGAACCTCCATACTGTTCTCCATAGTGGCTGTACCAATTCACATTCCCTCCAGCAGTGCAAGAGGGTTCCCTTTTCTCCACACCCTCTCCAGCATTTATTGTTTCTAGAGTTTTTGATGATGGCCATTCTGACCGGTGTGAGATGATAGCTCACTGTAGTTTTGATTTGCATTTCTCTAATGATTAATGATGTTGAGCATCCTTTCATGTGTTTGTTGGCACTCTGTATGTCTTCTTTGGAGAAATGTCTATTTAGGTCTTCTGCCCATTTTTGGATTGGGTTGTTTGTTTTTTTGTTATTGAGCTGCATGAGCTGCTTGTAAATTTTGGAGATTAATCCTTTGTCAGTTGCTTCATTTGCAAATATTTTCTCCCATTCTGAGGGTTGTCTTTTGGTCTTGTTTATGGTTCCTTTGCTGTGCAAAAGCTTTGCAGTTTCATTAGGTCCCATTTGTTTATTTTTGTGTTTATTTCCATTTCTCTAGGAGGTGGGTCAAAAAGGACCTTGCTGTGATTTATGTCATAGAGTGTCCTGCCTATGTTTTCCTCTAAGAGTTTGATAGTGTCTGGCCTTACATTTAGGTCTTTACTCCATTCTGAGCTTATTTTTGTGTATGGCGTTGGGGAGTGATCTAATCTCGTACTTTTCCATGTGCCTGTCCAGCTTTCCCAGCACCACTTACTGAAGAGGCTGTCCTTCCTCCACTGTACATTCCTGCCTCCTTTATCAAAGGTAAGGCGACCACATGTGCGTGCTTATCCCTGGTTCTTAAAGGAGTGTTTAGAGCCTGTGAACGCATCTGCTTTGCCTTGGGGTGTAGCTTGGATGATTCCCGTAGAGTCTAAAGCCTGACTGGGAGAAACACGTTCAGATCTTTGTTTTGTGAACGTGAACCTAAATGACGCCAAGTGAGAGAAGTCGGCGACTTTGCCGCCCGCCGGGCGCTCAGGGAAGGCAGGAGCCGCTCCCAGCCGCGTGGCGACCCGCCAGGGCCTTTTGAAGTCTCGGCAGGGGTAACACCCACGCGTGGCCCCAGGGACGGGACGTGCCTGGAAAGCAGTTCTTACCACCCTCTGCTGCGTCACCTGCCTTTCCAGAGACAAAGCTGGTGGAGAGAGTGTTCCAGGCGGACACAGGAGGAGAGCTTTACTCTCCCCATGAACTTTTCTCATGGGAACGTTTCAGACCTGCAGAAAAGTCGAAGGACAGTGTGGGGTTTGCTCACGTACTTCCTTCATCGCGGTTCCCCTTGGTCTCCTGGTCTGGCCCTGTCTGTACCCAGGGCCGTGCACACCTGCACACCGTGTCCACGTGTGCATCCACACTCACATCCCCGTGCAGGTGCACACGCTCGTTGGGGACGTGGGCGCGGCATCTTGCCCTGTGGCCTGCTGTCCGTGGGCGCCTCCTGTCCAGTTGTCCTCTATCACACAGGCCACATTCAAGGGTCCTCCAGGTCCCAATGACGGCCTTTATGAAGCTGGCCCCGTCTCTGCCCGGCGGCCCCGGAGCATCTAGGAACCGCGCGGCACTTGGTGGCCGTGACCCCTCAGCCTGTTAGCTTAGAGCCGCCCCTTCCTCCTTACGCTTCCTAACGTGGCCGTTTCTGGAGAGTCCGGGCGCTGTCCCGCGAAGCGCGCTGTCTGACTTGTCCATCCCGCGAAGCGCGCTGTCTGACTTGTCCAGCTGTTTCCTCGTGTTTGGATTAGGGCTTTGGCTGTGCACCCTGGACAGGCAACCGCGTGTGCTCCGCGTGGCCTTCCCTTGGGACGTGGGAGGGCGTGCGTGTCTGGTGGTCACCGGGTGGCCCCGGGGAGGTGCCTTTTCCCCAAGATGTGTCAACGTCTTGAGAATCTCTGCTCCCAGCCACCTTTCACCTCCACTGCCGACCCCTCCAGCCGGGGGTCTCCACCTGCCACGCTCGCCTCCCAAGGGGCCGGCTCTGTGGGGGTCGGAGGGTCCCCTGTGTTCTGTCACCCCAGACCAGTGGTGGGGTTGTGGGAACAGTGTGCCCAGCTGAGTACGGGGCGATGCTTGGTGTTGATCTGGGAACCAGAGGGCTCCTGTTGGCTCCGCTGTTACCATAGAGGAATCTGGGTTTGGGCTGGGACAGCCTCCTTCCCACCAGGCAGCACCTCCCCTGCCTGCTCAGCCCAGGCAGCGGGGCCTCGGCCCTCGCGGGAGCTGGGGGCTCCGCTGAGGGCATGCACCTGGCGACCTGAACCCGGGTCTCCACTTTCCCACACTGGGATGAAGTGGGTTAAAGGACACCTGAGGGCAGAGGAGGGGGGCTGGACAGCCTGGTGGTTAAAGATTAGACGGTGTTGCAAGGTCCCCGCTGTCCACGGTCCTCCTGTCTGTGTGCTCGGCTCTCACTGGCGATGTGGCCAGGCGGGTCCTCGGGTGACCGACACCCGAGGGGAGGGGAGGCACCCGTGGGCCTTGACCTGTAGCCCCGGCTGCCCGGCCACCTCGTGCCGCTTAATCTTCACAGCAACCTGAGGGCGGACAGTGGCCACAAGGAGAGGCCCGGCCAGCGCGGGAACCTGGCCAGCGGTCCGCATAGAGCTTGTCGTCAGCAGGCCCAGCAGCAGGGCCTTCAATGGGCATCTTAGGAGCTGTGGCCTTTATCACTGTGGCTCAAAAAAGTCACCATGAAACACAGGGTTGGGGCAGAACGTTTGGACACTTTGGGCAATTATAAACAGAAAGATGAGAAGGTGTGTTCCATTCTGGAAGGGCTGTAAACGTGCCCACAACGTATGGGTCTTTTTCTTTTTAATTTTTAAATATTTATTTATTTATTTTTGGCTGCGTTGGGTCTTTGTTGCTGCACACGGGCTTTCTCTAGTTGCGGTGAGCGGGGGCAACTGTTCCTTGTGGTGCGTGGGCTTCTCATAGCGGTGGCTTCTCTTGTTGCGGAGCACGGGCTCTAGGTGCACGGGCTTCAGTAGTTGTGGAGCACAGGCTCTAGAGCGCAGGCTCAGTAGTTGTGGCGCACGGGCTTAGTTGCTCTGTGGTACGTGGGGTCTTCCCGGACTAGGGCTCGAACCCATGTCCCCTGCATTGGCAGGCGGATTCTTAACCACTGCGCCACCAGGGAAGTCCCCACAATGTACGGGTCTTTACTGGACGTGCTGCCGCCCTGGGGGCTGTCCCCAGCACTGGATGTTGGGACTGGTTTCCCAGCCCTGCTCCTTGGAGGCCGGCCAGCTCCTCGCAGGCCCACGCGTCTTGAATGGTCTCTAGTACCTGGTCCTCGAGGGAGGAGCAGGAGAGGTGACCCTGGGCGACCTGAGGAGGGGTCCCTGCAGGACACTGCTGGCCTGGGGAGCGTGGGGGGGGGGATGGTCTGAGGGATGGGCTGAAGAGAGGAATCAGGGCCAGCCTTTGGGCCACATGTGGGCAGCCGCAGGCAGACCACCCGGAGGGGCCCAGGAGAGACCCCGCCGTGGGCCCAGGACGGCTGAGGCCCCAGCGGCAGCGTCCCTGAGCCCCGGGCAGACAAGGCCGTGCTCTGACCTCACAGCCCGAAGCCTCAGGCCTGGACACGCTCCGCTTTGTTTCTCGCATTGGCTCTGCGCACATGTGGGTGTTTCGTGCTTTTGAAAAAATGAAAATAAAAGACCACATTTCTCAGGAATCCAACCAGAAGGGCCACACAGAACAAACCCTGGCACAGCGCAGGGCGGGGCCGGAGGCTGGCCGGTCTCCCAGCAGCAGGAGGGCAGAACCTTCTGGAAGTTGTGGGTGCTGGGTCCTCTCAGAAGGGGTGGCTGGCCCCCCCCCCCCGGTGCTTGTAGGGGGAGTGATCCTGAGCCAGAGAGACCGTCTGATGAGGCCGGCGCCTGGGTCCCCGCGGGGAGGCCGAGGCAGGCGTTTGAGGGAGTGACTTAGACATTTGCGGCTTTGGGACGTCATTCTAACAAGAACGTGCAAACACTGGCTAACAAGTTAGCAAGTCCTAACCCCCGTCACCGGGTAGCGCAGACCCCAGGGGGTGGTCGGCAAACCCCGGCCTGGCGGGCCTTTCCTGCAGCCTCCCCGGCGTCCAGGAACCCAGAGACAATAGCGTGCACGGGAGTGAGTGGACGCGTGTGGGCACAGACCCAAGACGTGTGCACACGTGTGTGTACACAGACATGCACATGCACGCACACAGAGACGTAATCACACGCCCATCAGAGAGACACAAACACACGCCTATAGACGCACATGCTCCCGTGTACCTGGCAAGCCCTGGGGTGAATTAACAACGGTGCAGGTGTTCGCTGGTTTGGGCCACAAGGCGCTGTGTGTGTCGTGGGTGGAGGAGAGAGGGGGGCCTTTCAGGAAGTCGGCGTGGGAGGAGTGAGGGCGTGAGGGGAGAAGGGGCATCGGGAATCCACCCAAAGCTTTGCTAGGGGTCACCTGGCACCTACAAGGCATCTACAGGAGTTCTGGCCAGTTCATTCCCAAGAAAGAGAAAGCTCCTTGTTATTGCCGGTGCCACCCGCATGTCTCCTCTGAGTACAGAATTCTCTTCTATAATTTAAATTACCCTTGTTGTGTTGGATAGTATCCAGGAGGCTTCAGACAGAAATCCGATGTCCTCCAGGGGAGTTTTCAGCCACCAGAGACAGTTCTGCAGGCATGGGGAAGGCTGGGTGGGAGGAGGAACCCACCCACGCAGGAGAACTTGCCTTAAGTCAGGACACAGCATGAAATGTGAGAACAGGTGGACACCAGGTTAACAAAGAACAGAAGCTACCACACCATCGAGGAGCGGGGCGTCGTCACCAAGGAAGGATCCAAGGCAAGAACAGCGAGCCCTGTCTGGGAGCCACAGGACAGCAAGTGTAGGGGATGGGGTCTTGAGGGATGTGTAAGAGTTTGCCAGATGGAGACCACAGCAGCAGTTGTGCTGTCATTGGCTTTTGGTCCTGGACCTGGTGAATTCCCAGCTCACCAGGAATTCCTGGATCCCGGTTGTTCCTGAACTGGATGCTGGGGGCCCAGGGCTCCTTGCACGGGCAGGACTTGCCGTGGGTCCTCAGAGGATGGCCCTCTGGGCAGCTTTGGGCTTTCTCCCTTCTGGGCACCTGTGTGTGGTCAGAGGGTCCTCCAGGGGGCCGCTCTGGGAGCTTAGGTCAATGCATGCATCTTCTCGGATGTATCTCAGGCTTCCCCAGAGGCCATCCCACCTGGGTGCTGAGCTGCTGCCTGCTTCCGAGTTTCGAGCCTAGCTGGCTGGTGGCGGGCAGTGGCGAGCCCACGCGTGGGTCTGTGGACATCGAGGCCACTCCTTGGTGGGGAGGTGCCCTCAGGGTCCTCCAGGGCCAGGTAGATGCTCAGACTCCTGGAACCCTCGTGGCCAAGCTTGGCTGGAGGGCCCGGGACAGAGCTCAGCTCCTGTGGGGGAGAGCCAGTCCTCAGGGCAGAGGGCCCCACGGGAGGTGGCTTCTCGGCCAGGGTCCCACCAGGGGCCTGCCCAGCATGGAGTCACTGCATGCAGGGAGCCCCCGCGATGGCTTCCAAGGGGCTGGCATCTCAGGCCACCGACACCAGTGCCCAGGTTACCGGGGATGACTAGAGAGTCACCAAAGGTCATAGGAGCCCAGGAAGCCTTTAGACGTTGCTGGGCACCCTGTGGTCAGCTGGACGGCCCTTTGCCGGCTGTTCTCATAAGTGAAACCTGAAGGGAGACCACAGACCCTTGAGGGCAACAAAGGGGTCCCAGGATGCTCTGGGCTGCACGGGGGCCCACCCGTCTGCACATGCTGGCTGGCGGGGGGGTGCGATTCGGGGCTGGTTTGTTTCCTGAGCTCCCCGTGAAGTAACTGAGGACACGGCCTCCGTGCTCCTTGTGGGGAGCGGCGGGGAACCCTGGGCAGGGCACACAGGGTGGGTGGTCCACCTCAGCCCCGAGGCGATGGGGCGAGTGCCCTTGAGACCTGGGCCTCTGCTCTCTAATCTGGCCTGAGGAGCCGCAGGGAAGCTAGCCAAGTCCCCGCCAGGAAGGAGGCTGGGACCCGGGAAACAGGGCCCCCGGGCTGCTCCGGTGGAGGGCTGGGAGGGCCAGAGGAGGCTGTGCTCCGAGTTCTGATTGGGCAGCGCCGAGGCACCAGGAAACTTCTCAGATTGCACGGAAATGCCTCTGTGATACCCCGAGGGTGGGCAGAGGGAGGAAAGGCCAGGTCACCGCTGGGGGCTGGGTGAGGGGATATTGGGCTGGACGCGCCCCCCTGTGCACCCCTCAGCGTCTCGTCTGACCCCTCTCCCTCTAGGGCATGAGGATGAATGGGTGGGGGAGCGACCAGGGGCCGAGGGACCACTCTGTACACGATGGGGGGGCCACCTTCCCCCGGGGGCCTGGGGTCGTTCCTCAGCACAGCGCTTGTGACGATTCTGAGGCGGGCTGAGGGCTCTCTGGGCCTGGCCTTGGAGAACAAAGTGCTTTCAGAAACGTGGCACCTGACCCAGAGGGATTTGTGTTTCAGTCATCAGATGGTTTCCCTCGAAACCCATTTTCCCCTCCTTCTCCATCCCCACGAGTGACAGGGAGATTATCCAACCTCTACAACGAGCACAGACTCCATAGGGACCAGTGCTGACAGGACCCTGTGCATGGATGGACCGGAGCCCCGTGTGTCCCTGAGGGGCTGGGCCCAGGCGGGGGGCCTGTTGCAGCCACAGTCTGCTGGGGGAGCCCGGTCTACACCTCAGGCTTTCTGAATGCTGCAGTGTCCGTGTGAGTGTGCATGTGAGCGTGTGCACATGTGGGGCTACGCACGTGTGTGTGCACGTGCACGTATGTGCACACGTGCATGCGAGCCTGTGCACGCGTGGGCACGCGTGTGCAGGGAGCCTCACGGACCAGCACCTCGGCAGGCTGCTTCCTGATGGGAGCCGAGTCCTGGGGCAGAGCTGTGCTGACGTTTTCCAGAGAAGGTGGACGTGTGACGTTCTAGGAGTGCCGGGGCGTGACCGCGGTCTCCAGAAGGTGGGCAGGAAGGGTGAGGTCTGGAGCGGGGAGGGTGGGGGCTGCCCACTGGATGGTGGTGTGTCGCTCAGTGCAGTGGGGTCACAGCTACCATCCCCCTTTGCCCCGCGGTTCCGCGTTCCTGGCTCTCCCAGGAAGCGTGAATTGAGCGAGTGAATGCAGGGCTGGGGGCTGGCGAGTGGCCCCCAGGGAGTAACTGAGGGCACGGGGCCATCGGGGGGGACAAGGGCAGCCCCACCGTGTTGGGCTCAGGGGCTCTGCCTCAAAAGGGCCCAGAGTCCCTCTCCAGAACGTGCTTGGAGCAGGGGAAGGGCCTTTGGAATATCTGTCCTGAGATTTTCCAGAGACTTTTAGGCATAAAATCACATCAGCGGCATAACTAGCAAGAGACTGTTCTTGAGGCGTTTCTAAGAACTCTGGGGTGGAGGGTGCAACCCAGATTTGGCTTACGGGGTGCCCCCGCCTTTCGAGAGGGGACCCGCTGTTCAGCTGTCCTGAAACGTGTGTTCTGGTCCCAAGCGGCCCAGCTCGTCGATGGCACCCTGGGCATCCTGGGCCGGGGTCCCTGCCACAGGCTGGAGAGGACGGGGTTCCGAGGGGACTCAGACAGAAGGCGTGGCTGGCACGCAGGGCACGCGTGGGGTCTAGCGTGGAACGTGTGGTGAGACCCGTGCGTGTGTGTGTGGATGTGTGAGGGTGCATGTGACGATGTGAGCCTGCAGGAGGGAACACGTGTGTTTGCATAAGCGAGTGTCGGGCGTGTGCGGGCGCGTGTGGGCACGTGTAGAGACCGCCTGCATTCCACTCGGCATCCCCCTCTCCTGGGCTGTGGCCCAGAGCCTCTGGTCTCCGGGCCCAGGTTCCTCGCCACACGGTGTGCCTGCTACAGTGAAGGCTGAGCTGGGTCCCCGCCTGCTCGGGCAGGCGCCAGGTGGGGAGGAGCAGCTAGCCTCCAGGTCAGACACCTGCACAGGCTGTGAGTCCCAGGCAAGGCTGCTCCCCGTGCCCAGGTCTTCTCCCCAAACCCCGGAGAGGCGCTGGCAGGACTTCAGGCCACGGGGCAGCATCCCATAGTGTTTTGGACAGAGGGATGGTGTCGTCTGAAGTTTTATGAAGGGAAGGAGTCGGGGCTCGGTGGGAAGAGTCCAGCTGCAGGCCTGCCTGGCTAACCTGGCTTCCGGAGAGGTCCGCAGAGTGGGACACCCCCGGAAGGGGCGCCCAGTGATGTCTGGAGGAGGCTGGCGCCCGGGGGCTGCGTGAAGGGCTTATCCCCCAGTCACCCACCCTGCACACGGGCTGAGCTCTGAGGTGTGGGAGTGGCAGGGGGGACCTCTGTCTGTCTGTCTACCGTTGGTCTCACCGAGTCCCTAATCTTCCTCTGCCTTTCGTCGCTTCCCAACTGCTGTGCTCTGCCCCTTTGGAGCAATTCTCAGGGGTTCATCAGCAGCTCCCCCAGGCCTCAGCTAAGCGCTGATGAGAAGTCGGACACTGGCAGGGTCAGCCGGGGAGCGCGGTACCAGCCCGTCAGACAGAGGGCCGGTGTGTTTGAGCAGGTTTTAAGAGCGAAAGCTGAAAAGAGGCCGTGCTCTCTGGCGAGGTGGAGGGAGGGCGGCCGGCGTCTGCGGGGGGACAGAGCTGGGCAGGCTGCGGAACAGGTGACCTGAACAGAGGCCCTGGGGACCAAACGCTGCCATCTCAGGGCAGCAGCTGCGGCAGAAGGATGGACTCACAGTGAAGCCAGTGGTTTCTAAGCTCCAGCTTTGCCCCAGAGCCGTGGCTTGAGGCCAGGCTTCCAGGCTGTTCTCAGTCAGAGAAACTCCAGTGCAGAGCATTGTGGGCACGGGGGCCAGGGGCTGTACCCCGGCATCCTGAGGCTCCCAGCCACGCGCAGGACGGACGCCCCGAGGACCTGTGCCTGGTGCTCTCTCTTGGGTCTGGGCTCTGCAGGCTGCAGGGCGAGGAGGAGGGTCCTTCCCAAAGCTCCAGTGCACCCAGGAGCGCCCCCCCACCGGGGGACCGCGGTGTGCCGGCCCGGAGCCCACTGTGCCCACGCTCCGGAGCAGGGACTCGGCGGCAGTCTGGGAGGGCCCGGGGAGGGAGCTGGGAAGTCGTCTGACTTCTCTGTCAGTGCCCCTTGGCCTCTGGTGGAGTCTGCGGCTGCTTAAAGGAGGTGTGAGGCGTTTTCCAGGGGGCCTGTCACTTTGGGTAGAGGCGCACATCTGTCCGTTTCCCTCCTTGAGAGCCCTTGAGAGCGGGAGGTAGGAGGGGGAGCCGCCTGGATGCCTGAACGGGGAGCTGGCTGCGGGCCCGGGGGCGGGAGGTGGGGGCGGGCTGGCCCCGCCTCTGGACAGCAGAGGCCGCCCGCTGCTCTGCGGTGCACACAGCCTGATGGCTCCGGACCCCAGCGGCCGCCGCGGCCACTGTGGCCTGCTGCTGCTGCTTGCATGCTGCCTCGCGCCCACCCGGGCTGACCTGATGTCCTGGCTGTGGTCCGCTAACACTGCCGGGTCCACGGTCACACTGGCCTCTAAGCCCCCGGGCAGCTCACCTGTGCAGCCCACAGAGGACACCTCACCTGTGCGGCCCACAGAGGACACCACCACGCACGTGGCCCCCCAGGATGACCCCACCCAGCAGTGGAAAGCCCTTGCCAGCCCCGAGCCGCCTCTGGAGAGGCCGGAGGTGGGCCAGGGCCAGGCCCCCACTGTCCCCTCGGCGGCCTCCACTGCGAGCCCAGACACAAAGGAGGAGAACATTGCTGGCGTCGGAGCCAAGATCCTGAACGTGGCTCTGGGCATCCGGAGCTTCGTCCAGCTGTGGGACGACACCACCCCCACCACGAGCTCTGCCAGGGCGGGGACGCCAGGCCCCGAGAACCCCACGGACCCCCTCACCACCCCTGGACCCTCCAGGGGCCCCCAGGACGACTGGACCACTCCCTGGCTGAGCACCGGGGCCCCGAGCTCTCCGGACACCCAGAGGACCGAGGCCGGCACCCAGCCGCCGCCCTCCCAGCCGCCGCCCTCCCCGGACAGGCCCCGGGCCCTGCTCGGGGAGCCTGCGGTACCACCGCCATCCCCAGGTAGAGCTTCTCTGTCCTCCGCGTGGGCCGGGGCCCCTCCCCAGGGAAGCCAGCCGCCCCCGGGGTGGCCCCAGGAGCTGGACAGCAAGGGCCTCTTGCCCGCGGCAGCCCGTCCCGGCCAGCAGCACCGACGCCCTGATGACCGCACGCGCACGCCTCCTCCGCTTGCCCTGGTGACGGGCTCCCCGGGAGTGCACGCTGCCCCCTGGGCTCTCTCCTCTGAGCCCTCCGCCAAGCTGTCTCACGCCGCACTCTTGGCTCTAAGTGGGGACAGGGGTGCTTGGGTTCCCCACGTGGCTAACCCTGTGGGGCCTGGTCTCGCTGACAGCTCCGCACTGCTGGGCGCTGCCGGCCGCTGCCTGCCCCTGCTGCCCTCCCTGGCGCTCTGCGGCCACCTGGGCATCGGGCGCTTCTGGCTGCCCAACCACCTCCACCACGCGAGCGGCGAGGAGGTGCAGGCCGCGGCCCGGGCCTGGGGGGCGCTCCTGCAGACCCACTGTCACCGCTTCCTGGCCCGGTTCTTCTGCCTGCTGCTGGCCCCCCCCTGTGGCCCCGGCGCCCTGCCCGGCCCGCCGCCCTGCCGCCAGTTCTGCGAGGCCCTGGAGGATGCGTGCTGGAGCCGCCTGGACGGGCGCGGGCTGCCGTTCCCCTGCGCCTCGCTCCCAGCCCGCGAGGACGGGCGCTGCGTGTTCATTGGGCCGCCTGCAGGTAACGGCCGGCCCGCCACCCGCCTTCTGTCGGTCCGGCTGGGCGAGCGCCCTCGGGAGGCTGGACGGCGTGCACTGCTTCCTTTGGGGGGCAGGCTGAGAGGCGTGCTCAAGACCAGAGGTTCTGTGCGTGACGGCAGGTTCCCCACGCTCTGAGGTCGCCTGCCACACACCTGTCGCGGAGGGGGAACCAAGGCACAGGACGGCGACGGGACTTCCCACCGAATTCTGCCCACGGCTCCCAGCCACTGTGCCCAGCCTGCACGGTCGAGGGGGCGGAAGGGACGGGGGGCTTGCAGCTCTTAAGGTCGACAGGTCTTGACCATCTAGCGACCAGTGAGTCTGAGGGGCTCACGGGGGTCCCCCAGCCGGTCCGTGAGCTCCAGAGCCCCTCCACCCCAGGGCAGCAAAAGGGCCACTCCCTCCTGGGGGCCACGTCCCCCCACATGGACTCGCCCCATCACCACGTGGCTGGTAGGAGAGAGGGATGGGCCGCCGCAGCCTCCTAGGGCCCACCAGCTGCCTCTGCGTCCTTGGTGTGGCTGGGCCCCTGAGCGGAGCCTGCTCCCCGTTCGCACTTGCGGGCCCATCCGTGCCCTGCTGTGTGTGTACTGCTAACCGCCCCCCTGCGACCGTGGTGCCGTGGGGAGCAGCCTCGACCCACTCATTGGTCTCTGAAGTCATTGGGCTTTGGAGCTGGGCCAGTGGGGGTGGGCCGCCTGCACTGGACCCCGAGAGGGGGTGTCAGTCTGCTGGGCCCCTGAGGGATGTGCATGGGCGATTCCCTGGCCAGGCCTGGGATGCAGTGAGGAGGTGGCTGCCGGTGCCCGGGCCACAGCAGGACAGGAACAAGCGCCCATGACGGTGGTGCCCACCCCAAGGAAGAAGAAAGCAAGGGCTGGGAGGAGAGGGAGGTGGGACCGTGGCCTCTGCAGACAGACGGATGGGGACGCTGCTCGAGGGGGGCGGTGGCTGAGCCCCGCGTGTGAGCAGGGTGGCCAGGAGGGTGTCCGAGGAGCAGCCCGGGCGGGGTCCTCTCTGGGAGGGCCTGGCGCATGAGGAGCCCACGGGCCCTGTGGCTGTCCCTGAGGGCGGGGCCGAGGGCGGGGGCAGGGGCCTGGCCCGCCTGTTGGCACGGAGGGCATCGACCTCACGCCGAGGGAGGGGGCTGCAGCGAGCTGCGTGCTCCCTCACCCTCCACGCCGTCAGTGCCCCCAGTACACCTGACACCGGGCCAGCCCGGGCCCCTCCAGAGTCTGTGCCGCGTCTCCCAGCCAGCCTTGCCCTGTCCCCAACCACGCGCGTGGGGCAGGGGCAGCACCGCAGGGAGGTGTCCTGCCAGGAGGGCCCCTGGTGCCACGCAAAGGCCCACCTCCACGGGGCAGGGGCAGGGAGCGGGGAAGGCCAGGCCTGTCCGCTCAGAGCCCTGGGCACACGTCCCGCTGCTGGGCCCAGGTCCCCTTTGGCTTGGGGGTTCAGCCACAGTGGGCCCGGGGCGGGGGCTGGTGCAGGACGGGCCTCGCGCTGGCAGGGCCCGGGCAGGGCTGTGCGGGGTGTGGGATTCCCCTGATTGCAGCTGGCCCGGTCTGTGGAGCGGCCTCGGGGACTTCTCTCTGGGCGTGGGCACACATTGGCAGGGCCGCGGCCTGAGGCCGTGTTCAGAGCAGAAGCCTGCGGGATTCTTCCGTCAGCCGCTCGGACGTCCACCACACCAGGGACCCTGCTGGCTGTGGCCTGGCCGGGGGTGTCCCACGGGGCCAGGGCTGGAGTGCCCTTGCCCTCCTCTGCCCGCTGCCAGTCCCTTGGGCCAGGCCTGTGTGCAGTGGGGGGAGGGGCAGGCGGGGGCGGGGGCCTGGCCGGGGAGGGCGGCCCTGGGGTGAAACTGGCTCTGGCCGAGTGAGGCCCTGGGCTGCTTGTGCCGGCCGTGGGGCGGGGTGGGCGAGGCCCGAGCCGCGGGTGCCGCCTCCTTCCCAGGCCCCAGCAGAGCTGCCCGCAGGCCCCCCCCCCACAGTACCACCACTTGCGTCCCTGCTCTCCAGTGTGTCCTGCAGGGCGGTGGCGGACCCCAGGACAGACGGGCACCCTCGCCTCACGGTGGCCGGTGGGGCGTGGACGGGTGCACAGCAGCCTGAGGCCGCGGCCCTGTCCAGCCCATCGCAGCGCCTCCCCCTGGACCTGCTTCCTCCCTGGCGCCGGCTCGCGGCTGGGGGGATGCGCGGCCAGCGGTGTGGGGCTCGGGGAGGTGGTCGGGAGGGACCCCCGTGCGGGGCCCCCAGCACCGTGTGGCCAGGAGGGGAGGGGAGGGCGGCTGTCGCCGCCAAGGCCCCGCCAGCTCCGTCGGCGTCTGCGGTCAGGCCGTGCGTGTCCCGGCCCCTCCCCTCCCCTCCCCTCCCCTCCCTGTGGCGCCGTGGGGAGAGCGCACTGTTCGGGAGGGTCTCTTGTCCCTTAGGCCCCAGAGATTGGGGAGTGAGGCCTCCACACAGGGACGGGTGGGGCAGTGTCCGTCCCAGGTCCTCCCGGGTCTCTGCTGGGTGGGCCAGCAGGTGGGCGGGTTGACCCCTGAGAGCGAGGACGGAGCTGGGGTTGGGGAGAGGGCGCCTGGGGTGTCGGGGGAGGCCCCACTGGAAGGGGCAGGTTCTGCAGGTGAGCGGCCTCAGTCCCGAGGAGGGAGAGTGCAGAGTGGCCATTGCTCAGAGCGGGCCGTCCTCCTGCCACCATGCACGTGCTGGCCCAGGACCGCCTGCACCTGCCTCTCTCGTCCCTGAGGGCCACCCTGCTCTCATCGCGTCCTCCGCTGCTTCTCCCCTGTGTTAGGTCTTCATCCCAGAGCTAGTCGTGAACACGTTCATCAATTACGGGCCTCACAAGGGAGGGCCAGACACAGCTCCCTGTGCGGGGCGTCTCTGTGGATTTGCACACGTGTGGTGTGTGAGTGGCCACCAAGACAAAGGACCACAAACTCAGGGGCTCGTCAACACTAGTGTGTCACCTTTGGGGTCGGGAGTCTGAAGTCAGTGTCTCTGGGCCAGAAGCAAGGTGCCTGCCGCGCTGCGCTCCTTCTGGGGCTCCAGGGAAGGTTCGGCTTGTCTTCTCCAGCTTCTGGAGGCAGCCTGCGTTCCTTGTCTCTCGGCGCCCCTCCACCTTCAAAGCCAGTGGTACCACCAGCCCTTCTCGGGCTGCGCCTCTCTGGCTCTCTGCCCTGGCTGGGAGAGGTTCTCTGCTCAGCTCGTGGTTAGATTGGCTGGTCTCATCCCAAGGGCCGTCACCGTAACCACACCGGCAAAGTCCCCTTTGCCGAGTGCAGCGACAGCTCACAGGTTCCAGGCGTTGTGGGACAGACACCTCTGGGGCCCATTATCCTGCTGCCATAGCGTGTGCGTGCACGTGTGTGCACCCACACATACTCGTGAGTCCTGCTTTGTGGACGTGGGATCACGTTCTGTGCACCTGAAAGTCTCCTCTTCCTGCACAGGGTCTGGGAAGCCTCCCTGTGTCGCTGGAAGGCCAGTGGCCCCGCTCAGCCTCCCGATCTCTTTGTTCCTCGATTGTTCAAGTCTGTGTTAATGACTGGCGGCCCGAGAGCCCCTGTGCATCCCAGCTTTGGGTGCTGGGTAACACGCCTCACTTGGAATGCATAGCATTCTTCAAAGACGCCTCGGATGCCCTTGGGCACTTTCTCTCCTAGATCATCAGAAACATTCCCCGAGGCTATGGTTGGTCATGGTGGACGTGTGCGCAGATCTGAACGTTGTAAACCTGTCGGCACATCCACCGGGACTTGGGTCACCTCTCCATTTGTTTAGGATGCTTCCCAGTCCTGCATGTTTCTGAGATGTTTGTTCTCCGTGGGTTTTCTCTGTGATGCTGAGATGAGGTTCCCCAACCCCACAGCTGTCTGGACTTGGTGACCACTGCCATGTGTGAGGAAGGGACGGGATGGACTTTCTTTAGACACGTGATCAGGTTGTCTTACTGAGGTGGTTATGTCCCATCTTAACGGGAGGGTGGGGCAGGAGAGAGACCCAGGGTCTGCATCGTGAATGAGGACTTCCTCCCCTTTCTGCCACGCATCCTGGGTGCGCGGGGTGGTACCGGGCTCATCACGTCTCGGTGGACTGTCAAAATTACCATCCCCTTTGTCCCACTTCATGCCTTTCCTCTTGAGTTCTGTTTTGTCTGATAATATAGTAGGGCTGCGATATTTACTTACTTTTTATCATTTGCCTAATTTTTTTAACAGACTTGTTTTTAGAGCAGTTTTAGGCTCATAGCAAACTTGAGAGGAAGGTCCAGAGAGTTCCCCACTGTCAACACCCCCACCCAGCGGTACATTTGTTGTTATTGGTGAACCTGCCCTGGCATATCGCAATCGCCCGGAGTCCAAAGTTCAGGGTTCACTCAGTGTTATATGTTCCGTCGTGCGTTTGACAAATGTAAATGGCATGTATCCACCATTATAGTATCACAAAGGGTATTTTCACTGCGCTGCGAATCTTCTGCACCCCACCTGTTCGTCCCTCCTCCCCGACCCCTGGCGGCCACTGATCTTTTTACTGTCTCCACAGTTGTGCCTTCTCCGGAACGTCATATGGCTGGAATCATACAGCCTGTAGCCTTTTCAGATTGGCTTCTTTCACTTAGGAACATGCATTCAAGTTTCCTGCATGGCTTTTCTTGACTTGATAGCTCATTTCTCTTTAGCTCTGAACACTATTCCACTGTCTGGATGGGCCACAGTCTGTGTGTTCACCTGCTGAAGGACAGCGTGGTTGCTTCCAGGTTTTGTCAGCTGTGGAAAAGCTGCTGTAAATACCCGCAGGCAGGTTTCTGTGTGGACGTAAGTCTTCAGCTCCTTTAGGTAAATACCAAGGAAAGCGATTGCTGGATCCTATGGTAAGAGTCTGTTTAGTTTTGTAAGAAACCGCCAGACTGTCTTCCCAAGCAGCCACCCATCTGCGTTCCCACCAGCGGTGATGAGGGTTCCTGTTGCTCCACAGCCTCGTCAGCACTTGGTGTTGTCTATATTCCAGATTTTGGCCATTCTGATAGGTGTATAGTGATATCTCATTGTTATTTTATTTTTATATATATATTTTTTGGCCGAGCCACGTGGCTTGTGGGATCTTAGTTCCCCAACCAGGGACTGAACCCGTGCCCTCGGCAGTGAAAGTGCTGCGTCCTGACCGCTGGACCGCCAGGGAAGTCCCTCGTTGTTTCAACTTGCGTTTTCCTGATGACAGCTGATGTGGAGCATATTTGCAGGTCCTTAACTGCCATCTGTGTGTCTGCTTTGCTGAAGCGTCTGTTCAGGTCTTTCGTCCATTTCTTAATCAGGCTGTTCATTTTCTCATTGTTGAGTTTCAAGTGTTCTTTATATATTTTGAATAACAGTCCTTTATCTGATGCGTGTTTTGCAATTTTTTCTCCCAGTCTGTGGCTTGTCTTCTCGTTGTCGTAACTGTGTCTTTTGGAGCACAGAAGTCCAGCTTGTCAGTTCTTCCATGAATTGTGCCTTTGGTGTTGTATCTAAAAAGTCATTGCCAAAGCCAAGCTCATCAAGAGTTTCTCCCATGTTATCTTCTAGGAGTTTGGCATTTTACATTTAGGTCTGTGATCCATCGTGAGTATTTTTTTTTTTTTTTGCATGTGATGTCCAGTTGTTCTAGCACCATTTGTTGAAAAGACTATCTTTCCCCCATTGTATTGCCTTTGATTTTTTTTATTAAAGATGAGTTGACTGTATTTATGTGGGTCTATTTCTGGGCTTTCTGTTCGGTTCCGTTGATCTGTTTGTCTCTCTTGCACCAATACCACAGTGTCTTGATTCCCGTAGCTTATAATAAGTCTTAAAGGCAGACACTGTCAGTCCTCCAAATTTGTTCTTCTCCTTCAGTAGTGTGTTGGTCTTTTCCCTCCCTGTATAAACTTCAGAACTGACTTGTTTATAGCCCCAAAATAACTTGCTGGGATTTTCATTAGGATTGCACTGAATCTATAGCAAATTGGGAAGAACTGATATCTTGACAGCATTGAGTCTTCCTATCCATGAACATGGGATATCTCTGAATTCATTTAGTTCTCCTTTGATTTCTTTTGTCGGAGTTTTGTAGCTTTTCTCATGTAGACCTTGTACACATATATGTCATACTTATACCTGGTATAAATATAAATATTTCATCTTGGGGGTGCTAGTGTAAATGATACTGTGTTTTTAATTTCAAACTCCACTTGTTCATTGCTGGTATATAGAAAATGGTTGACTGTTGTACATTAATCTTATACCCTACAAACTTGCCATTATCAGTGGTTCCAGGAGTATTTTTTGGGTAATTGTTTTGGGTTTTCTACATTTTGATTTTCATGTCATCTGCAGATTGATAGTTTTATTTCTTCCTTTCCAATCTGTGTGCTTCTGTTTCCTTTTCTGGTCTTATGGCGTTAGCTATTATGGTGAAAAGGAGTGGTGAGAGGGGGCATCCTTGCCTTGTACCTGGTTTTAGTGGGGAAGCTTCAAGTTTCTCACTGTTAAGTATACCATTAGGTATGATGTTCACTGTAGGTTTTTAGTAGATAGTCTACCAACTTGAGGAAGTTCACCTTTATTCCTAGTTTACTAAGAGTTTTTATCG
The DNA here is from genome assembly GCF_963455315.2 of Globicephala melas. Classification (NCBI taxonomy): domain Eukaryota; kingdom Metazoa; phylum Chordata; class Mammalia; order Artiodactyla; family Delphinidae; genus Globicephala; species Globicephala melas. The sequence continues at coordinate 1,046,002 of NC_083317.1, read as the reverse complement.
TAACGTGCGTTGGATTTTATAAGATGCTCTTCCTGCATCTAGCGATAGGACCGTGTGATTTTTCTTAATTCTGTTGATGTGATGGATTCCATTAAGTGATCTTCAAATGTTGAGCCAACCTTAAGTACCTGGGCTAAATCCCACTTGGTCCTGGCTGGCCTGTTTGCTGAAAGGGAAACTGTCTTCAACTAGCAAGTCCCCGATTCCTTGATCTGAAGCGAGTGCGGCAGACCAGAGGGCCCTGGCTTATGTAGGTGCCACCCACTGTGTTCCCAGGAAGGCGTACCTCTGAGCTCCCAGGGCTTGGCTTGGGCACTCGCTTTCTGGAGAGATACTGGTTCCCTTCCCGAGACAGCTGGGCCAGCGCCTCAGGCCAGCACCTCCAGCACAGCAGCTGCCAGATCTGCAGGGAGGTGTGGCCACATCCCCCGCCCAGGACGCCTGTAACTGGAGAACGGAGCAGTGATCTTAGGGCTGTGGCATTCGGAGGCCTACTCCCGATGGGAACCATGGAGAATTTCATGGAGAGGAAATGGGAGAACTTTGGAAAGGAACTGCTCATGCATCTCTGGGGTCCCTGGGCTGTCTCTATAACACGCTATTGTCTTCCAGCCCGGGACGTCCACGGCTGCTGCATCTTGTGTTCTCAATTAATCTGGAAAAGTTCTAGCTGCCTGGGAGGAAGGGCGCTGTGGGGCACATCCATGTTTAACTTTGAGGGCAGCTGAGTTGGGACACTGGGGCCACTGGCACTCAGGCTGGTGAGGGTCCTGTTTCCTAATCTTAGAGCATCTCCCCGAGTGGACACTTGGGCCCTGGGCACTTCTGATACAAAGGGACCCATATAGCAGCCGCCGTCTGGCTGGACGGCAGTGTCTGTCTCTGAGCAGGAAGTGACTGCTGGCCTCCCAGAGCCCAGGGTATTGGGGAGACCCCCTGCCCCTGTGAGGGGGGCGTTTACCCTGGGCAGGCGCGAGGCCAGGCCTCATTCCGTGGATGCTGCTGTCTGCACTGCCCTGGCTGTTCCCCACTTCTCATCTGCATAGGGGTCTTACCTGCAAGGGGCAGGGTGAGGCTGAGGGGGAGCCCACATTGTGGGGAGTCGGGGCCACACAGAGACGCCGCTATCTGGGAGGGGCCAGCCCGGCGGGTGCCCAAAGCCCTGGTCTTCGTGTGGGCACCTCTTCTCTTCTCTTTTCATATTTTGTTCTCAGGGTGCTATGTGAAAGGCACGGCTTGTCTTAGGAAGTTGGGGTCCAGCTTTTCTTCCCTCTGCTTTGTCCCAGGAAGTCCTGGGTCGGCCTGACCCTGCACTCGGGGGCCAGAGTCCAGGCGCCCACCACACACTGACGCACGGACGCAGCCATGCTGTCACCTGCACACATGGTCGCGTGCACACTGGGGGGCTCATCTGCGCCTTGGTCGGGACACCCACACGCCAGCAGCCGCTCCTCAGGAGAGCGTCTCCCCGTGGACCTCATTTTGGAGGCAGACCGCGCTGATTACGGGGGTCTTCTTTTTTTTTTTTTTTGAGGTACGCGGGCCTCTCACTGTTGTGGCCTCTCCCATTGCGGAGCACAGGCTCTGGACGCGCAGGCTCAGCGGCCATGGCTCATGGGCCCAGCCGCTCCGCGGCAGGTGGGGTCTTCCCGGACCGGGACACGAACCCGTGTCCCCTGCATCGGCAGGCGGACTCTCAACCACTACGCCACCAGGGAAGCCCTACGGGGGGTCTTGAGAGAAAAGGCCTTGGGGGGGGCCCTTGGCCAGACCACGGCCCCCAAGTCCCCACTCTGCCCAGCCGTGTGGGCGTTCAGGGAAGCCACTGGTGAACCGGCCTCTCCTCGCAATGGTGTTTCCCCCTCCTGGGGTGGCCAGTGACCACATCCCCTGTACAGAGAGGTGGGCCTTGCCGCCCCCAGCCCTGGACACCCCCGGTCCCAGCAATCATCAGTCCAGGCCACTAGTGGCCCCTACACGCCCAGGAAGCAGCAGTGTCCCTGCTGTACCCACGGCTCGGGCGGGTCCAGGCGCCGTGGCCATGTCCCAGCCTGGGCCTGTGCCGCCGAGTGGGCTCCTTTTGGTGGGGGGGTCGCTGACCACACGAGGAGGCGGAGGGACGAAAGCCCGCGGGGTAACTGAGAGGATGGGTGGAGCGGTGTGGGGCTGAGAGTGTGGCGGTCGGTGAGGGAGGAGGCCAGGGTGGTCCATCAGGCAGCCCTGTCCCGGTCGGGCGGTCGTGTGTGGCGCCTGGTGTGGACACTGGGCAGTGAGGAGCCCCCGAAGCAGCCACCAGCTGGGAGGACCCCCAGCAACCTGGGAGGTGGGGGCGGAGTTTGCGGTACCAAGTGTGAGCAGACTTGGAGACCACAGCTAAGAAGGGCCCCCCAAGAAACGCGGCCCCTTTTACGGCCTCCCTTCCTAGGAGTGTAACTCGTTTCCGGGACGTTCCTAGTGTAGACGCAGCTCAGGGCACCCCCTGTGTGCATCTCTTTCTTTTTTGTAACGTTTCGATGTCTTGAAGTTACACCAGTGTCTGGGGTGGGTGAGGGTACCTTGACCAGCGTCTGCTGCGTTCCTCCTGTGGTTCCAGTGTGGGAACAGGGGCGGGCTCAAGCCCTCGGCACCTGGCAGTGGCTCCGTGTGCTAACGGGGGACAGGGTCCCCAGCGGGCAGTGCCCCTGCCCCTCCCACCACGCTAATTTGGGAGGGTCTCTGCGCCCCACTTGGAAGCAGCGAGCCTGTGGGGGCGGGCGTGGCGCCTGGACGGGCAGGTGGCTGTCGTGCCCCGCTGGCGGTCGGGAGGCCGGCCGGGCCTCGGTTTCCCTGGGGGTGCGCGGCCTCACTGCTGTCTTTCTCTCCACAGAGAGCCAGGTCATGGAGGTGGGGCTCCAGCCGCTGCTCGGGGAGCCCCTGCCGCGGCAGGTGGCCCTGGTGCACGACCCCGACATGGGGCCCGCCTACGAGTTCGGCGCAGACGTGGGTGGTGACGGCTGGGCGGCCCGGAGCCTCCTGCCCAGCACGTTCTTCCAGCACTTCTCCCTGCTGGTGCACGTGCGGCCGGCCTCAGCGCGCGCGGGCGTGCTCTTCGCGGTCACGGACGCGGCGCAGGCGGTGGTCCTGGTGGGCCTGAAGCTGGCGGCGGCGCGCGGGGCGTGGCAGCAGGTGCAGCTGCTCTACACCGAGCCCGGTGCCGCCCGCACTCACACGGCCGCCAGCTTCACGCTGCCCACGCTGGACGGTCGCTGGACGCGCCTGGCCATCGCCGTGGACGGCGCACATGCCGCGCTCTTCGTGGACTGCAAGGAGGTCCAGCGCCAGCCCCTGGCGCGCTCCCCACGCGGCCTGCAGCTGGAGCCCGACGCCCGCCTCTTCGTGGCCCAGGCCGGCCGAGCAGACCCTGACAAGTTCCAGGTAACCGCGATGGCCGCCCGCACCGGGGCAGGGGGCAGGCTGGGGATGGGGACGATGGTTGCTCCCACTTGCTGCGGCAGGGGCTCCGGGGACAGGAAAACCTCGGGGGAGCAGGCCCTTGGTCCACCCAGCTCCCCCTGGGCTTTATTCCCCTGCTGCTCTGGGACGGCCTTCTTCACTGGATACCCACGTCTGCCACCGTCAGGGGCCCCACCCCATGTGTGCATATGTGTGTCTGCACGTGGGTGTGGTGCTCCCCCCATCAGTGAGCGGGGGCTTTGTCCAGGCCCAGCAGCAGACCGCACACAGTGAAAATGAAGAATTTCAAGACGGCAGTGGAGCGCTGAGTGTGGGCCAGGCGGTTCATGCCACGCACCAACATTCATTGTGCTGGTTATTATTTTTGCCAAACTGTGCAGTGGCCCCATGGCCGGTGAGCCCAGGGCAGGCCTCCGCTTCAGAGCAGCGTGGGCAGAACTTCCCCAGCGGTGACCGGCATGTGGCGCTCTCTACCGTGTCCCCAGGGAAGCCCCCTCCCCCAGGCCTGGCCCTGGCCTTCACTTCTGGGGGGAGGCAGATCCCAGATCCTAGTGGGGTCTTTCTCCTGGGCCCTCGGCCCTCGCAGTTCTTGGAACCTTTAGCTGGAGCCCGCCTCCTGGAAGCAGTGCGTGGGCACCCCCAGCAGGCACTGACCCACGAGTCCCTGAATTCTAACATTGCAGCCACTCTGCAGCTGGCCCGCCCCGCCCGGTGGTCCAGACAGGGGTCCCTGTGTGTGCTGATGGGGGATGTGTCCCCAGGGGACAGAAAGTTAATTATTGCCCAGACAAAGGCTGCTTGGTTAAAGTTGTTCTAAGTCCTGGTGACTCGGTTCTGAAAGCTGACCTTTCACCTTTGGCAGGAACTCTCACCCATGGGGTCTGGGAGCCAGCAGGACTTTGATACCAAACTGGGCCTCTTCGTGTTTTCATGTTGATCCTCAAACTTGTTTAACTGGAGAGAAGTTGGAGAGAGCCGTTCCATCTAGGGAGGGGCGGTGTGGGCTGGCGAGTCGTGAGATTTCCCACGCTTTTCCAGACGGAAATCTCTCCCATAAGTTCCATGTTTCTTTAACACTTTAAAAGAAAAGTTGCTCCTGTGCTGGTGGGGATGGGTTGCCTGTCTCACGGTGCTAACAGAGGTCACCACCTTCCTGCATCGAGGACAGCCAGAGGGGCTCACCAGGCTGGGGTCGTCTGTGCAAAACACACTTGCCAGTTAGATACGTAGGCAAACAGTGTCTGGGTGTTTTAATTTGCATTTCCTAGTTGTGAGTGAAAACAAACTTTAATGTTTCCCGTGTTTACTGGATACTTGTATTTCTTCTCGTGACTAGCCCGTTTATGTCCTTTGCATTTTTGTTTTAATGGCTTCCGTTGTTTCTTATTGGTTCATATGAACTCTTTATGTATGTAAGACACTGATCATTTGTTTTATACACTGCAGATTTTATTTCCCAGTTTTTCATTTGCCTTTTCACCTAGTCATTCTTTTTAACCATTGGGATATTTAAAGTGTTTATGTGGTTAAATCTGGCCTGGAATAGACACCCAGAAAAATCTTTGAAGATTAGAGAGACAGAAGCAGAGGGCACTGTCCGGCTCTGTCTGGAGCCCTGCTTACCAGGGTTAGGGTGCTGCCCCTCCCCCTGCCGTAACATGCCACTTCCAGCTGGGTCCAGTGTGGAGTGGCTTCTCTGTCCCCTCGGACTCCAGTTCCAGGAATCTCTCTCTGGGAGTTTGATCAGACTCCAGCCAAGTGAGAGGTGAAGCGTGTTGTCTGGGGGGAGGAGTAGACAAGACGGGTTTAGGACAGGGTTTGTCAGCCTTTCTGAATTCAGACTCCTGGGGAAACATCACTCACACGTGTGACTGCGAAGACTTGGCCCGGATGAGCACAGAGCTTCGGGTGCGGAATGAGCCAGGGTGTCCCCCCCGATGGTCTCCGGAGCAGGGTGCTCAGCCCCTCGCCGACCACCCAGCACTCAGCACGGCCCCCCTCCTGAGGTCCTTGCAGACCCTTTGTTCTTTTCTCCCGTCACAAATATTAGGAACGTCCTTGGTCTTTCACGTTCATTCTTATTCTTGAGCTTATGTTGTAATAAATATTTCTTGGGAAATCCCCAATTCCACCCAGTTGTTGCAACATTCTGCTTAAAATGTTACTTCCAATTCTTTTTCGGTGGTTATTGACCTCATTCTTTTTTTTTTTTTTTAACTATTTCAAACACTATGTAGTTGAATTTTCGCGACTTAATTTCTCTTTGTTGAAAGTGTTCCTGTTTTCTCATTCCCGTTGGCTTTTCTCTTTATGAAGCCACCTTCCTCTTTACCCCGGTTTCTGTTGAGGTTTAGTCATCTGTTTTTTCAGACCTCCTGGGACCCTCGTCTGAAACTGGTACTGGGCCAGGGCAAGACTGTGCTTGGGAACAAGAGACACGGCCCAGCTGTGCACCTCGTGTTGAACATTCACTGCTTTTGTTCTGTGATGAGGGCGCTGGAGGCTGTGAATTTTCCTCAGCAGGCGGCTTTGTTGGCCACGTTATATAAGGAATAAGTGACCGGCCCACTGAAGCTAAGAGGGTGTCCACCAGCCACGCTAGGTTTGGGTAGGCTTGGCCCCAAGGATGGAGCACAGCGGGCAGGGAAAGTGCTGGCATCCTCTGACACCCCTTAGTCCTCTCGCTGTGGCCCCCAAGTCCAGCCACACCAGACCTGCTGGCCCTGACTGAGGGACAGCTCGGGGCACCAGAGGTCACTGTCACCAGCTTCTCCCAATACTCCTCTGTCAGTCATCTGAACTGACCTGGACCCGTACTGTAACTGGTCACAGTCCTGCAGCAGTCACGCAATTCCCTGACTTCATGAAATGGAGAAATGGGGAGAGAGTTCCTTGTAATAGAATTTGACGCGAATAGTTGAGGAGTTGGGGCTTGGTACGGGAAGCTGGTCAGAAGCCACTCAGTTCAGGGCATACGGGACATGGGACAGTGGTGGTGTGGGCCAATCACAGAGACAGCCGGGGTAGGTGACAAGGGACCAGGCAACCTGGGGGTCAGCCAGCAGAGGAGGGAGGGGCCGGGGGTGAGGACGGGCGAAGCAGGCCCAGGAGGGCTGGGCCCCACCCACCCCCTGTCCAGGCTTGCTCAGCCCCACTGCCCTGGGCCAGGACATGGCCCTTCCAGATGGAGCAGACACCCTGGCACCCCTCAGGGGTGTGGGAGGCCCCCTGGGGAACGCTGGGGTGCCCGGAGCTGGGGTCCCAGGGAGATGGACCCAGCACCAGTGACTAGGGATGCGCTTTCACGGCGTGGGGCTCTGGTCGTCTGCACACAACTCTAAGCCCAGTGGCCCTAGTGAGGCAGCAACTGGACAGATTTCAGACGGTCTGGATTTCACAACCTCTGCTTGCAAGTCCGTCCAGCGTGTGCAGCGGGTCTTGTGGCCTTTGTGCTGCTGGCGTCTTCCCAGCTGAGCATGGCCTTGGGCGTGTCCTACTCCCCATTCCTCCCGGCGTCCGGCAGCCTGTTGCTGAGTGGCTGGCCTGATGCCGGCTGGTGTGGGACCCTCGCCTCACGGGACAGTGTCCGTGTGGGGACGGTCATGCCCAGATGCCCTCTGCCTGCCGGGAGCCTCGGGACCTTCCCGCATCGCTGTCACACACGAAGTGCCCCGGTGCTGTTCAGAGCGTGGCTTTTCTAGAAATTGAACGTCTGGCCCCTCGTGCCGCCCCTGGCGTGATTCTCTGTCGCCTGGAGAAGCCCTGTCCCTCCTCCAGCAGGGCTGTGGGTGGGCCGAGAATTTCCATCCCCAACATGCTCCTGCCACTGACCCGAGCCCAGTGACCAACCCCCGTGCATGCACACACGTGTGCCCTCCCGCACACAGACCTCCACACGCCCCTCCCGGCAGCTCACTGCCCTCCCTGGTGGCTGGAGCATCTCAGGATTCCAGGGGGGAACAGACCAGCCACTGCCCACGGCCGAATCCCCTCATCACGGCCGGGTGGACCGTCCCTCTTCAGACCGGAGCTCCAGCCTTGGGTGGTCTGCAGGCTGCCAGCCCCTCACAGCCTCTCCTCTACCCGCAACCAGGTTCTGCCTGTAGGATCCACGTACCACACGGGGCCCAGGGACCCCGATGCCTACACAGTCCCGTGGTCAGGCAGGCCATCCTGTGTCCCGCCAGTGATGTCCAGCCCTGGACACAGCCTCAGCTCCCCAGTGGCTGCAGTGAGAAGGGGCCAGCTCCACCCTGGCTGTGGGCCTTGCAGGGACTCTGCAGGCTGGTTCAAGGCTCCAGAGAAGACCGTGGCTTTCTGCTCTCAGGGGGCTGGTGACGGGGGACCCAGGGCAGGCAAGGATGCAGCTGGATGTGAAGGGCAGAAGCAGCTGGACGCAGCTTTGGACATAGGTGTCTGCGCTGGTTCAGCTGAAACAATGGGCTAACCTCAGACTGAGGGAGGCTGCACTCCACAGGCCTGGTCACTTCCGGGAAGACGCTGCCACCTCCCTCCCGCCAGCCAGGGGACAGGCTCCTGGACGGCAGTGCTGACCGAGACCCCTGCCCCCCAGCCCTGTGATCTGTCAGCTTCCCCTGGAGGCCCAGACATCACCAGGCAGGTGCTGGTCCACGCCAGGCCATCCTGCAGAACCTTCTGGAACCGCTGGTCATCCTGAGTGTGAGAAGCGTGCAGCCTCCTGCCATGGTGTGAGGGTCAGAGCTGCAGGAGGGGCTCGCCAGGCAGGATGAGCCTTGGCCATGAAGCCACGGGCGCTGCTGCCTTAGAGCTTCTGAAATGAGCTGCGGTCAGGTGGGGAAAACAGTGAACGTGGCCCGTGTTCCCACCAATGGACACTGTTCTCGCCACCTTCGGAGATCAACCAGCGACAGGACGCCATTGTCGGCGACTTGGTGCCCCCGTCGGCTGGTGAGGCCGCAGCAGTTTTGGGAGCCCCGAGCAGGGCCCACCGCCCCTGAGGCCAGCCCCCGTGCTCACTTGAGAAAGGGGGGCGGTCCACGTGCGCTGCGGAGCTGAACCCCCCGCCTGTACCTCCTCTCCGCCTGTGTCTTTGGCCCCTTCCCCCCCCCGCAGGCCTGGCTGGGAGTTGTGTTGGGGACATGAGGACCTCATGTAACTGGGGGCTGTGGGGTTCTCCCTCAGCCCCCCCCGGGCCAGCTGACCTCATTCGCCTGAACGTGCACACACACCTGTGCACATACACACCCACGTGTGCACATACAAGCATGTGGATGCAGGGGCATGCTCACACACAATGACGCGCGTACCTGCACGACACACTTATACACTCATGTATACGTGCGCACATCCACGTGCACGTGACACACGCGATGTGTACACACAAACACACGCAAGGAGGTGGGGTGTCCCACCCTGTAGGCCTCTATCAGTGGGAGTGGAGGTGCAAGGGGGAGTATGGAGCCGGGCAGAACTGGGGTCCGGAGGTGCTGATCCTTGGGAGGGAGCCCGTGGGGCTTCCTGGAGGAGGTGGCCTGAGCTGGGCCCAGAGAGAGGCGTGGAGCCCTCAGGCGAGGGCTCATGGGGACGCGCGGGGGTGTTTGTCAGCTTGTGGTCACGCGTGGAGCAGGATGGCCGTGAGACGGGGGATCAGTGATAAAGGGAGTGTGAAGGGCACTTAGGGGGTAAACAGTAACCTGACCGGTCGGCACACGGCCCGAGGACATCCCACCCGCCACCTATTTTAATACAGCCCACGACTAGAAAGGCTTCTGCATGTTTAAGTGGCTGCAAAAACCAAAAGAAGACGAGTACTTTGTGAGGTGTGAATGTTTGAGTGTCCTGTATGGTCTGGTGGGAGCAGCTGCGTCCAGCGTCCACCAACCATCTGTGGTCAGCTTCCCGACACAGCCGCAGAGCAGCGGCAGCAAAGACCTGGAAATGCACCATCTGGCCCTTGACTGAGAACGTTTGCCAGCCCCTGACCTAAACTGGTCTGTATTAAGAGCTGTGAAAACGTGCATCTTAGACTCGATGAAATGTCTCTATTCAGGAGAAGATGCACTGATAAATCCCGTGGATTAAAATGAAAACAAAAGAAGTACCGGGCAAGCATGTGTAGATACTCATAACGCCCAGGCAGGGAAGCTTCTAGAAAGGGCACCAAAGGCCCGGGGTCCAGCAGCCGCACGCACGTGTCTCCGCGATCTCAGCAGCGACTCAGAACCTGTGGTTGTGTCACCCTCTGGGGAACAGGAGACCTCATGGCAAAGGCCCCGGCGCAGCCAGGCTGAGGTCCTCGGCCATCGTGCCATTCCAGCTGGTGGTGGCCCTGCCCCAGCGTTGGGCTTTCTGTAGGAGCGGGGGTCCCGCATCTTCTCCGTGCCTGCTGCCCCGACCTCCCCCCGGCCAGTGCCGCCTGCCTCGTGCCCCGAGGGGACACCACCTCCAAGGACACTGCACACTGCTGGCCTGTTCTCTGCACTGGGACCCGAGAGATGTGTCTGTGCTGTGTCCTGGCACCTAGTGTGGGGCTGGGGCCACGGAGGGAGCGCGGAGCCTGCGAGCGGGTGATGAGCGTTCATGCTGAAGAGGGAAGGAGGGAGGGAGTGATGCCGCCCGCTGTGGCGTCCCCCGCTGTGGTGCTACCCCTGGGATTGGCCTCAGACGTGCCGGGCTCCGAGCTGGCTGCAGCTTGAGTCGGGGTCTCCCTGCGCCCTGGGCCTCCTGCCTTGGGACCCCTGGTGACCTTCCCCTCTGTGCAGGGCCTGATCTCGGACCTGAGGCTGCGTGAGGACCCCCAGGTGAGCCCCCTGCACTGCCTGGATGAGGATGAGAAGGACGATGACGATAGGGTGAGTGGCCGCTGCCCGGGCTCAGGCAGGGGCTCCCTCCCCGCCCCCACCTTGTGGGAGGAGGGACTCAAGGCCGGGAGGGGGTGGCCTCGCCTGGAAACCCGAAGTAACGGGGCCGGAAAGGTCTCTTTTGAAAGATGCCACTTTGGGTCGATGTTACTTGGGATTACGTTTCTATCTACCTGTAACCTGAGAAAGAACCTCCCTTGCCTAGAACTTTCCACACAGAAACACTTACAGAACCTAAAGGTTAAAAATCACCCCTAGAATAGCCAGTTGGCGATAGAGTCACTAGTAGTCACCAGAGCAAAAAATATGTGTGTGCGTGTGCAGTAGTGTGTGTGCGTGCGTGTGTGCAGTATGTGTGTGCGTGTGTGCAGCAGGGTGTGCGTGTGCAGTAGTGTGTGCGTGTGTGCGCTTGCAGTGGTGTGTGTGCGTGTGCAGTAGTGTGTGCGCGTGCAGTAGTGTGTGCGTGTGCAGTAGTGTGTGTGCACACGTGTGCAGTAGTGTGTGTGCGCACGTGCAGTAGTGTGTGCGCGTGCAGTAGTGTGTGCGTGTGTGCGCTTGCAGTGGTGTGTGCGCGTGTGCAGTAGTGTGTGGTGTGTGTGTGCGTGCACGTGCACACTGTCCCGTGGCACCTAAGGCAGAAAGCACACCACTTCTGGTGTGTGAAGAACAGACGGGCAGGAGACCTGTGTCCCCAGGGCAAACCCAGGTCTCAGCCGTGTGCAGGGAGCAGGGCAGGCGAGAGGGGGCATGACCTTCACGCTGAGTCCCAGCCCCCGAGGGTCCCTGGGCGGGGCCTCCCCTCTCGGCTGTTTCCCAGGACAGCGTCCCGGGACAGGATGGCCCGTGGAGAGGAAGGAATGCGCTTTGTGCGGGTCTGTGTGTCCGGCCAGTCTCTGAGCTCGCTTCCCGCAGGCCTTTTGTTCTAAGTGGTCTGATGGACACGTGCCCTGTCGAGGACCACCCTGACCCCCACACCCAGCCTGCCCTCTCCCCCCGCCCCCAGCTCCCGGGGGGCTGGGGGCTTCAGTCACTGGCTTGTTTCCTGTCAACCCTGCAGGCGTCAGGAGACTTGGGCAGCGGGCTTGCGGAGACCTGGGAGCGTATCGGGGAGGAGTTGGTGAGTGCCGGGGCCCTCAGGGTGGGGTGTCGGGGACACGTGTGCACACGCGTGTGCGAATTCTAAGGGCTCCTGGGCGGCCAAGACAAATGCCCGCTGGAGATGGGGGCCTAGAGCTCTGGCGAGCGGCCGGCGCGCCTTCCGGCTGAGCCTCCTCGGGGGGAACGTTCTCTCGAATCCGGCGTCTGGTCCAGACCTCGTGCGGTTGTCTGAATGACCTTGGCATCTGTTGGCGTCTCCCGTCAGCTTGTGGGGCCATAAGGGACTAAGGGGCAACCCCGCTCTGTAGCCCACACGCCCCAAAGCCACACACAGGGCTGGGGGTGTCTCGGGCGTGACATGGACATTGCCTTCTCCTGTTTGGACAGATCGCCTCCTCTTAGGGCTTGGGCGTTGAGGGGCCGTGATGGGACGGAGTGCTGAGCTGCCCTGGGGTGGACGGTTGGCGGCCCCCCGCACGCCAGGGACGCCGGGGCTCCCTGCACTGGCCAGGGCAGCTCTCGGGGAGCCGCGCTAGCTCTGGCGCCCGGCCGCCCCCTGGAGGGTGTCAGAGGGTGGTGCCCACGCCGGCCCTGCCGGGGGTCCTCAGCCATCTCCACCCAGGGGCCCTGGGCACAAACTGCGGCAACAGCGGTGTCCCCACTGTGCCGGTGCCAAGGCGTGAAGCGCTGCAGCCACGGGGCCTCTCTCTTTTTTTGTTTACTTTTTGCGGTACGCGGGCCTCTCAACTGTTGTGGCCTCTCCCATTGCGGAGCACAGGCTCCGGACGCGCAGGCTCAGCAGCCATGGCTCACGGGCCCAGCCGCTCCGCGGCACATGGGATCTTCCCAGACCGGGGCACGAACCCGCGTCCCCTGCATCAGCAGGCGGACTCTTAACCACTGCGCCACCAGGGAAGCCCCATGGGGACTCTCTTAACAGACTGGAGGCGGGGGCAGCCAGAGATGGAAAGAGTCATCCGGCCTGCAGTGCGCTAACTAGGAAGCCATCCCTGCCAGCTCCTGCTTCAGAAAATCTGGCCGAAGCCGCAGTATGGGAGGGAGGAGGGGCCGTGTGGAAGCCTCTGTGCGGGGCCCAGCCTGGTCCAGGGCACCCTCGGCCTCTCAGCACCCCCTGCGCGCTCTCCGTGGTCCTCCGTGCCTCCGCCCTCCCCCGCCCACAGGGTCTGAGGTGTCAGCGGCTGACCAGCTCCGGGTCCCTGGGGACCCTCCCCATATCGGAGGGTTGTGGCTGTAGGGGGGAGGCCTGGTGTCCAGCGCCAGGTGCCGCTTGCCCACCGGGCAGTGGGGGAGCCCTTGGACAGGCCTCACAGGCATGCCGTCCCGGGCACCTAGACCAGCACCATCTCCCGAGCACTGTTGCCAGGGAGCTCGTGCCAGGTGTGGACGGCTGGTCACGGGAAGTGTTTTCACTGCGCCTGTGCCCACGTCCTCGCAGCTCCGGGTGCCTCTGGGGACAGGGAAGCGGGCTCACAGAGCAGGGCCACCCCTCCCCTTGTGCAGTGAATGCAGAGGCTCCCTCCCTCTGTGGGCGTCCAACGTGGTGATGGCTACGTGCCCGTCACTGTCCGGACCACAGGCAGGAACTGGGGCTCCCTGAGTCTCTGAGGGGCCGTCCTGGGCCCTGCAGGTGGCGGGGGAGGGCCGGCGCTCAGCCATCCCTCCAGGTGTGGGGGTTCGGGGACTTGCCGACTTGCAGGGCGAGGAGACCCCCATCCCCTGAGCTGTCCAGGAGAAGATGGCTCCGGAGGGGCCTAGAGCCTCTTCCTGTCTGTGACGGAGTTTCCAGGAGAAAATGGCTCTGGAGGGGCCAGAGCTTCTTCCTGTCTGTGACGGAGTCTCTGGTGGCTTAAGAATAACTTCCCTGCAGCCCGTAAACATCTCATTTTACGACTGAACGCATGTGAACCTGACAGCTTCGCCAGCGCTCACGGGCCACACGCGTCGCTGAATAACAGCTGCTTCCCACTCTCACCCCAGGGCGCACCCCTGGGACCCGGGCTGCCCGAGGCCCCTCCAGTCACTTCTCCACCCTTGGCTGGAGTGGGCAGCCAGGAAGATTTCAGAACTGAGGAAATTGAGGAGGAGGCCACGGTGTCTTCGTTAGGAGGTAAAGTTTTGCTGGGGTGGTGTGAGTGTTTGTCAGTGGGGTGTGCGTGTGCATTCAGTGTGTGCGCCCAGCGCATGTCTGTGTCCGTGTGGCAGAGGAGGGGCTCCCGTCCGTCACACGCACGCCCTGCTGGGGAGGGCCCATGCCTGCCCCGCCCCCTCGCTGCCCCAGCTGCGGGTCCTCAGCTGCTCCGTGGACGTGGTCTCTCCTGTGTTTTGTTTCTCACTTTCTGCTGCTCCTGAGGGATTTGTGGGACCGTCCCAAGGGTGCTGCTACTTCCCCGCCTGGGGACAGCGGGGTCACCAGGAGGATGTGAGAGCTGGTTTTCGGGGAAGAGGTGCAGAGGTGCCTCTGCTCAGGCCCTCTGCAAAGTAGGGCAGCATTTGTGGGCTCAGGGACTCCCCCCACGCGCGGCCCAGAGGGTGCACAGGCTCGGAGGCCCGGGCCACCCTGGGAAGTGGACCGTGTCTTCGTGCCCAGCTGCCCGTGGCCGCGTGCCGGTGCCCACGAAGGTTGCTGCATGCCACAGGGCCCACATCTCCCTTCAGTTGCTATTCCCATATCTTCTTTCATAAAAATCTGTTCCAGTCTCACGCCCAAATTTTAACGGGCCGTTTGTTTTCCTGTTATCGACTTCTGAGAGCTTTTATCTTCTGCACACGACTCCTTTGTCAGATATCCCCTCAGTCTGCGGCTTACCTTTGCATCTTGTTAATAGTGACTTAGAAGAGCACAAGGTTTTAACTTGGATGAAATTAGAGTTAGCAGTTTGTCCTCCATGGGTCTCGGTGCTGGCGTCACGCCTGAGAAGCCAGCCAGTCTTGGGCTTTCACTCGGGCCTGCGATCCACAGGACGTGGTTCTCGTACGTGGCTCCAGCACGTGTATTGGAAGGAGCGCGCTGCGCCTCTGCGTTGCCCGGGGCCTTTGCCGAGCAGCTGTGCGTGTGCCGGTCTGTCTGGACTCTGCTCCGTTGCGGCCCGTCCCACCGTCTTCACAGCGTCGCACACGGTCCCGATCGCTTGGCTTTGCGATCAGCCTGGGCTCGGGTGGTGTGCGGCCTCCAGCCTCGCGCTGCCTTGACGAAGCTGCTTGGGCGTTCTGTGTGCTTCGCAGTCTCGTGTGAATTTTCGATCCGTATGTCAGTTTCTCTGAGAAGGGCTGCCAGGGTTTGGACGCTGCGGGTCAGCGTGGGGACCGGCCTGGGCGTCCAGCTAATGTTGAGTCTTCCGACCCCGGACTCAGGCTCTGTCTCCTCTGGCTTATTTAGGCCTTTGCTTTCTCTGAGCGACATTTTTGCGGTTTTAAATGTTTCTGAGGCAGGAATTTTAATTTTGCCTTACATCAGGAAGAGGCCTGGGAGGTGTCCCGGGGCAGGATGGGGTGCCCTCTGGTGGCTGACCTGTGACTTGGCAGGTCTGCGGGGGTGGGGTGGGGCTGGCCGAGGCCACAGTGCCCCCAGCAGGCACCGCCGGCTCGCGCACTGAGCAGGGCGAGCCCAGGGGCGGCTGTAGGTGGGCGTGGGGGGTTGTGGCCCCGAATTCTTCTGGAAATGGGCACGGACGTCTCCCAGAGCTGCGCGACCCTGGAAACTTAGGTCCTGTCCAGCCCCCAAGCTCAGCGCCCGGCACTGTCAGAGTGAGATCAGGACCTCACAAGGGCACAGACCCCTCAGGAAGCGGGACGTTGGAAAGCGGCTTCAATCCCGTTTTGTAATTGACTCGGTGGTGCTGACGCTATTGGATGAAAGCTTCGGGGGAACAGCCTCAAACTCCACCCCCAAATTCCTGTCCATCACAAAGGGGAGGCGCCATCTTGCACCCAGTGGAGGGAAAACCCGCAGACGGGGGTGGGGGCGGGGGGACGCGCAGGATGATGTGCTGGGGCCAGCGTCCATGCCGCAGGCACTCTTCTCTGTGCCGTTTTGTTGCTTTCCCAGCTCTGTGGGAACCGCCCGTAGCTTGGGCTGAGGCTGGCTTTGGCCGGATTTGGTGGGTGGACCGACCCTCCACAGGTCCTGGAACCGCCACCGTCACCATCCCCCGCAGGGAAGCCACAGGGACGCGGTTGGGCGCGAGGGGAGACTTGGGTTAGGTCACCGCACAGAACAGCGCTGCACTTCCCACACGTGAGCCAGAGTCTCGGGGGCTCTCGCTCCCAGGTGCCGCCGCCTGGCACTCAGGGGGGAAGGGTCGCGAGGATTCTGCAGACCCTCAGACGGGAGGGGAAACGCGAGTGCAGGGGCGGAGCTGGAGCCCGGGCTCAGGGCCCGGCCAGGACTGAGCGCCAGGCAGGAGGCAGCCTGGGGACGGTCTGACGGCCACCTCTGCCTCCTACAGCTCAGACCCTCCCCAGCTTGAGCACAGTCGCCACGTGGGACGGGGGCGAGTGGAGCCCTGGGGGCGGCCTGAAAGAGGTGAGGTCACCACGGGGACCCCAGAGCAGGCGGAGCCCCTGCTCTGCTCACCGGGGACCCTGACAGAGTTCTGGGGCTCCTGGCCGTCCTCTGTGCCCCCTTGTACCCACGGGCGCCAGCAGCACTGGGTGTCCACAGCTGGGGACGCTCCCCAGCCAGAGCACAAGGGCGGGTGTAGGGGACGCCGGGCGTCCTGGCACCACATGCCGGCCCCGTGTGCGTCCACAAGCATGTTCCCTTGCCTGTCCCCTGCGCCTGTCTTGTCTGTGCCCCCCTGCTGTGTGATCCCGGGCCCGGCCCAGGATGCAGGCGAGCGTGTGTGCCCCCGTCCCAGCCTGTACCCTCTCCTCTTCGTCCCCAGCAAGGCCTGAAGGGGCAGAAAGGAGAACCAGGCGCTCAGGGTCCCCCCGGCCCGGTCGGTCCCCAGGGTCCCGCAGGCCCGGCTGTGCAGAGCCCCGACGCACAGCCCGTTCCCGGGCCGCAGGGACCCCCGGGGCCCCCGGGTAAGGATGGCGCCCCCGGAAGGGATGGCGAGCCCGTGAGTACTGTCTCCGTTTCGTCCAGCGGGGGGTGGGGGCTTGGCCAGAGGGGAGAGGGAAGCAGGGTCCTGGGGCTCCGGACGGCCGCTTCCTTCCCTGGGTGCAGCGGGAGGGTGGCCGGGTGGCCAGGGGGCAGGCAGAGCCAGCCCAGGGCCACGGGCAGGGACGTGGCCACGGTGCCCTGGACGGAAGGTTCTCCAGCCCCGTGCCGAGAGCCACCCTCTCGTGGGAGCAGAGGGGCTGGGGGGACAGGGGTCCGTTTCCATGTTCAGCGTGGGGTGGGGTCAGGTGTAATTTTCTGTCACTGATGGTTTCTCTCCCACTTTCCAGGGTGATCCTGGCGAAGATGGGAAACCTGTAAGTTGCCTTATTTTCAGAACCTGTGTGATCTGTGACGTTTGCATGAGTCCCCAGGCTCCCCCTCTTTCCCACCCAGTGACTGTTTTTAAGCTCAACAAACTGAAGAGATTTCAAAATGAAGCCATTTTCAAAATGCAACTTTTGTTCAGAAAATATAAGTCTAACGGTTGATAGAAAAATAGAGTTATGCGTGTGTATTGAGACGTTTAGGCTACCAGGAAAGAAGTGAAAGTAAAGCTTCCAGATTCTTAGAGGTGAGAGAGGAACAGCCTGAAGTTGGGGGTGGGCGGTGCAGCGGGGACACAGCACGCAGAGAAGAAGAGAGACGCTCGCAGGAGAAACACAGGCTCGCCAGCCGTCACGGTGGATAAGACAGCTTCTACCTCAAGACAGTTTGGATTTTTAAAAATCAACAAATGCTATTCATTGATAATAACAGAATAAAATGACACAAGAGGGTTTAAATAAAGATTTGGGAAACGACAGACCCACAAATGGTGACGGGAAGGCAGGGAGGGAGGCTCTCAGGACTGAGCGGAGACACGGCAGACGCCCGGGGGGACGTCAGGAAGGACGGTGGGGACGTTTCTTGCGGACTCAGCCTGTCCTTCATCGGCCTCTGCGCTTGAGGACCGAGCTTGGCTCAGTCGTTGCGGGGAGCCTCTGCAGCGCGGGGTGCGTGTGTGCACGTGTGGCATCCAGGGTCCGGCGCCTGGATTAGCCAGCTCCTGGGTCGGGGTGCGCTGGGGCCTCGAGTCGACGCGCCCTGCGTGCGGATGCTCAAACACATAGAGGGCTGGTCCGGCCGCGCGGCCTCCACCCATTCACCCAGGCAGCACCCACGGAGGCACTCCTGTCCTCAGCGCCCCCGCAGCACACGCGAGCACGCACACACGTGACGGGCAGGGTGCCACCCTCCGGCCTGGTGTCCCC
This sequence comes from Globicephala melas, assembly GCF_963455315.2. Lineage (NCBI taxonomy): Eukaryota > Metazoa > Chordata > Mammalia > Artiodactyla > Delphinidae > Globicephala > Globicephala melas. The sequence goes on along the minus strand of NC_083317.1, from coordinate 1,028,234 downwards.
GGGACACCAAGGTCACCTCTGCAGGCCGCTGCTCCCTGGTGGCAGCCTCGCATCTCCGAGGTTGGTGGTGCCCCCCTGCGGCCCCCAGGACAGCCCCATCTCCGTAGGCACAGAGCTGCATGTCGGTGGTGGCTTGGCCGGTGATGGGCACAGGGCCTACTCCTGACCGAGCCTTCTGGCTTCTGTCTTCCAGGGGGACACCGGGCCGCAGGGCTTCCCAGGAACCCCGGGAGACATGGGCCCCAAGGGCGAGAAGGTGAGAGGTAACCGGCTGGGCATGGGGCGGGCGCGATCCGAGGTGGGGCTGTGAACCCCGGTGTGACAGGGGTCTTCTGTTCCCAGGGGGATCCTGGGGTCGGGCCGAGGGGACCCCCAGGACCCCAAGGGCCTCCGGGGCCACCCGGACCCTCTTTCAGACCTGACAGGCTGGTGAGTCCTCCCTCTTCCACCCAGGTCCCAGCAAAGGGGCCTCTGATCGTGCTCGGCTTCCGACGCCACACTGCTCGGGTCCGGAACCGGCCTCCCGGGGGCGTGTGCAGGCCCCGGGCACTTGGTCCCTGCCCTGCCTCGGGTGTTTTCATTTGGGGGTCGGGGGGCTCGAGGTCACTGTGACAGTCCTGCACAGTTAGCGCCAAGGGCCGGTGCTCGAGGGGGAGCTCGGCGCGGGGGTGCGGCCTCGCCGGCTGACCGCAGGTGGGCCGTCTGGGCTTCTGGTGACTCAGCCTCTCCCCTCAGACCTTCATCGACATGGAGGGGTCCGGGTTTGGTGGTGACCTGGAGAGCCTCCGCGTGAGTGACCCTTGGCCGGGGTGGCCGCTGCCCTGACGTCCCCAAGCACCAGCGGAGCCCGCTGGGCGGCGGCGAGGCCTGGCGGGGTGGGGGGCAGTGGGCATCCTTCGGCCGGTGCTGCATGCAGTGACGTTCTGTGTTTTCCGTGTCCAGGGCCCTCGAGGCTTCCCCGGCCCACCTGGGCCCCCTGGCGTCCCAGGCCTGCCCGGAGAGCCAGGCCGCTTCGGGATGAACAGCTCGGACGTCCCCGGACCCGCAGGCCTTCCCGGAGTGCCTGGGCGGGATGGGCCCCCCGGGCTTCCTGGGACCCCAGTAAGGCCCGCCTCCCCTCATCTGCCCGTGTCCGCGTCCGGGTCGGGGGGACAGTGAACGTGGGGCCTTCCTCCGTCTGGGTGAAAGCCTCCCTCACCACCTCCGTCCTCCCCCCCAAAACCTTTCGGGCGGGCACCGTCTTTGGGCCCCCGGGTGGGAGGGACCTGTGTGGGCAGCCCCGTGGTTCCGGCTGCCGAGCCGCTGGTGCCCACGTGACAGCTGCTCACCTCCCTGCCCTTGCAGAGGCCGTCTCGGGGGTGACTCGTGGGACGGGGTTGGCCCTGATGCCTGGGATGGGAGGCCGAGAGGGGCCCACGTTGGGCCCTGTGGGCCCCCCTCCTGGCACTGGGGACACCGCACCGTGGCCTGGCAGGTGCCTGGAGGTGTCGCTGTTGGGTCCCAGGAACCACGGGTGTGCACCTGGTTTTCACCCAGAATCGTGCTCGGGACACAGAGTCCGTGGGCCACGCGGTTTCCTGCTGAAGGCGCGATGACCCTTTACTGAGAGTCCACGGCCGGCCACCAGCCCCAACCTCTGCACACGAGGCCACCCCCGCCCCGTGGGGCTGGCGGCCCTTCTCATCCTCTCTAATTTGATTGGCGACTCAAATTAAACTAAAAAGGGGGAAGGAAGAAATAATAACCCGAACAGAACTGTCCGACGCCCTTGACCGTGCACGTGGGCGGGTCTCCCGTGAGCCGTGGGACTCTGGGCCATGTCCCGGGAGTGTTTCGGGTGCCGGATGCACAGATGGTCTTCTGCTAACCCGAATCATTCTCCATCTGGCCTCACGCTCTGCTCTTCCCTCCCCAGGGACCCCCAGGTCCTCCAGGAAAAGATGGGCAACCAGGACAGACCGGCCAGAAAGGCAGCCTTGTAAGTCACTCCCCCGGCATCCAGGGCGGACCTGACCTAGCGCCGTGGCGGCATGTGGGTATTTGGGTGGCGTGGCCCCGGGTCAACAGAGGAGAAATGCCACAGGGCAGGGCGGTGACGGCTTTAACTCAACAGGGAGCCGCCGTCTTCTCGGTCCGACAGCCGGGGAACCCTGGGCTTCCCACGCTGGCTCAGAACCGGCCGCTGGGGCCCCTGTAAAAATCCAGGACTTCACTACATGATGCTGTTTCTCCGTGATGACAGTTGGCCTAATGGTTTTGAAGAGTCTCGACGCTTTACTTGATTTGGGCAATTTATTTCTAGTTTCCATTTTGGTTGCATTGATAATGGAGACACTTTCAAGGCAGCACACACCTGTGACCGGGGCCCGTGGTTTCCATGTGGTTTCTCAGGGATGGGCCACGGGAGGTGCGCACACAGTCACCTGGAGATGATACTTCCCTGTGATCTTTCAGCGAGAACCTGGCTGTTCTGGGCTCAGCAGAGGAGGCCAGTTTTAAGGGAACCGTTTGTGTTCCGAGCTTGCCGCCCTGCAGCTGTTGAGCTAAAAGGACTCTCCTCCTGGTTCCGGGGGCGCAGGGGGCGAGGGCTGCTGTCAGCGAGGTCAGCCCTGCCCCCTCCACGGCTGAGCCTCCATCCCCATCTGAAACAGGGGCGATGGTGGGAACAGCCAGGGGTGCGCCAGGGCCAAGAGGAGACGCTTGGCGTTTTAGAGGTAGTTGGTACAAGGGGAAAACTTGACCTCATGGGCCGGGATAAAGCAAGTGAGACGCTGTCTGCTCTCTCTCACTGCCTGCACCCTGGTCCGATTGTGTAGTAACTGTTCTCTTCTCCCGCAGGGCGAGGCGGGCGCCCCAGGACCCAAGGTACAGACAAAGCCCCAGTGCCGCCGCTCTTCCTGGGCGGGATGGGCCCGCCAGCCGAGGGGGTGGGGGTGAGGGCATGGCGGCCGAGGGGTCGAGCTCCCGGGCGCTGATCGTGGGGTCCGGCCGGGAACCGCCCTGGCAGCAGGCACCACGTCTGTCCTGCGAGACCGTTTCCACCCGAAACGTGAGCAGATGTGCTCGTAGGCAACCCTGGGGTCCCGGAGGCCGCAGCGGGGGGTTGGGCTGCTGGTGGTCAGGTGCTGCTGGGGCCCCAGTGGGTCCGAGTGGGTCCCTAGCACCGTCACACAGGCCTGGTCCTGGGGAGGCCGCCCCAGCCCCTCCAGGAGCCAAACTGGCAGCCTTCCCAGGAGGGAGGGCCCATCACTGGGGAGGCCGCCGTGGTGGTGCAGCTCCAGACTCGTCCGCCGGGAAAACCCGTGGGGAGAAGGGGGAGGATGACAGTGGGACTGGAGGGGCCTGGAGGGAGGGACGGGGTTCAGAGTAGAGACTCGGGTATGTAAACACGGGCACGCACACACGGGCACGGGCTTCAGGGATAAACGAGGAAAGCTGGTGACGTTTACAGTGAGGGAAAAGGCTGCCGCCGGGGGTGAAATTCAGCACAGGTGAGGCCAGACTCCACTTGTGGTTGGAGACCCTGGACACCAGAGTTAGACGCTCAGCTACCAAGGCCACTCAGGCCTGAGAGAGGGCTCTCGAGCGCCTTGACGGAGATGCCTGGGCCGGCTCCAGGCACGGACGCTCTCACGGTTCCCTCATCCCTGTGGCAGTGGGGTGCTGGGCCCCCGCCCTGCTTCCTCCAGCGAGTCCCCCCCCTCCCGAAAGGAGCGTCTCAGGCCCCCGCCTGGGGGTCTTGTTAAGTGGATAAAGTCTGGTGAGGCCAGAAGAAAGAGGTGCTTAGGGTTTGCGTAGCTCCTGGCTGGTTGTTCACCCCCCGGCTCTTCAGATGTAAAATGTTCATGAGAAGACACAGGTGCACCGGCAGTGCAGTGGCGCCTGGGGTTTAGGGACACCCCGAGGGCTGAGGGTGATGACCTCTCCCACCTGTGCAGGGAAGCAAGGGAGACCCCGGCCCCATCGGCACGCCTGGGGAGCACGGCCTGGCAGGACGCCCCGGACCAGCAGGACCACCAGGGCCCCCGGGCCCCCCCGGGCCTCCAGGCCCAGGACTCGCTGCAGGGTTTGTGAGTACCCGCTGCTCCTGGCCCCCAGAAAGCCCAGCTCTGCGGCCCCAGGCGTCCTCGGGCACCCACGCTGACCGGCACTGCCGGGCAGCAGCCAGACTGATGCCACCCCTGCCTGGGCTCCTCCCGGCTGGTGACAGAGCCCCCACATGTGAGCGCTGAATGGGGGGCGCTGGCAGCCCCGCGTGTCGGCCCTGCCGTCCCCATGACCCGCCCAGCAGGGGTCCTGCCACAGGCAACCCCACCCTCAGAAGCCACCCGCTCGGGCGTTTGGATCCCTGCCCAGCCCGGGGCAGGTCTCTTCCTATGAGGAGACACACAGACCCTGGCGTCCCTGTGTGCTCTCCTCCAGGACGACATGGAAGGCTCCGGGGGCCCCTTCTGGTCGACAGCCCGAGGTGCCAATGGGCCGCAGGTACTGCCCCAGAGCTGGGCCTGGTCAGCTTGGGGGCGGGGCTGCCTGGGGGGTCCCTGGGACTGGCCTCCAGTGGGCCCAGGAGCAGCCGTGCAGAGCCAGCGAGCCACCTGCCTCCAGGACACTGTCCACCTCGGGGCCACTGGTCTCCAGTGTGGGGGTCGAGCTGAATGACCACGGGGCAGGATGGGCCCCGAAGACAGGTCTTCCTGGGAAATACTAGTCCAGCTCTCTTTATGGCCCTAACTTTGGGGAAGTTACACAGTTTTGACCTGAGCAGAACTTTAGTTAAAGAAAAATGGGGACACTTTTCCTGTGAAAAATGGATGGATTCCTATGAAATCCCACCTTGTTGTAACATCGCCATGTGCACTGGTCAGGATTAGGTCCAGCTGGCGCTCCTAGTGTCCAGAGGTAACCGAGCTTAGACCGGACGGACGCACGAGGGGCCGTCCCGGGGGCAGGACGCCTGGGACGGGCAGAGAGAGGGCTCCCTCCCCCAGGAGCCCGTGGGGCCGACACAGACCCCACTGGGGGTCCTTAGGGGACCTCGAACCAGTGTGTCCAGCTTGGCCCCTGGAGTCTCAGCCCGGCGAGAGGGGGGTGGGACGGGCCTCCTGTTCTGAGCGCCACCGAGGAGGATTTCCACTTGGGCAGGAGGTAACTGGTGGAATAGAGCGGTTCTGCCCCTTTCCGTTCAGCGCCTTTCCCTTCATGGCTTAGCGTGGGGCAGTAGCAGTCGGCTGCCGCGGCACAAGGTGACCGGGCGAGGGCGCAGGGCAGGGTCCCCTCCTCTCGCTCAGGACACAGCTCCAGTGCCGCTGCACCCCTGGAGGGGTCTGTGGGCTGCTGCGTGGCCTCAGGGTGATGGACACCCTCGGGTTGGGGTGGCTTCTCACGCCCTCCCCGCTTCCGGCTTGTGAACCATCTGTGGGACGCCATGTGTTGCTGAGGACAGGCCACCACTGGTGGGGTTCCGGGGTGTGCGGGCCCCTGGTGACACAAACGCCCTTTTCTTCCGTGTTTTATAAGAGGGGCTCATTTTTTTGCGGGGAAAGGCTGTCCCCCGAGGGGCGGGAAGAGCACTGACCCGGCCCTCTTCCTTCTCTGCCCCCCACAGGGACCACCTGGCCCGCCTGGAGTCCAGGTCAGTGAGAGATGTGTTAGTCCGGGGCGCCCGCCGCTCACCCCCTCCCCGCCAGGAGCTACTGCTCAGTGGCCCCGAGTTCCTCGTGGGAAATTTGCAAAACACAGAAAAGCCTAACGGGGAGGTGGTCCCCAGAGCTCGGTTCAGGGGGTGGTGCCGTCCCATCTTTCTAACCCCGTGAGTCGAGATCTCTGGCTCCACATGTGCCAGGCGTGTGCGGACTTGGGGAGAGCGAGGGGCTCAGGGAAGGAGCCCCCAGCCTGGGGTGCCGTGGCTGGCGCCCGGCAGAACCTGCGTGCTTCTCTCCCGCCGCTGGCCCCGCCTCCCTGCTCGGCCCTGCCCGCTCCCCGCCCCTGGGGGACAGCAGCTCCCACCCTTCCCGGGGGTGGGTGGCGTGGCGAGGGCCCCACGTGGTCCGGGAGTGCGGGGGTCCCCCGCGGCCAGCTGCGCCACCCCGCCTCCTGGAGCGCTCTGCTCTGATGCGCAAACCTTTGGGACAGTTGGAAAGGTGGCTTCTTTAGGACGCACTTCTTAGCTTCCTTGAACCGTTCAAGGTGAAGTCACCTGCGTGCTCCTGCTTCTGCGGGAAGTGGTGGCCTGGCTTCCAGGACAGTGCAGGCCACGTGCGCTCAGCGCGTGGGTGGGCGCAGGGCCCGGGGCCCTCAGCTCTGAGCTGCGGGGTGCGGCGTGGGGACCACCTGGTGACCTGAGGAGGGGTGGGCGCTGCCTGGGGGCCTGGCCAGCGCTCGCGGCCCCACAGAACGCTTTGTCCACTTTAGGGGGATCCTGGAGTCGCGGGGCCACCAGGGACCAAGGTAAGAACAGCACCTCGGGCTCAGGAAATGCAGAGTCGTTAGCGGCCCTGGCCTGGGGTGCAGGGCGGGGGCCCCAGGCTGAGACCAGGAGCCTGGCTGGTGCCCATTGCCTGGGGCCTCAGGAAACGGGTGAGTCCACGCCAGGCCCAGCGTCCTTCTCCCACTGGCCCCCTGGCCCCCGCGGGCCCCCCCGGGTTTGCCCACAGGACAGCTTCCCTTCCCTCCCGGCTCCGCAGCAGAGTCCTCTGCCCCCTGCCCCCGCCTCTGCCCCACGGCGCTCCCCAGGAGGCCGAGCAGGTTGAATCTCCCTCAACCTGGTCAACAGACCAGGCTGAATCGGGTGTGAGCTGGTGGCCAGCGGAAAGCCCCGCCTGGCCAGCTCCGGGTCACCGTGGCCCCCGGGTGCCGCGGCTGACGCACGTGCTCTCCTTATGTCCACTGCAGGGAGAGGCCGGAGCAGACGGAGCTCCTGGGTTCCCCGGCCTTCCTGGCAGGGAGGGTGCAGCCGGGCTCCAGGTGAGTGGCCACCTGGGGCTGCTGCGGCTGATAGCCCCAAAGTAGCTACGCCTGGGTGAGAGCTGGTGCCCAGTGTGTATCTCAGGGTCCCCACAGGGCCCGGAGACCCCAGCTCCGTGGGACGTGAGCCAGCGGTCCAGGGTGCCTTGGGGGGTTTCCTGCGTGGCTGACCCCCCACCCTCCAGGCCCCATTTGGTCAATGTAGGGAAACCACATCTTCACTCAGGGCCAGTCCCGGGGGCCTGGGGTCTCCAGGAAGCGGCGCTCGTGTGCTGTTTATGATGAACGATTTCCTTCTTGTCTCCACAGGGACCAAAAGGAGAAAAAGGGCCCCAGGGAGAGAAAGTGAGTTTGCGGGTGTCCGTGGACGGGTGGCAGGTGCACGGCAGGGCCGGGGGTGCACGGCAGGGCCGGGGGTGCCGCTCTCTGCCCCGTGCCCGCCCACGTGGTGCAGAGACTTGGGCGGGATCCGGGCTCAGAGCCTGCCCTGCCTGGGGTGGGGGCTTGTGGGCCACTGTGCTCAGCCCTCAGGCGTCTCCTCACACCCCGTGGGCACCAGAAGCCCCCACCAGAAGCCGGGCTGGGCTGCAGTTCAACCCCAGGGGAAACTCTCTTCCAGGGCGACCCAGGGAAGGACGGAGTGGGGCAGCCAGGCCTCCCGGGACCCCCCGGACCCCCAGGGCCTGTCGTCTACGTGTCGGAGCAGGACGTAAGAACCCTGCATGGGTGGACACATGCTCTGCCCCAGGTCCCCAGCCCTCCGCCTGCAGGGCGATCTCCAGAGACACGGGGGGCCCAGTCTGTTGGTTCCATGGGGCTTCTTGGCATCGAAGCTGTGGCCCTTCCAGAGCTGCCCTTTGGTCGTGCTGTTTGCTCGCATGTCACCCGCGCTAGCTGTGACAGGCCCCCTCCGGCCCCCGTGCGCAGCACCCAGGGGAGTGGGGGGCACTGCCACCTGGTCCCAGGGTCCCGGGCTGGTTCTGTGGCGCGGGAGCGGACTCCCGGGGGTGCGTCATTTCTCGTCTCAGGGACCTTGATGCCAAAGCCGCGACGATGTCTTTCACGTTGACTGCCTGGTGTTCTTTGTGGGTCTTGTGTGGGTAGTGTCACGGGAGTTGAGTGTTCATGGTAAACGTGGTCCTTTTCCTTCCTCCTCCGGGACCCTGGCTCTGCTGACTCGTGCACAGAGAGCGCTGGCGAGCGTGCCGGGCCCCGAGGTACGTGCGGCCCCGGGACGGGCTGGGCGCCGTGCACCTCCCCGCGGCAGGTCCTGACCGTCGCTGTCTCTCTCTCCACAGGGCCGGGTGGGGCTCGCAGGCCTCCCCGTGAGTACCTCCCCAGCGGGCGCGGGGCCTCTGCTTCGCAGGCAGGAGGCCGGGTGGGCCCCCGTGAGGCCGAGGAACCGGAGCCGGAGCCCCTATCCGGACAGGGGTGTTGGGCGGGCGTCTAGGACGGGGCGGGGGGGCCACGGCCCTGAGGCAGGGGCCTTCCGGGCAGCGCTCTGTGTCTCCTGCAGGGACCAGCCGGGCCAAAGGGAGACCTGGGCTCCAGAGGCCAGCAGGGCCTCCCGGGACCCAAGGTGAGGGGCCGTCCAGGGTCACCGGGTGACCGCTCGGGGGGAGGGGCGCCGTGCCCGGGAACTTGGGGCGGACGCCCCTCTGGTCTTTTCCCTGGACCTGCCAGAGGCCCCGCTCACGGCTCTGCGTCCTGGTCTGTCGCGTCGGTGCCGAGGGCGGTTCACTGCAGGGCCGGGGGGGGGGGGGGCGCCAGGCCTGCTCTTGCGGAACCGGCCTCCCTTACCCGCCCCCCTGTTCCAGGGCGAGAAGGGTGAGCCGGGCATGGTCTTCAGCCCTGACGGCAGAGCGCTGACCTCCGCCCAGAAAGGAGCCAAGGTGAGGGGGCGTCTGGGCCCAGCTGGCACCCTCCGTCCTGCCTGGCCGGGCAGCGGGGCCTGGGGGCCGTGGAGACGGCATAGAGGGGTTTGTCCTCCTGAGAGGGGCAGCTCCTGCCCGTGCGTGGGAGCCTCTGCTGATGGGCTCTGGAAGCTTCCGCAGCCTGGGCCCCTCGCCCGTCCGTCTGTTCCCCTCCCACCACCTCGGGGCCCCTCGGGGCCTGCAGCTCGGATCAGCCTCGGCCTGGCCGGCCCCTCGTTCTCCTCTGCCCGGCAGCGGAGCCCACACTGCAGAGGAGCCGGGGGCTCTTGGGGGCCCCGGCCTGGGCCTCGCCGGTGGGAGCTGCACCCCTGTGGTGCCTGACTGGCCCTCTGGGGGCACTGCCTCTGGGGGCGGGATCCTGGCCTGCCTTCCTCGGGAGGGGGCCCAGCATGGCTGGGCTTGGGAATGGGCTCCACGGGGGCCTGTGCCCCGGGTCCCCTGCCCCCCAGCCCTGGGGAGAGCTGGGTCTGGATCAGGAGGCTGTTGGGGACAGGCCTGCAGGGGGTCCCCAAAGGCCCCCAGGATTGTCGGCGGACGGGCCGAGGGACCGCAGGGCAGAGAGAACTCTGCCAGCCCCGCCGTGTGTCACAGCTGAGGTCGGGGCCCACAGACCCCTCCAGCCCGGGCGCTGTGGGGCCGACCCCCTGGGTCTCGGGGCCCCCAGGCTGGGCCCCGGGACACAAAACCCCATCAGAGCTTTCTCCCTGTTGCTGCTTCCTTTTCTTCCTGGGTGTTGTCAGTGCCTCGGGCGCCGCCAGGGGCATCCAGATGGGCACGGGGACCCCTCGGGGGCGGGGGGCGTGACCTACGGCCACCTCACGGTACCTTCTGGTTTTCTGTTCAGGGTGAGCCTGGCTTCCGAGGACCCCCGGTGAGTAGGCCCAGGCTTGCCCGCGGTGCACGTGCGCGTGTGCGGAGAGCACCGTCTCCTACCTGGCTGCTGGGCAGGCGTGGCAGCCGAGCTTCTATCCCAGCTGCACCTCTGAATGCGGGGGCAGGGGTCGGGAGGGAGAGCGCGGGGCAGTGGGCCGGTCACGGCTCACCTAAAACCTGGCCCCCCCAACAGGGTCCCTACGGGCGGCCCGGGCACAAGGGAGAGATTGGCTTCCCTGGACGGCCGGTGAGTCCCTGGGTCTCGTGCCGGGTGTGGATGATGGGTCCGGAGGGGAGTGGGCTGCAGTCTCTCCACTGTCCTCCTCCTGGGGAGCCCCTGCCAGAGCGTGGCTCTCTCCAACCCCGCTCGCGGGCAGCTTGGGCCGCAGAGGGATGGGCACCCCGAGGAGGCCCTGGGTGGGGACAAGAGCAGCTGGGCCAGCCCTCACAGTGGCCACCCACTGTGCTCTGCCCCAGGGGCGCCCCGGGATGAATGGACTGAAAGGGGAGAAGGGGGAGCCGGGAGACGCCAGCGTGGGATTCAGCGCGAGGGTGAGTGTTCCGTGGGGCAGGCGGGGGTGGGAGGCCTGGCCGCAGTGGCTCGGGTCCCAGAGCTCACCTGTGGGAGGCTTCTGAGCAGCCTCGTGGCCCTCGGACACGCAGACCCCCGTGCACACGAACACACGTGTGCGCGCACACGCACACACACGCGCCAAGGCCCCCGGACGGTGCCCCGGCGTGGTTTTCTCAGAAGGGCCTGTAGGCCGCGTGGGCTCTGGGGTGGGCACCTCTGGCCCGTGGGCTCTCGCTCCGACCGCCTTCACGCTGCAGTTACTGCCGCCTCGGGAGCCGAGGGTTCAGTGAAGTCCCCGGGTGAGGCCCTGTCATCACCTGTACCTGAAACGGTACCGTCGAGATGCAGGACTCGCCTCTGACCCCGCTGGGCACCCAGTGGGCCCGCCGGCTGCACCCGGTGCCTTTTCTCCTGGAGCCCCTCCCACCCGGCCTGGCCGAGCGACGCCGGGCCCTGAGTCAGTGGCTCAGGCCGCGGCTCTTCCGGGTTTTCCGTCACCGCGTGTCTTCGTTCGGGCTCCCTCCTCCTTGCAGTGGTTTCATGAGATCTCAGAACACGAGGCGGCGTCTTGCAGAGTTCTGAGATGGAGGTGGGCCGGGCCACTTCCGTCGAGCAGGACGGGGGGCTCTCGAATTCCCCCCGCGGTTCTGAGTTGTAGAGGCGGAGCGCCAGCCGCTGTGCGCGCGCCCTGGTCAGGCGTCCAGCGCGTCCGGCTTCTTCGTGGGCCTGAGCTTCGCCTCTGTTCCGCTGCCAGCCCTGTCTCCTTGGCCGCAGGGTAGGGGCGAAGGGGCCCAGGGGCCCGAGAGCAGGTGCCCGTGAGGTCCCGGGACCCTGTCCCCAGGCACCTTCATCACTCAGGCCAGCCCTTTGGCGAGTGAGCCGTTGCTTTCAGACCAGGCTCTTCTGACACTACCTGAATCGGCCGCTTGTCCTTTTTCTGTGAGCGGGTGAATGAACGGAACTGACCTTCATCCAGCTGACAGTTAGCAACCACACGAGCCGTGTCCGAGGTCGTGTCCAGCCCAGACGGCCGCCCGCACGTCTCCGTGGGAGGATTTGAGCAGGCTCTGGGAACGGGAAGGGGACAGCTCTGTCCTCGGAACCCACGACCACAGAGTAAACTGGACGCCTTCTCCATTTGATGTTTTCTGACTTCACCGTGATTCTCAGAGACGTTCCTGCCCACATCTGCTGTCCTGGCCAGTGTCGACGTCCAGTGTGGACCGACCAGGCTTTCTCTCCCCCCCACGCAGGGTCCGCCCGGCCCACCTGGGCCCCCAGGGCCCCCAGGCCCTCCCGGGACTCCTGTCTATGACAGCAACGTAAGTCACCGCGACACCTGCTCTTCCCACTGCATCCTCACGCTCTTCCCTGCACTGGCTTCCTTTTCCCTCCGCTGACCCGGGAGGGCTGAACCCCAGGCAGGGCAGCCGGAGCCACGGCCTCCGAGCCCCTGGCGGGGGGGCTTCTGGGAGGGGCGCGGTGGTGGGACCCAGGCCCACCTGCCTTGTAGGCCGCACCTGGTGGGCCGTTGGTTAGAAGACAAGCCCCCAGGGGAAGTGAGGTCGAGGGAGGGCTCTCCGGATCTGGGCTCCTGAACGCGAGCCCTGGGGTCCTGGGGGGTGAACGCCCCCTACCTCACAAGACTCAGTGACGCGAAGTGACCACGTGGGGCAGTCATGTCGTGACCGGGGCTCCCAACTCCAAATCCTGTGTCCTCTCCCTCCCCCTCCCTGCTTCTCTGTCTTGGGGGGCAGGGGTGCTTGGGGGTGTGGCCTCGCAGACCCTTGGGTGGGTGGTGGCCTCAGTTTCCGGAGCGTCTCCCTCAACGGCCATCTTTGGCTTGTTCTTTGCAGGCGTTTGTGGAGTCTGGCCGCCCTGGACCCCCGGGACTGCCAGGTAAGGGTCCTGGGGCCTCAGGGAGGGCAGGTCACCCTTCCAGCCGCAGCTCAGAGCAGGGTGTGGGCGGCCCTCACGGGGGTGCTGGATGATCCAGGCCCCCCAGTCCCGGTTGATCACGGCCCCCTTTGCTGGGCTCCTGGGTCCTCCCAGCACAGCCTTCCAGGCGGGCCGGCCGTGGATGGGAGTGAACACCGAGCGGCCACCCACCGGCCGTCCAAGCCTGCTGTCTGTTCGAGCCCCTCCCTGCAGGAGTGGTGTGGCCTCTGGGAGCAGAGGCTGCAGCCCCTGGGGCGCGACCACTGGGCACTTCCGCGGGTCACGAGCTCCTGCTCTGACTGTCCCTGGGCTCACACGCTGCCCCCTCCCGGGTCCAGGCCTGCAGTGCACACAGTGCTCACCAGGGTCGGGCCATGCGTGGGCAGGAGGGCCTGTCCCAGGGCCTCTGTCACATCGTTAGTAACAGGCACTGGGGTCTCTGTTCCTCCAGGGCACCAGGGGCCTTCTGGACCGAAGGGTGACAAAGGAGAAGTGGGCCCACCCGGGCCACCAGGTGAGAGTGCTCTGGGGACCTTGGGCTGTGTGTGGTCACCCGCCCACCCGGCTCCCGGAGGAAGGAGGCCCTCGGGGCTCAGGGGGCTCTGACGGGACGCCTGGCTGGCCCCGCGGTCTCGGGGCAGGGCTGGGGGCTGAAAGGACAGGGGCCTGAGGCGGTGGCCAGGCAGGATGTCCCAGCCCCCCACTCGCTGAGGAGCAGGGCTGGGCCCCAGTGTGCACCTCCCAGGGGAGACCCGGCACCCCCAGCGCATCGCGGGGGCCTCATCGGCCCGGCTTATCCAGGGGGTGAACTCCCAGCACCTCGGTTGTCCCCTGGGACAGCGAGAACCCCCCCCCCCCCCGAATCCCGCTTCTGCAGCCGATGAAGCAGGAGAACAAGTGTGATGCCGGGCGCGGGCCAGGCAGAAGCCAGGCGAGACGGCCCCCCGGGCACTGCCAGCGTCTGCGTAAGCTCGGGGTTCTCCTGCGAGCTGCCGGAAGCAGAGGCAAACCCTCCCCTTGAGGAAGGTGAGCTCGTTGAGGGCCTGGGATTCCCAAGCGGGCAAGCGACCAGCCAGCACTGACAGGAGTCCAGGCTTGGCCTTGGCCGCGACGATGATGCCCAGACGTAGAGAAGAGGCGATGGCGGCACAGAGCTGGAGCCCAAGGGCCAGAGTCGGGTTTAATTCTGGGGCTGAAAACCCGCAGGATTCTGTGCGACTTCAGGCGGACGGGACACAGCCGAGGGGGGGAGGGGTCAGCCGGAGTCTGCGGGACACGCCGAGGGAGGTCAGACGCGTGCGGGTGAGGACACGCGGTGGGGCTGGGGCAGAAGAGCATTTGAAGGCGTCACGGCCGAGCTTCCAAACCGGGAAAGGTTCAAGGAGCCCTTCGCGCGAAGGGTCAACACGAGCTGATTCCTCACGGGGATGAGAGGAGCCAGAGACCATACAGGGTCCCAGAGGTCGGAAGAAAGTAACCGCTCACCTAGAATTTTGCATCCGGTAGACATCCATCTTCTGCAGGAAGAGCACGTGGGCAGCCAGGCCTCTCAGGACACGAGCCTCAGTGGGGACCGCGAGGGCCGCTGGGGAGAAGGAGGTGGTGCTGGTGACACGGGGACGGAGGTAGAGCAGGAGGGCCAGTGAGACCCGCGTCCCCGCTCGGCCCCGCCGCAGAGGGGTCGCATCCCCGAGACCCAGCCTGGCCCCGAGGATGTTACATCAGACCCAGGTGAAGGACGCACCTGTCACCTCAGGGTCCAGCCAAGAACAGGAGGGAACGTGTCCCTGATAACCGAGCAGGAAGGGAGAAAAAACCCGACCCGAAGACGGCAGGAAAGGAGAAGAGGAACTCGGGACACGTGGAGGAACAGGAAACAGGGAGTGAAGCTGATTAAACTCAGAGCCGTTGGCGCGTATGTTCAGTGAGCGGGTCCACTCTCCTGTCTAAAGACGGAGCTGTGCTGCTTACAAGAGGCACCCCCAAGTGTAAGGATGTGAGAGCTGAGCTGAGGGGGAAGGGGGTGGGAGTCTGGTGAGAAGGGAGCCGTGTGTGTGTGCTCGTGAGAAGTCAGACAAGTGTATTTTAAAGCAGGAAGTACTGCCAAATTTATTTAAACTCCATAATGATAATGGGGTAAACCCGGCAGGAAAGCACAGCGATTCTAAATTTCTACGCCAGCAGCAACATAACTTCAAGAAGTGAAAAGCAAAGAAAGACCGGGTCAGTTGGGAGGTGGAAGGTCTGAACAGCAGGTGACAACCTGGCCCCCAGTCCCAGCACCAACATGGGAGGCCACAGGCCCACGCCGGGCACACAGCAAGTCCCTCAGGCCTGTCTCCCCCCGAGGGAGCATCAAAGACACAACCGGGCAGGGCACCTGCGGGGAGGAGAGGCCACGGTGAGAACTGGAAACCCTGGAGCTGAAGGACAAGGATGTGTCTGAGGGGCAAGCGTGCAGCCAGGGCCGGGGTTGGGATTCTCGGCCCTCACGCCGTGGCCCGCGGTGGCAGTGGGGTCACCCCGCTCTGAGGAGGGACCCAGGACAGGAGCTCCGGCCGTGAACGTGAGCCTCGTGGCCCTGGGCGGGCGTGGGTTTCCCGGAGCAGCCGTGGCGGAGCCCAGATCTGGGGCTCCCCCAGCCCCCCAGGCCCACGGTTCACTCAGCAGGCATCACTTCACCCTGGGGGTCTGACCCCCACCTGTATCAGGCTTCCAGGGGAAAGGCCACAGGAGAAGGGTGAGCCAAGGTCGCTTTCCCAGCCAGGAGTGAGGGTCTTGTCAGCTCCTTGTCTACAAGGTCACAGCCTTAAGTAGCCTGCGCTTCAAGCATGCAGCCCAGGAAGTTAGAAAACAAATAGATTAACTCCCAGAAAACAGATGGGAGATGCAGTGAATGGAAAAAAAAAATGTACATAAGAGGAAGCATCGTGACAGCTAAGAAGTCAGATGTTAGTTCTTTGAAAAGACTAATACTACTGCCCTCGAGGGACTGATGAGGGAAAGAGACAGCAGGAGACGTTGAAGATGGTGCCCCCGTGCTCTGGAAAGAGCGGGCACCCTCTCCCCACCCTCCGCAGTGGCGGGTCGGGGCCACGGGGGGTGGCCGGTCGTCGCCGGCGCGGGGCCCGGCCAGGGTGCGGGGGCAGGAAGAGACAAGCGCAGGAGGAAATAAACCCGCTGTTCTCACGAGGACACCTTTGTGAATGCCAACAACCAAAGCGACGCGCAGATAAAGCGTCAATTAATGAGTGAATTTACCAAAGTCACAGGGGCAGTTCCCAGCAATCGCTGGCCAGTCATAGACTAAATGAAACCTTCAAAAGGCTCCATTTAGAAAAAGATCAGGTGGGTTGCCAGAGGTGGGATGCAGGGTGGGGAGTGAAGGGGGTCGAAGGTACCAACGTCCAGTTCCAGGACACAGCATCCGGGGGCACGCGGCTATGGCCAACACCCCTGCCCAGTGTACTTGAAGGTGCGAAGAGAGAAAAGCCCTCGTCACGAGGGAAAAGCGTGTTTTTTCCTTTGTGTGTGTGTCTCTGTGAGGTGGTGGCTGTTAACTCAACGCCCTATGGCGGTCATTTCCCAGCGAACGGTAAGTCGTCGTTTAGCGGCCCCCCTTGACCGTCTGCAGTGCTGTGTGTCAGTGATAAAAACTGAAGGGAAAAAGGCACCGTGAACAAAAACACCAAAAAAATCAAGTGATTGGGAATAAGTGTAACAGAACACGCAGGGGATCTCTCCACAGAAACACAGAAATTAGAGACAGAGGAGACTTAGGGAAAGTCGAGGGCGGGGGGACGGGTGGACCAGGCAGGAAGACAGCACCTCACTGGACCCCCCCAAACTCTCCCCCCCGTAGGGCAGTTCCCGTTGGACCTCCTTCACTTGGGCGCTGAGATGAAGGTGGGTGACCCCTGGTCCTCACGCTGCCCCCCACACGGGGCCCCAGAGAGCACCACCCGGCACGCGCACCCCTGGCTCCATTTTTCGGGAATTCGGTTGGCGCAGTGGGAAGCTGGGAGGCCGAGCCCCGTCCTGTCGGGCTGGCCAGGCCTGGGCCGCAGAGGCTTCACCGTGGGCCTCTGGGGGTCGGCGCCCGCCCCTCCCCGCGCGGCCTTGGGAACGGGGCTGTCCCGACAAGCTTTTCCATCCACAGGGGGAGAAGGGTGACCAAGGGGCCGCCGGGCAGAAAGGAGAAAGGGGCGAGCCCGGGGGCGGCGGGTTCTTCGGCTCCAGCGTGCCTGGCCCCCCCGGCCCGCCAGGCTACCCGGGGATTCCGGTGAGTCTGGCCCCAGCCGCCTGTGGGTGCCACACACGGGCCCAGGCCCGTCCTGTACCGGAGCGTGCGTCCCCGGGGTCCCTGGGGCCTGGGGCCGAGGGCAGGTCCCCCCTGCGGCCTGGGCCCCGAGCAGCCCCTCCCGGTTCCTTGCCCGATTGCGGGCCACCCACGAGGGGAGCCTGGTGGGTGCGTAGTGGCTGCTGTCCCGGATTGGGCATCCGATCCTCCTTTCTCTTGCTGCCACTGTTCTCCACCAAATGCCCTCGGGGAGACCTTCTGTCCTGAAAGCGTCTGGGGACCGTGGGCCCCAGCTTCCATCTAGGAGTGGAGGAGGGCTGGGGGCCCTCCGGGCTGCACCTCTGTGGGTGGCTGTCCTTGTCTACGTCCCAGGGCCCCGTCCCAGTGCGGGACACACGGGGTGGGAAGGCTGGGTTTCCCAGGCCCCGCGTGGGCGGTGGGGGGACGGGGGCCTGGGGGCCGTGCTCCCTGCAGGGGCTCGTGGCCAATGCAGCCAGGACCTTCAAGCTTGCTTGTCCCCAGCCTGGGGACGTAGGTGACAGCGCCCCGTGTTTTGTCTTCCACATTAGGGGCCCAAGGGAGAGAGCATCCAGGGCCAGCCTGGCCCTCCTGGACCTCAGGGACCCCCTGGCATCGGCTACGAGGGACGCCAGGGGCCTCCCGGGCCCCCTGGACCTCCAGGGCCCCCGGGACCCCCATCCTTTCCTGGCCCTTACAGGCAGAGTAAGTCGGGTGGAGAGTGGGCCCTGGGCTCCAGCCTCATCCAGGAAGGGCCACTGTTCCCACCTCTGGTTTCTCTCTTGTAGCTATCAGTGTTCCTGGCCCCCCAGGCCCACCTGGGCCCCCAGGACCGCCCGGATCCATGGGCACCTCCTCAGGGGTAAGCGCCACCCTGTTCCTGACCTGCCGGACCCTCACTGCCCAGCTGCCCTTCCCTTTGGAGGCATGTGGGTGGGCACCCCAGCGCCAAGAGCCCTGAGACGAGGTTTCCAAAGCAGAAGTGGGGGACCCAGGCGTGGCTGGGGTCTGAGATGGGCAGGGGAGGAGGACGAAGGAGGGGCGTTGAGAAGGTCCCTGAGGGCGGGTCTGCTGTGCAGAGGCTGCAGTGGCCCAGGCACTCGGGGGCTGAGGTCTCCCCGTGGCGCTCATGGGGCCAGTCTGGCAAGGAGGCGGCCACGTAGGTCTTCAGACTGTCGCAGCCCCCAACCCTCCCCATGAGCCCAGAGGCCCCCTGTGCACAGGGGACCCCACTGGGCTGGGCTTCTAGCAGGTGAGGGTCTGGGCCACGTACCAGACGCTGCTGGACCAGGTGCACGACGTGCCGGAGGGCTGGCTCATCTACGTGGCCGACAGAGAGGAGCTGTACGTCCGGGTCCGAAACGGGTTCCGGAAGGTTCTGGTGAGTTCTGAACAGGGCGATCCCTGCACGTGGTGGGGGGACTTACCACTTTGCTTTTGGGGTGAAGGGTACACACAAGACGGGAGGCAGAGGACCTGCGTTGCAGGGGGCCCCGGCGCCTGGCGAGCGGCAGGGACCAGTCGGGCGGGGCCCGTGGACATGCTGCCAGCCGTCCTCCATCCTCACCCGCTTCCCTCCACTTCTCTCTTTTATTAGAAGCTGCTCTATGGCAGTTTTAGGTTCACAGAGAAGTGACTCTGTTTTTAAACTAACAGATATGCTTATTGTGTGCCGGGCACCGGGTGGGGGGCACTGGGACGCAGCCATGCCGGCCTTCCCTGGTGTGGGGGGCGGCCAGGGCGAGTGGCGCTGGCTGGGTCAGAGGTCCCGGGGTGACCCCCTGTTTTCTTCCAGCTGGAGGCCCGCACGCCCCTTCCCCGCGGGACGGTAAGGAGCGTCCCTTCTTCCCACGACCATCTCGGGGGAACCGGTGGGCAGGGGTGCAGCCGGGGAAGGGGGTGCAGACCGTGCTCGTCACCCTCCCCAGGCGAGGGGCTCCTCGGAGTCCTTGTCTGTCTGCCCTTGTCCAGAGGGCTGGGCACGGGGACAGACCCTTCAGGCTGCGGGGGGAGGAGGAAGGAGGGGGGCAGGCGGGAGGGGGCCCAGGATACTCCAGTCTCCCTAAGTAGGGGTCACATCCCCCAGGCGGTGGCTCCTCTGAGTAGAGGTCATGGCCTCTCAGACGGCTCAAGAGCGGGGCTCCGTGCTAGGTCTCGGGGGTCCGGGTTCAGTGTGGGCTGGTCTGCCCCGACGCCAGGCTCGGGGAGTCCCTTCTCTCACGCAGCACCTAGTCCCAGGTGCTGTTCTAGGCGTGGGGACAGCTGTGCCTGAAACAGGTAAAGCCCCCGCCCCGCGGAGGCGACATCGTGTTGGGGAGACGGGCAGTAAGGGCAGTAGGTGACTAGGCAATAGCATACAATTATATAAATACAGACATTTCAGATAGATACGTGAATTCATTCTATAACTTATGATTGCATTAGACGTACTACCAGGTAGTAGGTACCAGGTACCAGGTATTCAGGTAACGGGTGTCCGAAGGTGCTGGCTGCTGTGGGAAAGGGACGGAATTGGGAAGCGGGTGGGGCACAGGGGCTGGCGTTTGGAGGTCGACGTCACCGTTGGAGGTAGGGACCGGGCAGGGGCTTAAGGGCTGCTGGTACCACGGCTGCAACAGGGGGAGGTCAGGGAGATGCGGTCGGCCCGAGGGTGCCCAGGGCCACAGGGAGGAGCTGGCTCCTGAGGGTGATGGACCCGGGGGCTTGAGCAGAGGGCCACCCAGCCCGACTGAGGTGTCACCAGGCCGGCTCTGGCCCGACACGCTGGGCGCCCCCGGGTCCAGCTCGCCACCTCCAGTCCGGCATCGCCGGCCCAAGAGCACAGCCGGGTGCAGATGAAGGGCGTGCAGGGCCGGGTAGCGGGACCCGCGGGTGCAGGAGGCCCGGCCCCACGGCGCTGTCTGCCTCTCCGCCTGCAGGACAACGAGGTGGCCGCTTTGCAGCCCCCCGTGGTGCAGCTGCACGAGGGCAACCCGTACCCCCGCCGGGAGCCCCCGCACCCCACAGCGCGGTCCTGGCGGGCCGACGACATCCTGGCCAGCGCCCCGCGCTTGACACACGCCCAGCCCTACCCTGGGGCCCCGCACCCCGGCGCCTATGCGCACCACCGGCCGGCAACCCCCACGGCCTCACCCGCCCACACTCACCACGACTTCCAGCCGGTGGTGAGTGACCACCCCGGGCGGCGCAGGGGGTGGAGAGTCTGGAGCCCAGAGCAGCCGGGGACGGGGCTGGGGCTGGGGCTGGGGCTGGGGCTGGGGCTGGGACCCGCCCTCCCCTCCCCCCTCCCCCTTCCCCCTCCCCCTTCCCCTCCCCCCTCCCCGCCGCTGCCCCGGGGTTCACCCTGCTTGCACCCCAGAGACCCACCGGGGTCGGCTGGGGTGGGGGGGGCCACGAAGACCCGGGACACCAGGGCTGACACGCGGCTCCACCCGCAGCTGCACCTGGTCGCGCTCAACAGCCCGCAGTCGGGAGGCCTGCGCGGCATCCGCGGCGCCGACTTCCAGTGCTTCCAGCAGGCGCGCGCCGCGGGGCTGGCGGGCACCTTCCGCGCCTTCCTGTCCTCGCGGCTGCAGGACCTCTACAGCATCGTGCGTCGCGCAGACCGCGCCACCCTGCCCATCGTCAACCTCAGAGTGCGTGCACGCCCCAACCTGGGCCGGGCCCGGGGGTCGGGTGGGCGCCGGGCAGGTCTCGCCACTGAGGACCACGGGCACCCCATGGAGGCCCCACGTGGCCCCCGACCCCTGTGCCCGCCTGCCAGGCACGCTGGCGCATCACCAGCTTCCGGAGGGGGCTGGTCCCTCGGGCCCTCAGCACTTGGGTGTCAGTCCAGGGCTGGGCGTCCCTGCACTGGTGCTCTCCACGGGGACGTGTTCCGTGGCTCCTTCCGCGAACGGAACCACGTGCTCTCTGGATGCGCCGAGCGCCTGTGTTCCCTGGGACCAAAGGCGCTGGACTCGCTCTGGCCCAGGGTCCAGGGCTGGGGGCGGGTGCCCCGCGTTCCTGGGAGAGGGCGGGAGGCCCCTTGGGGGGGCGTGGGCCGCTTGTCCCTCTGGCAGGAGCTAACCAGAGACGGGATGACCCCGCTTCCCTCCGCAGGATGAGGTTCTGTCTCCCAGCTGGGAGGCCTTGTTCTCGGGCTCCGAGGGCCAGCTGAAGCCCGGTGCCCGCATCTTCTCTTTCGACGGCAGGGACGTCCTACAGCACCCCGCCTGGTAGGTCCGCTGTGTGGGCGCAGCAGCTCGCGGCCTCTCGGGATGCAAGAGCCCTGAGCAAATGGGCGACGCTCCTGGCTTTGAGCTTCCAGGCTGACCCAATCCTGGAACACGCTCGCGGCTTAAAACTCCCCAAACCCAAAAGCACAGGAGGAAGAGTAGAGCGTCGTTTGCGGTGTTATCTGAAACACCCTCACCTGGCCTGCTTCCCCGGGCAACTGCCCCCAACTTCCTGCTGGGGAGACAGGCTCCAGCCCCCCTGTCTGTCACATAAACATCACAGCGAGTTACTTCTATAAATTCCTCAACGTGGAGCCTCTGGGTTGGAGGACACGCGTGCCTACCTGACACGCTGGCGGAAGTCGCTAGCTTGCCCTCAGGTCGGCTTCACGCGCATCGTGCCCCTGCTTGCAGGTGTGAGGCCCCTGTTCCCCAACACTCGGGGGCTCGGGCTCAGACGAGCCCGCGTCCCTGCCCTCACCGAGGAGCACCGCCCAGGGCCGTGCTCCGGCCCGTGGGAGCCTCGGGCAGGGCTGTGGGCTCCAGGCCTGCCTCGTTCCCAGCGAGGAGGCCACACCGACACGGGCCCTCGAAGCCAGGCCCACCCAGGCCCCGCAGGGTCAGCCCTCGAGGTCACCGGGCGCTGCTGGCCAGGCTGTGCCCCCAAAAGCAGCAGCAGGACGGGGTGTGATCCGGGAGGCCGAGCGCCCAGGACGAGGTTGGCCTGACTCCCGGCCACCCGAGTCCCTGCCCTCCCAGCGGCCCCCGCATCCTGCAAAACCTCCGCCTTTGGGAGACGCCCTGTCCTGCCTGGTGTGGCCTCCAGCGTGGGGCGGGGGTGGCCCCCGGTGAGACTGACGGCCGCTGCCTCTTGCAGGCCCCAGAAGAGCTTGTGGCACGGCTCAGACCCCAGCGGGCGCCGCCTGACGGAGAGCTACTGCGAGACGTGGCGGACTGAGGCCAGGGCGGCCACGGGCCAGGCCTCCTCGCTGCTGGCGGGCCGGCTGCTGGAGCAGAGAGCAGCGAGCTGCCACAGCGCCTTCATCGTCCTCTGCATCGAGAACAGCTTCACGGCCTCCTCCTCCAAGTAGGGCCTCTGCTGGCGCCACGGACGGCTGGACGCACAGACAGAGGGCCGGAGAAGAGCCAGGCGGCAGGCAGGGGAGCGGACACGCCCTGGCCCGCGCGGGGAGCCTCTGCTGGCGCCCAGGGCGGGGACCTGGCTGGGACACTTTCCTGTATGGTTCACGTTTCATGTAATCCTCCAGAAATAAAAAGAAGCCAAAGAGTGTATTTTTTAAAAAGTTTACGACAGCCTGGTGCCCAGACTCCCCCCCATCCGCCTCCCCCCCAGAGCCTCGGTGCCTGTACTGCCCTCCTGGCCCAAATCAGACCAGGGGGTGGACCCGGCCCATTTAGGCAAGAGGAGAGGCCTCCCGGGTGCCGAATGGGGCCCCCAACCGCCCGGGCAGGTGCTGGTGGCTCTGTTTCCTGCCCAGAAAGCCTTGTGGCGCCAATGCCAGGCCTGTCTGCAGGGCAGCCGCGACGAGGCGCTGGGGCCTCCCTCCTGCCCTCTCTCGAGCTGGCCGGCCCACTCTTGGGCCATGCGCGGTGCCAGGGGAGACCACCTCCTCTCAGCCTCTGGCAGCAACTCCCCTGGGTGCAAGGTTCCAAGCTCAAACCCCCCCCCCCCGGCACAGCCCCGGGGCTCCTGGTGCTGCTGTGTGCGGCCAGCTCCACCACGTGGGCCCGTCTGCGGTCCTCTCTGTCCCACTCTGGCTTCCCGTGTCCCCTGAGGTCCCACCGGCACAGAGCCTGGCCCGGCCCGGACTGTACTGGGAGAGCTTTTTGGGGTCCATAAACCAGCACCGGGTCCCTGGGCCCAGACCTCACACCGGGCACTCCTTCCCTGACTCCAATGCCTGACCAGCTCTGCCCAGCAGCATGTCTGGGGACCCAACTGGGCCCAGACCCAGGCTGCCTCAAGTCCTGGGTCAGACCTGCCTCCTCCTGAGCTTGGCACCAAGGCCCTGGGTTCACCTTTGCAGGACAGAGAGGCAGAAGCCCTCGGAGGCAGAAGGCCACACGTGCCCCCCGCCAGGACAGAGCCCACAGGCTGCCCAGCTGAGCCCCGGGACGGGCGAGGCCGCACGGAGGGGCTGGGCCGTGTTCACAGGCGGGCCACGCGTGCTTGGGCCCTGCTCGCCACTGTCTGTAGCAGCACGTCTTGGGGAAAACCCATGTCATTGCCCTCCTTGTGGGAGGAGTGAAGGGGACATTTGCGGGTGCGCGCGGGCATCTCCAGGGGAGCTGGCGGGGTGGCCCAGAGCCCAGCTGCCCCAGGGTCTGCTGTCCAGGCGCTGTGACTGTAAACCGCAGGGGCTGGTCCTGTGAACTGTGTCTGTGGTTTCCAAACAGGCGCCAAATAAAAATGACCATTTACACTGACACGTGGTTTGCAAGCAGCTTTCACTGTCATGAGTCTTCGGGAGTCTGTCCTGGACGGCCCGGCTGGCCAATCCTGCTACAGGAGCACAGGCGTGCACAGGTATACGCAGCCGATGTATACGGATACACACAGGTGTGCACAGGACACAGATGTGATGTACACGGATGCACACGAACACACGTGGGTTCCCAGACGCATGGTCGTCCTCCAGTACCCATGGGGGGTGGTTCCAGGACCCCCTCAGATACCAAACCTGCGGGTGTTCAGGACCCTTGCATACAACCTATGCACGTCCTCCTGTAAGCTTGAATTTATCTCAGGTTACTCATCATACCTAACACAAGAAAAACGCTATAGAAACAGTAGTAAATACAACGTAAATTCCACGTAAATAGTGGTGGCACATGGCCAATTCAACTTCTGCTTTTTGAAACTTTCTGGAATTTAGAAAAAAATATTTTCAATCCACAGTTGGTTGAATCCTCAGATGTGGAATGCCCGGATAGGGAGGGCCACCATGGGTGTGCGCTGGTGTACATGGATACACACACGTGTGCAGATACACACATCTGTGCATGCGTGTACGTGGATAAACGCAGAGGCACATAGATGTGAGTGGATATACATGGTGTGAGACACACGTGGGTGCACACAGATGTACACAGATGTGAGATACACGTGGGTGCACATAGATGTACACGGATGTGAGATACAGGTACACATGGATGTACACAGCTGTCCATGGATGCCACAGGCGCCCCACACCTTTCTTCTCTCTCAGGGTCTCCCTGGCAGTGGCCAGCAGCCTCACAAGCTCTTCGGAGCCGGGTAGGTGGTCCGGCCCCGGCCCCCGTGCCCCCCACAGCTGTGGCAGATGTCTGAGCCCGAGGGGCCGTGCACACTGCACAGAGCAGGGGCTCAGTGGTGCCCCAGGAGCTCGGGACCAGGGGTGGCAGAGGCTGAGCGGGGGGACCAGCGCCTGTGCGGAGGCTGCAGGGGGAGCGGGCGGAGGCGGGAGACCAGGGCGCTGGGTCGTGCTCACGGCGGGCACAGAGCAGAGCCCTGCCTCCTGGGTCAGTAGCCAGAGGCGAGCCTCCTCCACCCATCGAGCCCCGCCAGCTCCCTGAGCATGGAGGGGGTGCTGCCCCTTCCCAGCAGCACCCTGGGGTCGGCTGTGGTGTCTTGTGCGGAGACGCCTGGGGACCATCTGACCTATCTGACCCCCACCAACGGCCATGAGTTGAGTCAAGCTGCGTGTACAGCCTCTTCCTTGACCCTCAGGGTGCCCCGAGACGCCTGCTCACCCAACCTGACCTCGGGGGTCCCAGGGGGCAGCCAGCTCAGCCCCTCCCCCACCAGGCGTCCTGCTCTGAACTCGCAGCCGCGGCCTTTCCTGGAGACCCTGGGTGAGGGCCGGAGGCCGTGGGAGGGGCTGGCTTCAGCTCAGGACGGGGGGCAGGGCTGGGACCCTCTCGACCGGATGGATGCGTGGAGTCAGGGGTCCCCTCACTCGGGCTGTGCGTCTGCTTCACGTGCCTGGGGCCGAGCGGACGGTGTCACGTGTCAGAGGAAGCACGACCGGCTCTCGGGCCTGGTGGCAGTGCCCAGGTGACGTGGGCGAGTCCCCCGGGGGCTGGCGCGTGAGCGGCCCCCACCACCGGGAGCGGGTCAGCATCCACCCAGCTCCGGATCGCAGGGCAGAGAGGACCTGGGGTGAAGCCCAGAGCGGAGGAGCCGGTGCTCCCGGGCTTCCACCCGACGGAACCGCCACCGCCAGCGCCCCGCTTCTCCCCCAGAAACGAGCCAGAACAGGGTTCTCATTTTTGTCGGGTTTTTTCAAAAAAAAGGAACAGCATCGTTTACAACGAAAGCACCTGGACACCTGCAGACGCCACAGGTCAGCCACAGGCTCAGGAACACGGCCCCACCCCAGGGCCCGGGTCACCCCGCGGGCACCGGGTCCCCTGGGCTTGCGTCTGGGACCACCTTGCCATCTCTCCGGGACAAGGGGGTGAAAGCAGGGAGGTCTGGCGTGCACCTGGGCCCCCTGCACCGGCCACGTGTAGGCAGGGACAGCAGAGCAGCCCCCAGTGGCCGGGGGGCATCCCCGGCAGGCCGCGGGTCACGGCCAGGGCGGGAAGCAGGGCTGAGGAGTGCCCCGCTCGGGGTGAGCCGAGGACGCCTCGTGGAGGCTGGAGGCCCCCGAGGCTTGGGTCTCAGGGACAGGGCACCGGGGGCCCGTCAGTCACCAGCGCCACTATCTGACGATGTGGACGATGCCGGAAACCTGGCTGCCGACACCCGGAGACAGGCAGCTGCTGGGAACGTGTCAGCTCTGAGGTCAAGGCCCAGGCCCGCTGCGTCTGGTGTCAGGAACCTGGCCGCCCACCGGCCAGGAGAGCAGGTCGGGCGGGGTCAGGCCTTGGCCTCGGGCTGCTGCCTCTGCTCCCCCACGGCTCGCACGCCGTCCTCTGGGGCGGGCCCGTCCTGCGCGGCCGGCTCCCGCATCGGACTCATCAGCTCCTGGGCCGGCGGCGGGGGCTGGTGGCGGCCCTGTCGGAAGTGGCGCAGGCCCGTCAGCAAGGCCGCAAGGACATAGGCGACAAACAGCACCAGGAAGTACACAAAGTAGACGAGGAACTGGAACAGAGAGGGTGCAGGTGAGGCGGGCGGGGCACCCAGGGGTCGTAGAGGCCGGAGCAGGGCCCAGCCTCCACCCACCCAGCGGAGTTTCTGCAAATCCAGCACTTCTGCGCCTCCGCCACCTGCCCCGTAGCACTCTGATCACCTTGTGTGACAGCAAATGTGCCCTTGGCTCTGGGGCCAAGTCCTCACGGAGGACGCCTGTGCGGGCAGAGGCTGGTGGAGGAGAACAGGCCGCCCAGGTCTCCCGGCCCCCGCAGCCCCCGCGGCCCCAGGGAAGTGCAGCCCTGCACCCCGGGGCCAGTGAAGCTGCAGAGCGGTGATGCCCAGCACACGGGCAACTCCCCCCGATTCTCAGACCGCAGCGGCAGGGGGGCCAGGGTGGTCTCCTTCGCGTGTGGGCCAGACGAGCGTGAGTCCCGCCCACGGCCCCGGAGCTCAGCTGCCCCGAGTGGCCTCCCCGAGGACCCCTCAGCACTGCGTGCTCAGCCCTTCTGGGAAAGCTCATTTTCAGGAGCAAAACCAGGAAATGAAACGTCGGGGACTTGGCTTCCGGGAGGATGGAGCCGGCGTGACTCGCCTGTTCCTCGCAAGTACGAGTAGAACCCTGGACACTGCACAGACAACACACAGAAGGTGACTCTGAAGAGTGGATGGGGGCAGACTAGCTGGGGCCTTGGAATCCAAGGCGCACCACGGCAATGTGTCCCCTGGGCTGCTTTTCTTTCTGCTGCAAAGTATTTTTAAAGGAAGCAAAGAAGCCCACAAACCAGAAATACCAGGAAACCCAGAAAAAAACACTCAACAAAAGCGGCTCCGCCCAAAGGAGCAGGAGAGGGACCCCCCCGCCCAGCAGGACAGGACACTGATGAGTGGGAGCCCCGCTCCTCCAGCCAGACCCCACCCTCGTGACCCAGGCTGCACACCCCCCACCCCCATCGGGTGGTGCTGGTCAGGGCCCAGTGGGAAGCTGGAATGTTCACCCCCATAGGGACCACATGCAAAGCCTGGACTTTCACTCCCCCCAGGTGGTGCTCCCCCTCCCTGAAGAGTCAGGACTTTCACCCCACCCAGCCACAGTGAGAATGCTCCTCCCCCACCAGTGTCACTGGAGGCCACGTGGGGAGCAGTAATGAGGCAACCATGGCCCTCCTGACCACTGCAGGCCATGTGGGGAGCTGGCACTCCCTTCCTTGCCCAGCAGTAAGGAGAAGCCCCACCCCACCCCTCAGCGTGAGGAGGGCTGAGCGGGGAGCCTAGAATTCCACCCCACGTGGCTATAACGAGGTGCGTGCCCCTAGTCCTCCTCCGCTAGGCTGGTGTCAGGAGAAGCTAGCTAAAACAGAAGGAGTAAATGAGAGCCAGAGTCTCAAAATATTATAGCCAAAATGTACAGGTTTCATTAAAAAAAAATCACTCAGCACACTTACAACCACACAGATCTCTAAATGAATGAGATACAGTCAGCAGACACCCACACCAAGATGACAGAGACGTTACAGTTATCTGAGAAGGATCTTAAAGTGGTCATCGTAAAAATGCTTCAACAAGCAACAACAAACATGCTTGAGACAAACGAAAAAGTCTCAGAAAAGAAACAGAAGGGATAAAGGAGAAAAGTTACAATTGAAAAATATAATCACCAAAATAAATACTCAGCAAATGGTCTCAACAACAGAATGGAGGGCACAGAGAAAAGAATCAGTGAACTGGAAGATGGAACAATAGAAATCACCAAATCTGAACAACAAAGAGAAAACAGATGGGGAAGAAAAGCAGAGCCTCATTCTCCAGGGGACAAAATGTAACACTGTGTCATGGGTGTAAAATAAGAAGAAAGAAAAAGAATGGGGCTGAAAAAGTACTTGAGGAAATAATGACTGGGAAAACTTCCCAAGTTTGGCAAGGGACATAAACCTATGGATTCAAGAAGCTGAGAGAACCCCAAACAAGACAACACCCCCAAATCAGACCAACACACACCATATTCAAATTTTTGAAAGCTAAAGACAAAGAAAAAGGAAAAATCTTGAAAGCAGCCAGAAAAAAAAAAAAAAATGACACCTTCAGGGAAAAATAATTAGAACGACAGTGGATTTTTCATCAGAAACCAGGAAGGCCACAAGGATATGACAAATTTTTCTCATACTGAAAAATTCAGGAATGAAAAATAAATCAAGACATTCTCAGATAAAGAAAAACTAAAAGAACAATTTGTCACTGGCAGACCTGCCTTAAAAGAATGCTTAAAGGAGGTTCTCTAAACAGAAAGTAAATGATAAGAAACTTGGAACATCAAGAAGGAGAAAGAACACAGCAATCGAAATTGTGGGTAAACAGACTTTCCTTCTCTTCAGTTTCCTAAATGTTTGACAGCTGGAGCAAAACTTATTATCCTATCTTAGGTGGCTCTAATGGTATACAGAAGAAATAAGTAAGACACTTGTACTTAAGCAGTAGAGAGAGAAGTGACCTAAAGGAGGTGAGATTTCAATACTTCACTACAACTGGCCATTTAATACACAAAGCAACCATCAAAAAAGTTACCATGAGAGATACACTCAAAAATACAACAGATAAACCAGAATGAAATTCTGAAGAATCTGTAAATAATCTATGAGAAGGCACAAAAAAAGAAAACAGAAACAAAAGGCGGAGAGAATAAAAAGAAAACAAAAACTGAAATGGCAGACATAAGGACTAATACATCAACAATTACACTAAACATAAAAGGTCTAAATAAACCAATTACAGACAGATATTGGCAGAGTGGATTAAAAAAACACGACGACAACCATATGCTATCTACAAGAAACTCAGGTATAACAATATAGTCAAGTTAAAAGTAAAAGGATGGAAGATAATATGTCATGTAAACATTAACCAAAGGAAAGCAGAATGGCTATATTAATATCAGGTAAAGTAGACTTCAGAGAAAAGAAAATGACCACAGGCAGAGAAGAACATTATATAATGATAAAAGGCTCAATCCACCAAGACATCCAGTGTATGTGTATGCAACAGAGAGCAGCAAAAACGTGAAGCAAAAACACGACAGAATTGAAAGGAGAAATAGACAAAGTCACTATTATAAATGGAAACCTCAACACCCCTTCTCAACAATAGGCCAGACAAAAAAATCCATAAGCATAGAGAAGAAAGCAATACCACCATCGACTCTAGGACCTTATTGATATTTATGGAACACTCCACCCCAAAACAGCAGAATTCACATTCTTTTCAAGCGTACATGGAGCTTATAACAAGATAGACCATGTCCTGGCCCCCAAAACAAACCTCAACAAATTATAAGAATTGAAATAATACAGATTGTGTTCTCTGATCACCATAGAACATAATCAAAACAGAAACCAATAACAGAAAGATAACAGGAAAATATCAAAACACTTGGAAAATAAACAACACATTTTGAAATAATCATAGGTCAACCAGAAAGTATGAAAGGAGATAGAAATACATAGAAATGAATGAAAAAGAAAATACAACATATCAAAATCTGTGGAGTGTAGCTAAAGCAGGCTGAGAAGGAAATGTATAGCAATAAATGGAAATATTAGAAAAGAAGAATCCTCATACGATTTATCTAAGCTCCCATCTAAAGAACCTAGAGAAAGATGAGCAAAATAAATCCAAAGCAAGTAGAAAGAAGGAAATAATGACAAAAGTTCTAGCCAGTAACAGTAAGGCAAGAAAAACAGATAAAAAACACTAAAAAAAAAAGACCTCCGAGAACTAATAAGTGACCTCAGCAAGACTATACAAGGTTAACTCACAAATATCAGTGTATTTCTTATACAGGCAGACCTCAGAGATATTGTTCAGTTCCGAACCACCGCAAGAAAGTAAATATTGCAATAAAGCAAGTCACACAAATTTTTTGGTTTCCCAGTGCATATAATAATGATGTTTATGCTATACTATAGGCTATTAAGTGTGCAGTAGCATTCTGTCTAAAAGCAACAGTGTGCATACCTTAATAAAAATACTTTACTGCTAAAAAATGCGAACTGTCATCTGACAATGCAGGGTTGCCACAAACCTTCAACTTGTAAAAAAGTCAATATCTGTGAAGCACAGTAAAGTGAAGTGCAATAAAATGAGGTCTGCCTGTACTAGCAGTGAACACCTGGACTCTGTTATGAACTGAACCGTATCCCTCCAAAATTCATTTGTTGAAGCCCTAAGCCCCAGCGTGACTGTATTTAGAGATGGGGCCTTTCAGGAATGATTAAGGTTAAATGAGGTCATGAGGGTGGGACCCTAATCCAGTAGAACTCCTTATAAGAGAGACACACCAGGAGTGCACACGCACCGAGGAAAGACCACATGGGGACACGAGGAGAAGACGGCCGTCTGCATGCTGAGGAGAGAGGCCTCAGGAGAAACCAAACCTGCTGACACCTTGATCTCAGACTTCCAGCCTCCAGACTGTTAGAGAAAACATTTCTGCTGCATAAACTACCCAGTCTGTGATATTTTGTTACGGCAGCCCTAGAAGATTAATGCAGACACCAAAATTATAAATACAGTATCATTTACAATTGCTCAAAAAAAAATGAAATTCTTAGGAATAAATCTAACAAAACATGCACAGCACTACAGTACTTGCATGTTGAAAACTACAAAATGCTGAAAGAAATCAAAGTTCTAAGTAAATGGAGAGACATACCATGTTCACAGGTTGGAAGAGTCAACATAGTAGAAGATGTCAGTTCTCCCAATATTGATAAACAGGCTTAATGCAATTCCTAGCAAAAGCCCAGCGAACATTTTTGTAGATATACACATGATTACTCTAAAATTTACAGGGAAAGGCAAAGAAACTATAATACCTAAAATAATTTTTTTTTTAATTTCAAAGTTGGAGGAATCGGTGTACCAAATTTCAAAAACTTACCACCTAGCTACACAAGCAGGACAGTGTGGTGATGGAGGGAGGGTAGGCACATAGCTCAACAGAACAGACAGAGAGCCCAGAAACGGACTCATGCAGTGGTGGAAAGCAATGCAGTCTTTTCAACAAATGGTGCTAGAGCAACCAGACATCCACAGACAAAGGAATGAAATGTTGTAAGCTTCACACCTTACACAAAAATTAACTCAAAACAGGTCACAGACTTAGATGTTGGGGAAAATCTTTGGGACCCAGGGCCAAAGAGTTATTATATGTGACACCAAAACTAAGATCCACAAAAGGACAAATGAATAAATCAGATCTCATCAAAATTAAAAACTTAAGTTGCAAACAACCCTATTAAGAAGATGAGATGGTGAGCTACGAGCAGGGAGAAGCCTTTGCAGAGCACACATCCAACAAAGGACTACTACCTAGAATACACAGACATTCTCAAAACTCAAGTGAAAAAACAAAGAAGCCAATTAGGAAATGGGCAGAAAAGTGAAGAAACACTTCACCAAAGAGGATGTACAGATGGCAGCTGCACGTGGGGAGAAGAGCGTCACAGCAACCAGGGAAAACGCAAATGGAACCACAGGGACCACCAGCCCTCCACACGGCTCGGAATGGCCGAACAGAAACGGTGGCCACACTGAACGCTGATGAGAACGTGGGGAACCCGGATCCCTCAGGCAGGCCAGTGGGAAGGTAAAATGGTGCAGCGACCGTGGAAAACAGTCTGGCAGCCACCACGTGACTCCACAACTGTACTTCAGGGCATTTATCCAGAGAAATGGAAACTGGGTTCATACAAAAAGCTATAAACAAATGTTTAGAGCAGCCCCCAACCGGATAAAGCCAGGGCTCTTGGCGGTGAGTGGGTAAATGAGCTGTGGTCCAGCCACCGCGGAGCCCCATGTAGCAAAGGGCCGGAGTGAAGTAGCCACGCATCTCCAGGACTTGGGCTGAGTGGGGAAGGCAATCCCGACTCACAGCTGCAGGGTCCCACTCTCGCGATGACGACGCTATAGAAATGGGGGGCAGACCGTGGTGGCCAGGGGTCGGGGAGGAGGCAGGGTGGGGGCCCGGCGTGGCCGCAGGGGGCAGGGAGGGATACTCCCGTCTCGACTGTGCGCGGTCCGTATCCCGAGAGTGCCCGCACCGCAGAACTGCAGGACGTGACCGGTGGGGAGGCTGGGCCCGCACCAGGTACGTGGGTCTTTGCATCACCTGTTACCCCACAGGTGAGTGTGTGGTGACCCAGAAGTAGAGTTCAACTTAAAAGACCAGCCAGCCCAGGCCAGCTCCCTGCCTGCTCCGTGCTGGTTCCCACCACCGGTTCTGCCCCACTCTCGCTACCCGGGACGGAGGGAGGGGGCACCCGGAACACCATGTGCAGGGAAGGTGAGTAGGACGAGCCGGGGCGACTTTCCTTCTGGACGCCACCAGGATTTCTAGCTACCAACCAACCTCTAGAGTTACCTTTTAACCAGGAAATTAATCCAGCAGGAGAAAAATCAATATATTGTCAGCTTGATCCAGCGTGGCCAGAACCTGTCATGTGGAAGGGGCTGGGGCCAGGTCAGGCGAGGAAGGCCAGCCCCTGCCCCCCGCCTTGGGCCCTCGGAAGCCCCGCTGCCCAGAGCCGGGACACCCAGGGCTCCAGGGACGGAGAGGCTCCCCCAGGTGCTGGGGCCCCTCCCAGGCCAGCTGGACGGCTGCCAGGCAAGGCCCCATGGAAAGGCCAGGGGACAACATGCTCCCCTGCGAGGCCACCGCTCTGGGGGAGAGGCCTCCCCTGGAGGGTCCCCGGTGAAGGAGGCCCCAGCCCGCCACCTCTGGACGACAGGCCTTGTGCTCTCCGGACAACCCCTCCCGCCCACCCCGTAGGTGCAGCGGCACATGCACCTGTGGACCTGAGTCCAGCCTGGCCACCTGCTCAGCCACAGTCCCCAGTGTTCAGCCTGGGGTGGATGGGGCAGTGTCCCTGGAGGGCCCCACTGGTGACCAAGGGCCAAGACCTGCCTGCCCATGTGGACACGAAGGACCAGAGGCTCTGATGCCCTTCACCAAAATGGATGTCCAAACCCATCCAGAAAGCCAGTTTCTGAACAAGAGGGTCTCTCATGCCTGGGACTTCCTTCCTGGCCAGCTTTGGGGTCACCAAGGCACCTCGGACGGAGGGCTGGGACATCCCCACGGAGCCGAACAAGCCCCAGGGAGGTCTGGGCTCCCAGCAGATGGCGGCTGTGTCCCACAGGCAGAGGGCGGGGCACGATCCCCGGGGGAGCCCGGTGACAATCCCTCCCACGGGACCATCCTCTGGCTAATTCCAGCTCACTCAAGACTGGTCCTGCCCTGGGTGAGGCCACTGGGAGTCACATGCCCGAGTGGTCCCCAGTCTCACAGCGAAGAGGAATTCTCAAGTTCTTCTTGGAAGACCGAGGACCCGCCTAGGACTGGATGGAGGAAGGGGACGGGAAAGGGGCCAGCAGGCGCCAACATCAACCCCACGAGCTCCACTCTCTGCTGCCCTCCGCAGAGGAGACAGACAGCTGTCACGTGAGCCAGGACCCATCACAGGCAGGGACCTGAACGAGGGCACAGGGAATGCTCGGCCATGCCTCTGTCCCTCCTGGAACCTCAGTCAGTGCAGGGGGCGCCCAGGGCCGGTGAGAGCGCCTCCAGAGCGACCTGCACCCAGGCCAGCCTTGGAGGCCCCAGAGGTCTCGCCACACTCAACCGCGCATGCCCACCGCACTGCCCAGACGCGGGCAGCACTTACAGCCCCAAACTCAGCCCTGGCGGGGAGCCGCACAGGCCGGACTGTGGCCCCTGCCACCTGGCCCTCTGACCCCTCCCTCCCTGCTCCCGCTCAGTCCAGGGGGTCTGGATGGAGACGCCCCACCCTCAGCGGGTCTGTGGTCTGGGTCCCGGGACAGGCAACACCACTGGCTGCGTGGCCACGAGGAGGCCTGGCCAGGACATGCCCCAGAGCCTTCCCTCCTCAAGGAAGTGAGCCCAAAACGGGGGCTCACCTGAGAGTGGACCGGGAGGCCCAGGCCCCGCTTGTCGGAGACAACGAGGGTGATGATGGTCTTGAGGACAGTGGCGAGGAACGTGTTGACTCCGAAGACGAGGGCGCGGAGCTCTTGAGAAAGAGAAGACGCGATCTGAAAACTTAACGGGGAAGCGGCGAGGTCAGACCCCGCTGGGGGCGAGGTGCACGCACAGGCGCAGACGGCCCAGGTGCGGGGCAGTGCTCCCGGGGCCACCGGGGACAGCCGCGAGGCACAGGCGAGACCCGCCCAGTGCCCAGGCTGCCCACCGCTCCGGGGCTGCGTCCTGACCTGGCACGTCCTCCTTCAACGACTCACAAGGCGAGTGCAAAACCAGATGCAGAAGGCAACCTCGGAGATGCTTGAAGTCTCCTGGTGACTCCAGGACAGGGTAAGTCATAATCGCTACAGGGCCCCCCAGGAAGGCAGCCTCACGAGAGCCGGGCATTAACAGACGGGGCACTGCGCGGACAGAGTACGAGGGAAATTCCGGGAGTAAAGTCCTTTGTCGTTAAATGATTCAGTAAATTATAGAAAGAACCGTCAAACAAATAAAGAAGGCAAGAGGAATTAACGCTCAGAGCCTGCGGTGCTCGGCAGAGAAATTAACATTTGAACGTACTTCCAATTAAAAGCCCCAAAGTGCCTTTAAAAAAAACAGAAAAAACTGATCAAGAAGTGTCAGTTCTGAAGAATAAATGAACAAAAATACCCAAGAAGCCTTTACAGGAATGACCGAGGAGCTTCTGCTGGAGCTCAGGGGGAGGGGGCAGTACACGAAGTGCAAGGATAACAGTCACGTGACAAACGCGCACTAACTAAGAGAAGACAGCGGTGGATCAAAGGTCCCTGACGGCAGCTTAACTCCCGGGAAGCGGGCGCTGGGCCAGGTCCCGCAGGCGCGGGCAGAACGCCACACCACACACACAACTGATTCAGGTAGTGCTGCGCGAACTCCGAGAGTCGGATTAAAGCAAACGGTAACACGGCAACACATAACAAAAGGCTCCCGTCACATGTGGTAGAGGTAAGCGCACTGCAGATAATCAGGAAAAAAGAAATCCCAGCAGAAAAAGAAGCCACGGGTATAAACTGGGCAGGACACCGGGGAAAGGCAACTGGCCCGCGGGCCGCCCTCCACCACCCGCAGGGGCTGTGTGCCTGCCTGGACAACGTCTGCGACATCTCTGAAACCCCCTTCCAAAGCGCGTGCCCTCTGACCTGGCCGGTTCCCTTCCAGGACCCACCTGAGGCCATTATCAGAATTTGGGAAGAAAAATGTGGGTGGGGAGGGTGGCTCCCATGTTGTCTGTCACGGGAAGATATCAGAGACAGGGGCCTCATCCCCAGGAGGACCGACGACAATGCCCGCTGACATGGAGCCCCGTGGCTACGAGGGGCAGAGGTGCACAGTGACCCCGGCTCGCTCCAGGAAGCCCAACACCCACGTCAGCCCCGGGGCCTGGGGTCTGAGGGGGTCTGCTGTCTCCTTCACGCCTTTCTGCCTCACATTTGACCTTTTCTGCATCGTACTGGATCCTTCTGCCACGAACATCTATGGCTTTTACAATTAACAAGAACACATGAGACACTAAGTGGTCCTGGGAGAAGTGAGGGAAAGACACCCATGGCCCTGGCGCCTGTTCCGAAATGCTGACAGTGACGGTACAGGTGGGACGTTTCCAGGTTGAGTGTCAGGAGGGGAGGACACAGCATCCAGTGTGCACGGAGTCCAGGCCACAGCCATGGCCACACGGGCAGGGGGCATTAGGAGCAGAAATCCAGAGAGCAGGGCCAGGGGAGTCGGGGTGTCTGGGCAGCACTGACCCTGACGGGGAGGAAAAGAAGGACGCAGCCCAGGGCAGGAGAGGGACGCTGGGTGCCGGGCGCTCCTGTGAGACGGCTCAGGGGAATCAGGCCACCACACCGCGGGGCAACGGCTGCAGAGGGTCAGGAGTTCGAGGACACGCTCTGAGCTCAACACCAGGCAGGGACAGATCTCGCTGGGCGTGACCGGAGTGGACAGTACAAGTGGGGAGGGAGGTGCCCCCAGGGAGATGGGGCTCGGAGGGGAGCTAGGGCCAAACAGCTGGGGACAACGACAGGCCACCTGCCAGGTGCAGGAGGTGTAAGCATGTGTCCTGAGCATGTGTGCTGTGTGTGGCCTGAGGGCATGACAGTGTGAACACATACGGTGTGAGCACGTGTCTGGGGTGAACACATGGTGTGCGTGTGCAGCCTCGTGAGAGGTCCAGCTCAAAGAGTGTACGAGGGTGTCAGAAGCCAGCGAGATGCGGGCTGAGGAAGGTTCTGGAAGGCACGGGCGGTCGGCAGGCAGCTCCCAGGATGTCCCCGGGCCAGTGCTGCAGCATCCCCAGGAGTGTGAGGAACACAAGGGCGCCAGGGGAAGGGCTCCCCCGGGCAGAAGGCAAGCTGGGTCACCCAGTCACTCTTGGGCTGTGGGCCACCGTGCCCAGCAGCGGGAGTGGGAGGCGATGGGAATGACCCAGGATGGGACAGCAAGGCCAGGAGACTGGAAGAAAGGACTTCCCGAGGTCCGGTCCCTGTGGACACCGTGGCTCAAGAGGGGAGCAAAGGGGATGCCCACATGGCTCCTTGCCCAGCCCTGCGATCCCGGTGGCCAGGACGGGGCATGCTGTGGACAAGCAGGGCCCTGGCTAAAGGCACCCAGGGCTCACGCGCCTCCTGACGTGAGTGACGTGCCAGCACACCTGCTCCACGCTGCCCGGCACATACCCCTGCTGCTACCCATGGAACCTTCTGGAAGGAGGCCTCTCGATACACACAGCACACGACCCTCCAGCTGCCCACCCTCGGCTGCAGTCTTTCGGGACTCTCCTGCCAGCAGTCCCACGTGGCCACCCCACACCAGCCCGACTCACGTGGCGATGGGCACCAGGAACTGGTAGGAGCCACGGAAGAGCACGAAGGCCGAGTAGCACAGCCAGATGCTGCTGGTCCTGTACATGAGGAAGACCAGCCCGGCCTGCAGCACTGTCACCACCGCGATGATCAGCTCAGCCCACAGCGCCCACCGGATCTTCACGAAGCCGGCGGCGAAGGAGGTGATGGCACCTGGGGAGACAAGACGCGTCAGTGCCGTCCTCGGCCTCACGGGTCACCGCTGTCTGGGTGAGGCAGGCGGGGCGTACCGAGCAGAGTGGAGGCGGCGTCCGCCCCGCCGTTGTAGACCCTCGTGGTGTCCGTGGTGGGGTTGACCACGTTCCACAGGATGTGCACGTAGTAGACGATCAGGTAGTAGCCGGCGGAGTTGAAGACCCACCAGAGGGACCAGAGGCGCAGCTGCGGCAGCCGCGCGGTGCGGCGCAGCTCGCGGAGCATGTGCGCGAGCACCGAGTCCCGCCAGGAGGCCGGCAGCCGGCCCAGCTTCCCACCCGTGGGCTGCCCTTGGCCCAGGTTCATCCGGTCCAGCTCGGAGGGCGAGGCCCCGGCACTCGCGGGCGCTCCGCGGTTGAAGAAGAGGCTGCGCTCGGGGCGCTTCAGGAAGAACGTGAGGACCAGACTGAAGGTGAGGAAAGCCAGCGAGATGTAGTTGAGCGTGGAGAAGGGGACCCTGCCCATCGTGACCAGCAGCTGGCCCAGCACGGAGCTGGTGAAGACGCCCAGCAGAACGGAGGCCCGCGAGTAGCCGGCCATGCGCTGGTAGCAGGCGGGGGGCACCAGCGAGAAGATGTAGGAGGAGTAGGCGATGCGGGCCGCCATGGTGATGCTGAAGAAGAACTCCATGAACTGCATGTGCAGCACGGACGAGCCGAAGAGCAGCAGAAGCCACACGGACACGTAGCTCAGGCCCTGCAGCACAAGCATCGGCTTGTAGCGCAGGTAGTCGGTCAGCAGGAAGATGGGCACCAGCACTGCCAGGTAGGAGTAGGACAGCACGGGCGTGATCTCGTTGGTGACCTGCGGGACGGCAGGCGTGTGACCCCGAGCCCCGGGAGTGCCCGGCGCCCATCACGTCTACTGGGCTTGGCCGGGTGCCTGGGAGCCCCACCCGGACCCCACGCACCCCTTTAGCACGGCGCCCCACCAGGACTACGTGGGGAGCGCCGTCCTCCAAAAACGTGCAGCCCGTTAAGACTGTCCAGGGCAGCCAGGGAAATGGAGCAAAGCACAGCCCGACCCCCCGACCGTGCTCTGCCCTGACCCCATCTCCCACGGGCGTGCCTCTCAGACAGCAGCTCGGTGCTGACACACGCAGAGAGCTGGTAAGTACGCTGAAAACAATCAGTAACTACGTGCTAAGCCATGCTGATCCAGGCCTGTTTGTTTCTAACAAAATAAAAACATGATACGATTTCACCTCAAGTCTACCGATACAGAAAACAGAGCTGTGGCCAATCTACACTCATGCTGGCCGCCAAGGAAGGCCTTCAGTGGCCGGTCCCACTCGGTCCCAGGGCACAGGGGATGCAGGAGAGGACCGGGCCCTCAACCCCCCTTTGCCAGGCAGGACTAGGGGGATGCGTCCATGGGACCCAGGACTCCCGGCTCCATCAAGGGAGCTGCCCGCAGCCTCGGCCACTCAGCTCTCCACTCAAAGAGGGCTGGCCCAGTAGGACCCTCCCTGCTGGGCACACAGGGCAGAGGCCAGAGCCACAGACCCACTTGGGATGACAGCCAGCTGTGCCCCTGGCCGCCCAGGAAGGGCCATCCTGGACCCACCTGGGCCCAGCCCCCAGCAAGAGCCCCAGCTCACGAGACGCCCAGGTCCCTGGCCTTGGCCCCTTCCTGGGGGATGGACACGGGAGGCACCCTGTGCTCAGAGCCTCTCCTGAGGCCCCAAGTGGGTTTTCAGCAGGTGGCCCCTCACAGGAGTTGCACCAGACCCCATCTGACACCTCCCAGGGGCTCCGACTGAGAGCCCCACCCAGGGATTCCACCTGACGCTGCCCAGGGCCCGGCCATGGCTCAGACCAGCCAGGTGAGCACCAGGTGAGCCTCGGGCCTTGCTGGGCTCTCAGAGCCTTTGGGCTCCCTTGGGTCCTACCTGACTCAGGGCGCTAACCTTGACTCAGGCCTGACCACCTGCTAACACCATGGGGCGATCCCTGCACCAGCCCAGGGGGCCCTCAGCCCTGCAAGGCCGGCAGGCACCGAGGCCCACTTCACAGATGCTGCCGAGGACCCGGGGCCGAGCCCAGGCCAGCACGTGGGGCCCAGCCAAGCCCACTGCTTAGCGGCCGGCTCACCTGCGAGTTTCTGCAGCCCTCGCATCTGTGCACCCAGGATGTGCCACCCGAGCAGCCAGCCCCAGGGCAGCGCTTCCCAGTGTGCCCAGGACCCCGGGCTGGCACGCACACCCCCCACCTCCGGGGCTCCCCTGCCCAGTGGCCTCCTGCACCACACGCCCACCAGAAGCCATGGCTGACCCCGAAGCCTGTGGTCCCCCGAACACCGAGCACTAATGCCCCAGGACAGTCCAAGACGGCATTGGTGCAAGTCCGTCCCCGGGGCAGGATGAGTAATCAGCGCTGGTCCCAGAGGGGTCAGAGCCTGTTTACGGAAAATTCCTGGAACATCAAACCATCCCTCAGTTAGCTGACGAAACCTCTTGGCAGACGGCTTGCACAGCTGCAAGGGCCACGGGGTCAGAGCCGAGGGAGACCAGCTGGTCTTCCCCTCCCGCCGCCGCTGCCCACACTTCTCAGGCTGGGCAAGCACACAGGCCAGGTGAGAGGCTGACCTGTGTCACACCTGTGAAGCGCTGGGAGCACGGGCACCCACCAAATCCCTGGGGCAGCTGGCACGAGGACGGCCTCCTGCTGGCCTCGGTCCAGCATCGCTGGGCCACGTTCCCAACACCTCGATTTGGACGGGCCGGGTCCAGGCTGATGGGCAGGACGTGGGAGCTGGGCCCAGGTCATGACCCAGGTGGCTTCAGGGCAGCAGCTGCTCTGAAGTCCGGAGGCCTGGCTGGGGCCCCACAGCAGCCAGGACCAGGATGGGGCGCTGGGGCCCTGAGGACCGGCAGGACCAGGGGAGCACGGCAGGGCCAGGCCAGGCCAGAGGGCACCTGAATTCCAAGAGGAGCAGCCCCTAGAGCCAACACCTGGCAGCACCCAGAGGGGCACCGAGTCCTGCCTGATGGGGAGGGAGGACAGGCCAGGGGCCGCCACAGAGGATCCCGCCAGCACGGCACGGTCAGCCCTGGGCTTGGAAGGACTGCTGTGTGAAGTGCCCTTCACGCAGCAGGGGTCATGATGTGAAGGGCAGGGGTCATCATGGAGGGGGTCGGGGCCTGACCCAACCCAGGCAGCTCAGATGCAGAGGAATCACAGGCCCAAAGGCGCAAAGCAAAGCTCGGCCCCTCCCGGAGGTGCTCCACGAACCAGGGGCGGCGGCACGCGGGGAAACACTCAGCACAAACCGAAAGGAAAATCCGGCAGAGTTCAAAGGCGGAGCTGCGGCATAAACGGACACGGCACACGGGGAGGCGGCCAGCGCAGACAGCAGAGGCCGCGCACGCGGGGAGGCGGCCAGCGCAGACAGAAGCCGCTGCCCACAGCGGTGGAGCCCGCCAGGCACAGGAAGGCAGACGCCCGCAGGGAGCGGGAGACCGGCCGAGGCCTCGCTCCAGGGACAGCCAGGAACACGGGACAGCGGCAGACGTCCAGGAAATGCACGCCCAGCAGCAAGCTCTCCCATCCATCAGATGGGCA
This sequence comes from Globicephala melas, assembly GCF_963455315.2. Classification (NCBI taxonomy): domain Eukaryota; kingdom Metazoa; phylum Chordata; class Mammalia; order Artiodactyla; family Delphinidae; genus Globicephala; species Globicephala melas. Next base: position 987,647 of record NC_083317.1, on the reverse strand, counting down.
GCAACTCAACAGCGCCCCGCGGGTGCTGGCCCGAGCAGCCGGCAGCAGCCTCACGCTGCAGGGGGTCACAGCAGGAGGCCACCAGCAGCAGCGTTTCCCCCAGGGACGAGCTGGAGACCCCGGAGACCCCTGGGGCAGGGGCGGGCAGGCCCTCTGTTTGAGGTTTGAGGCCCTGCATGCAAGCTGGGCAGCAGCAGCCCGAATCTGTGTGGGAGGGCCACAGACCCACTGGGCTCTTCCCAGACGGGCCTCTGCCATCCTCTGGTCACGTCCAAGGCCTGCTGGGTGGCTTAATTTCTGCAACCTACTGTTTAATCAGTTACTGTGTGAGCTAAGAGGGCAGGTGGGGGGAGTTCATGACAGGTTTTCCTTCTTGTTATTTTCACGGAGCTTCCCACTCACTCCTACGTCATCTCCGCAGTGGAAGACAGCCCCTTGCAGAACAGAGTGGTGTCCAGGGAACTGGCCAATCAGTGAGCGAGGGATGTGCCAGGCCGGCTGCTCGAGGGAGGCCCCCACCCGGACTCACCTGGGAAGTGAGCCCTCTGGCTGCAGTGCTGGCCGTGCGGTCAGACACAATCACACACACACGGCTTTGAGCCTGTGCACGCGGCCAGGGCACCCTGGTGTGTCCATTTTCCAAGAGGACTACTTTGAGGGAACAGGACTCATCTGCACGGCGACTCCATGTGACTTAATTCTGGGGTCGGTGAGGGGTTGGGGCCGAGCTCTGGGCCAGGGAGAGGCAGGGGCTCCCTGAAGAAATCTAGTGGGAAATCCAGGTGGGAGCCAACGGGGGCCAGCGACAGGGGGTGTGGAGGCCGGTGGCCACCCTGGAGGGGACAGACAGGGCTGGCGGGCCGGGGCCAGGTTCTGGGGTGGCGGACGGTCCTCAGGCAGGACGAGCAGGTGTGGTGACCACAGCCCTGACCGTGAGCTTCATCAACCAACGGCCTCTGAGCCCTTTTGATTTGTTTTATTTTCTGGAGACAGAAACAGGGAGGGACACTGCCTGCTGCTGCTTCTACTACATGTTTGACCCCAGAAACTCCCATCGGGTATAAGCTTATTAGTCAGGTTCCAATGAGATCCTTTGTCCTTGTTCTGAGCAAAAGGCAAATTCCTTCCGTAATCCCTTTGGGCAAATAGGCCTCTGCTGGAAGCAAGGGCCCAGCGGGCGGGCGGGGGCCCCCTTGCGCTCTCCCCTCAGAGGCCCACGGCAGGCATGGACCCCTCTGCCGGACCCGCCAGCGCCCGCAGCCCGAGCAGCCCCCGCACTCCGGCCCACCCCGCCCACACGCGCACCCACGTGCCTGCTTCTGCGTGAAGTTCTTGTCGGGGCCCAGGAGGTAAGGCGTGATGAAGCTCTCCCCGGGTCGCATCTGGGCCATGAAGCCGTAGAAACAGAGGCAGAACACCAGGCTCCACCAGGACTGCAGCTTGCGGCCCGGCCTGGGCTCCGCCGGCACCTGCTTCTCCACCTCCGGGCCGGAGAGGGCCATGCTGCCCAGGTCCCCAACGGCCCTGCAGGAGACCGAAGGGGACTCTGTACCTGGGAAGGAGAGCCAGAGTCAGGGCAGCTCAGCAGACAGCACGCAGCCCTCTCCCACCCCCGGAAACTTGGCTGCAAAGGGCTCCTCCCCCTGTCATTCAATCGGGCTCAACCTCACAAGGTGGAGAGGCCGCAGCCCCAGCCCCAGTCCCAGCGCCGTGCTCTAACCTGGAGCTTGTGACGATCCAGGAGCCCGGCCCAGCCAGGCCGCACTGTCACCACTTCTGGGGGCTCCAGGGCTGCGGCTCCCACAGGGTGGCTGCCAACCACGTGGGGCCCATAAACGTTAAGTAATGAGAACTAAATGCAATTTAAGATCCAGTTCCCCGGGGACACTGGGCTCATCTCACGTGCTCACAGCACTGGCTGCAGGGGTGCTGGGCTGCGTGCACCTCCCCCGCAAGGTCTGACGGCCTGATCCTCACTGTGTCCCAGCCCCAGGCGTGTCCAAGTGCCACGCCCAGAGGAGAAGCAGTCGCGCCCGCGATGGCCCAGAGGACGTGGCAGGAGGAGGACCTGCCGGGCCAGGCACACACCAGACCACAGTCCGGGGGCGGGGATGGGGGCAGAGAACCCCCAGGGGCCACCGAGGGCAGAGTAAGACTTCATCCCAGCACCATGATTTCAACACAGGCCTGGCCCTTGCTCAGCAAGGGGAACTACGACAGTCAGAGCCCGGCTGTTCTTTCCTCCTGTGTTTCCTTCTGAGACCGAGGGAAAATGGGGGGCTGCTGTGTGACAGCAGTAAACCGCTGAAGAAGCTGCGGCTGGCAGGTTTGTTTGTGAAGCTACAATGAGGGGCAGGGTACGGGTGAGGGGGGCAACAGCGGCCCAGGAGTTACAGGGTCCTAGGTCCCAACGTTCTCAAGGGCCAAGCAAAACACCAGCTAGGACGGGGGCTGGAACCCGGCCCCTCCCCCGGCACCCCTCCCCCTGGGAGGTGTGGTCCCCCAAGAGCACACAGGCCAAATGGCTCCAGCAGAAAGACTCTGATGTTTGGGGCAGGGGGTGCACACACGGCCCCCCACTCCAGCCCCAGGAGTCCCCCAAGTTCACTCTCCCGCTCCCCGGGCGCTGCCCCCGGGCACCAGAGAAATGCACGCTCTCCGCCAGACAGGCACCCAGCGTGGGGCGAGCAGCCGAGAAGTTACAACGCCCGGGGTCCCCAGGAGCGCCCCCCCCGCCCCCAGGGGCCCCTGTTCTCAAAGAGATGACACAGGCTTCCCTACCTGGCGTCCCCGAATCCCGGGGCGGAAGTCTCAGATACCAGAACCCCGCAAGCTCACCAGCTTCTTCTTTCTACTTCCTGGACTCCCATGGCTTCTGAAACCCCAAGGCGGTGCTTCTGAGACTGCAGTGAGAGCTTGTCACAAGTGTGTCTGAAGATCTCAGACACACTCCAGGACTCTGCACCCTGACACGGCCCCCAGACACGCCCAAACAGGTGACCGAGCACGCAGGGAGCTGCTGCCTCGGGATTCCCAGCTGGTCACCGATAAGAGTTCCGCCTCCAGCATTTCAGGCCAACACCGCAATCCCGCCTCCACCGACACGCAGATGGGCCCCAGGGCCCCGGCACCCAGCCCTGAGGGTCCCAGGAGTCCTCCAGGGTCACAACACTGTGGTAGACCACCGCCACCCCCAGAAGCAAGGACATGCAAGGGTCCACACCCTGCAATGGCCAGGGAGCTGTGGGAGGGGGGTTAGGGGTGGGGTCGGGGGGGTTAGGGGTAGGGGGCAGTGTCCGCTGACACCCAGGGAGCAGGGCTGAAGGACGGGGTTTACATGGGGTCTCAGGGAGTGTCCCACGAGCTGCGCCCCCCTTCCTCCCAGCCCTACCCCTACAATCTGGGGACACTGTGCTCAGTGCTGGAGTCCCTCACCTTCCTCCTGAGTTACAGGACAGCTGGAAGAAAGGAGGGGCCTCCCCCAGCCAGCAGGGAGAAACCCAGGCCTCCTCTGCTCTTGGATCACAGGAAGCAAAGGGCCAAGGGCTCACCTTGGGCTCACGTGCACACGGTCTCGCCTCTGGGCTGCAGCCCATTGGCTGGCGCATCTCCCAGGCTGCACAGGGAGCCTTCTACCCGCTGTCTCCACAAACATCTGCTCAAGGAGCCCCTGAGCCTCAGGCCTGCCACCCAGCAGGGGTGGCCGAAGGCAGGCAGGCTTCTCACCGGGGCTGGGAAGGGCCATCACACGCGCCAGAAAGAGAGACTCAAACTACCTCTGTGCTTCTCACTCAGCCCGGGCGCCAGGGACCCGCTCTCCAAGGACGTGAGTGAAGATGCCGCCCTGGACAAAGGCAGCTGCCTATCCTAGGAAACCTCTGCCGCCCCGTGGCGGCCCAGTGACCCCTGGGGCCAGCCTCCCCCTGCCCCGTGCCGGGGGAGCAGACACAGCAGTGAGGATGCCAGGAAGCACAGAAGGTGCCAGACCCACGGGGCTCCCTTCGGAAATGGCCACTTTCATTCCTGCTTGACGTTCTTTCCTGAGCGTTGCTTTAAAATCTGTCCCTTCCACCCACATAAGGCCCTCCTCCAACTTCTTGTGGGGGGCACAGTCCTGGGCCTGCCCTTCACCAGCACCCCTGGCTCCCCGCGGTGAGGGGGCCCCTGCAGGGGCACCCAGGGCAGAACTGCGGGGAGGGGGCCGCGAGGCAGCGCTGACCTCTGTCACCCGTCACAGGCGGAAACGCCCCTACAGGCCTCACTGAAGAGAGGAGGGCCAGGCCTCAAGGAGCCGGCACTGCGGCCGCTGCGGGACCACCACCCGGGGCCGTGAGCAGTGGCACTGATCCGAACTACAGGGACACCCGCCACACCAGGCGGGGCCCACTTTGGAAGGTGCGTCCCTCCCACAGTCTCCCACACTTGGCTCCGCACCACCGGACGCGCTGCCCAAAGCTTCCAAAACGAGTGGAGGGCTGCCAGCTCATGGGCCCATGGCTGGACCGCAGGGTCACGGGGAGCTGCTTGGCCCCATCCCGGGAGCAGCAGGGCCCCCGGGAGGAAAGGCCACCTGTACTGGGGCCTGGGATGGGGGTGCAGAGGAAAGGCGGACGCGGAGCAAGGTTCTCCCCTAGCGAGGCTGGGCCCCCAGCAGGGAGCTCCGAGGACTCCGGCTCCGGCACTGTGGGCAGCCTGGGAGACGGCTGCTTCTGCATGCATTCCGGAGTTCCGAGCTGGCCCCGATTCCAGCCTGTAATCTGAGACCTGCGGCCGGGGATCCCCACGTGGCAAGGAACCCCACGAACACACGTGTGTGCCTGGCGGACACCTGGACACTCAGGACAAGTGTTTCGGATAGGACCCGGGGGACAGCTTTCCTCCCGGAGACGTGTAGAACGTCCCACTGTTCTGGACAGTCTCCAGCGCTGGGCTCCAGCCGCGCCAGGAAGTGTTCCAAGGGGAAGTTGCTCACAATTACAGACTCCAGGCGCAGGAAACGACAGTGGCTTGGCTGGAGACCAGAAGCGCACCGGGGGCTTCTCCACAGGCCCGCGCGGAGACCGAAGGTGACAGACGCTTGGAGCGTGCGCCTGGGTTCCCACATGGGGCGAGGCTGCACGTGGGACTCACCGCCCCTTCACTCAGCGCCAGCGCCCCCGCGCCCAGCCGGGCACCAGGGGCCCATGCGCCTGTGCTCTCCCCGGGCCCCAGAGCCACCGGCCCCCGTCCACCCCGACACTCGGAGAGCGAGCAGCCCCGCGCTCCTCCCGCAGCCCCCGGTGCTCGCCCCCGGAGCTCCTGCAGACAGGGGAACCCCACTACCTGCGCGCTCGCGGCCTCCGCTGCTTGGCGCTAGAAGGGACCACACTGCCCACAATGCCCCGCGGCGGCTCGCTTCCGGGAGGCTGGGGGTGGGGGCGCACCTGGTCCCGCCCCCGCCGCACGTCACCGCGGACAGCAGTTGTACGGTCTCTGACACGCGCCCCACCGTGGCACCCGAGGTCCCCGCGGGACGGGCGCAGCAGCCCCGCGCGCACGCCCCGCGCCCCGGGACTCGGGGCTCAGTCCCCACCCCAGCCCATCGCGTCGCCGCCCCCGATCACGCGCCTCTGGCCGCCCAGCGCAGGCTACTCCCCGTGCGTCCAAACGCCCGGCCGCACCCTCCGGAGCCCCCTCCCGAACTCCTCGCGCACCCCTGGCGCCTACCCCCGCAGCGCCTGGCTCTGGTCATACTGATCACAGCTCGGGGTTGTGCTGGAGGCCTCCGGGAACGGACCTGGACAGAGACGCGCCCCCCGGCGCCCCGCAAGCTGTGACCGCTCCTCGACGAGCGCAGATCCCCTGACTTCTGCACAGCCTGTCCCGCCGCCACCCTGTGCCTTTTCTTCTCGGTTCATTCATTCTGAGATGTTCCTTTCCTAGCCAACCCGCAAACTCAAGCCAGGGACGTGGGTCACTGAGACAGCAGGAGACAGGACTGTGGGGTTGGAAGGGGCACCCTCCCCCCACGCAGCCGTCTGTACGGATCACCCTGACCCACACTTGCTCTGGTGGTTGACTGGGGACTCCAACGAGGCACAGACTGAGCTTCCCCGAGGGAGGCAGAGTAAATTGGGAGAGGGGCACAAAGACAAAGGAATGGACCAGAGGTCTGTTTGGACCTAGCAGAAGGTCCCCTGGAGGGATCCCAGGAAGGTGACAGGCCAAGGTCTCTCCCCGCTCCTCACGGCAGGACCGACCCCCGTGGACTTGACCTGTCTGGTGCAGTGAGGCCCGTGAAAGTGAGGGATGCCGGCCTCTGAGTCATGGCAGGGAGGTTGCAGGTGCCCAGGCTGTGACTCTCAGGCTGGAGCAGTGGGAAGCAGCCCCTCTGGCAGCCCCACTGCTCCCCACTCCTCTCTGCTGGGAGGGGGAGAACCCGGAAGCTGGCCTCACAACCTCAGAAAGTGACTTCGCCCTCCCGCTGCCCTAAAGGATGGCACAAAGGAGCGTGGCCACGGGGCACCCAGCACCAGTGAGCCATTGCCATTGGCCAAGTCTGGGAACTGGCCCAGACCAGCAGTGTGACCCCTTGGGGAGCAGGACGGACAGCACCCTGGGACCGGGACAGGAAGGGTGGGCGCCCATGGCACACACAGGTGTGCACAGGTGTGCAGAGAGCAGCTGCCCCTGAGCAGGCCCACAGTGAGGATCGGCGCTCTGTCCCCCAAGTCCCTCACCCGGTGGTCTCTCTGGCATGTGGGCATGCGTGGAGCCCGAGTAACAGAGCCCAAGCCTTGCTGTGATCCCTGGCCACACAGAGCTCAGGGCTCCTGCATTAGCTGGGCCCGGGGCGGGGTGGGGGGTGTCACTGGCCCGAAGGGGTCTTGGGCGGGCTCAGCCCAGCTGGGGCTGCAGTGTCTGGCTGGGCCATGGTGCCCAACAGCACCCCATGGGCATTGTCACCAGGAGGCCGCTCCTCCACGGGAAGAGGGAAGGGCTTCCAGAGTCCAGGATGTGATCCTGCTGCCAGGAGCAGCCCGGACGCCAGGGCACAGGGTCCCAGAGGCCCCGCAGGTGCAGCTGGCTGGAAAGTGGGATTGCCAAGCAGACATGCAGAATCAAGTGGCCTGGGGCGAGCGGCCATTTTGGAGGATGGATCTCGCGCTTCAGTCATCGTAGCTTTAAGTGGTTCTCTTGGCTTTAACAGTCTATTCGTCAGATGTTTACGTGCCGGCTCCACGCAGGATCGGGGTAGCTGCCGCGGGGGTCGCAGAGGGAGCGAGAGCTGGTCCCTGGGTGGACCAATGGTCGGGAGGGGTCAGGATGGGCCCGGCGGTGCTGAACCACAGCCTCACCAGGCTGCAGGCTCCAGTCATGCCTACTCACAGAAATGTCCAGGGTCTACTGCCCCACGAGACCCCCCCCTCTCAAAGGGGAGCTCAGGCACGCTCAGCAGTTGTAGTGAATGACAGCCCCCAGCCCATACCTGGCCCACCCAGCCCTGTCTCCCCGCGATGGGGTGCCCCAGTCTGTCAGCTCCAGGCGTCCCCAGCTCACCACCTCCTGGGACACACCCCCCCCAGAGTGTATCCCATCCCCCTTCCCTCTCCTTCCCTCTCCACCACCACGTAGAGCCCCGCACCCCAAGTCCAGGTTGAGATAGCGAGGGGCCTGCTCACCGCTGTGCAGGCCAGCCTGCCGGGGTCCCAATCCGGGGCACGACTCCCCTGGGAAGACTTCAAGGGAGGCTCATCTTTGGGGGTCTGTGGCACCCAGTCTCCCAAAGGGCTTCGCCCAGGCTTCGGGGGTCTGGTGGTGGACTTCTCCCCGCTGCCAGCTCCTGCCCAGGCCCCTCGGGCTCTGCGGGGAAACCCTGGCCTAACCCAGGGAAATGGTCCATCCCCGAAAGGAGGGCCCAGGGACGGGCTGTGGGGTGGCCTTGAGCTGCGCCAAGGAGACAGTGGGGAAGGAATGTGATCCTCACAGACCAGAGGAGCTGAATGTCCTCGACTGCAAAATGCCCAACAAGGGAGCACGGAAAGGAGACAGGAGCCACGGTGACCCAGGCTGAGTGAGACCAGACTGAGAGGTGTGGGAGCATGGAGAGAAGGATGAGGGGGAGAGAGATGGAGAGACACAGAGAGACCGGGGGGTGGAGACCAGGACATACCGGCGGTGCTCAGCGCGGGAGGGACACAGGGCCCTGGACCCGCCCAGCACACCTGGGCCGCCCCAGGTTCAGGGCCCCTTGGGGAGCCTGTGGCCTCTGGCCTGGTTGGCAAGTGGGATGGACCGTGCCTTCCCCCAAGCCTCGGCCTCGGTATCATGTGTCACCTCTGGAAGCAAGGCTGAGACCAGATGCCAGCACACGTAGGCACACGCACACATGGGCACACATGCCTGCCACAGGCACTCTAACAAACACCTTCTGGAAAGATTCCCTGAAAGGCACCCAAGGACGCACCCACCACACGTCAGGCCAGGGCCCAGGCTCTCGCCCTGAGGCACTGGTCTGCACGATGGATCGGCCCCTGCTGCCTCGCATTCTGAACATCTGTTCAGCCCTCACCAACGAAGTGTGTGCTGCGGTCTCTGGTGCCCAGAAAACTTGGATGAGGACTTCAGGAGGATTGAGGCCACTCACAGGAAGAGGGACTTGGGAGTCAGGGCACCTCTGAGGCTTGGGGCCCACGGTCGTGGGCAGCATTGCTTTCAGATGGAGACCAGGAATGTCCGCACTGGGGGTTCAGGACGTCAGGGAAGGGACCTTGTCCTCCCCCAGGAGTGTAATGGATGCTTGAGCGCCCTTGGCTCCACTCCAGGGTCACAGAGCCTCTGGCTGGCGGGGTTGTGTCAGGACAGGAGCAGACAAGCTGAGACATGTCAGCCAAGGTGGGTGCCGGGCTGTTGGGAACAGAGGTCTCTTTGAAGGTGCACGTGGCCCAGGGGGAGGTGGGGGAGTCATCGCCCCTTGGCTTTGGCCCGTGGATGACAGGCTATAACAGGCGGAGGTCTGAGCTATGCACTGAGGTGGGACTTGCCCTGCCCACCCCTGCCTCTCACCCAGACCCCGCCTGGTGCAGAAGTCCTAAGAGTCACATGGTATTGCACGGGGTACAGGAATATGCAGGGAGGATGTGGCCACATCCAGCCATGGAGGGGACGCTGACTCTTGTGGCCAAACTCAAGAGATCCCCATGGAACCTGCATAGTGAGTGTGTAGAAGACTTAAGTCCCATTATGAGCAATTTTGATACTATTTTTTATATAGAGTGCAGTATGCATAGCGAGAATAGACATTTTTTCCCCACAATCCCATGGAAAAGTTTAAAAGATGACCCGAAATCAAGGTGCAAATCAAAGCTCAAACCAATTTCAAAAAACGGAAACTCGCTTCAGCCAGATTCTCAGATCTTAGCTTCATAAAACTAATATTCATAAATATGAATGATATCAAAAAAGCAATCACATCTGACCGGTTGAAAATTTTCAATTGTTCTTCCACGTGAGCCACAGGTCGAAGAGGAAATCAGGCTTCTGTGGCTAGACACCCATCACCAACGTGGTTGGGGCCCGGACAAAGGGCCCCAGGAGAATTCCCTGTTAGAGCATGTTCATCGTTTCCTGGCTGTACTATTAAAGTTAAAGAAACATAGCAGTTAACTCAGAAGCTAGAACAAAAACGGAACAAAATGAACAAAAGAAAGTAAAAAAAGAATGAAATATGGTGAAAAACAGAAATTCATTAACTGGAAAGCAAATAAAACTTGATTTTTTAAAAATCCAAAATAGAGTTCCTCAAAAAATTAAAATAACATGGCATAAGGAATGCTTGTCAAATGCTTGTCAATTTGACCAAGAAACACAGTAAAAACAAATGTTCCCATTGGGTTGGAGGACGGTGCTCACAGTTGGGGGTCCGTGCACAGCCCCTCCCCCTGAGTGTGACAACTGAGGGAGACCACGATATCTGGCAAAACCTCAGTCTGCAGAGACACTGCCTCTTCATTTAATGCAGTTCTGCTCCAAATCTCAGGAGGAGCGGTCTGTTTTATGAAACTTGGCAAATAAAATTTAAGTTCATTTCTAAGACTAAATAAGATAAAATAGCCAAGGAAACTCCAAGGAGAAAGGCTCTTCATAACTCACTTCCACATGGCAGTGGTGTCAGCAGTGGATCCAGCCCATGGAGGGAGCAGGCGAGGACCCCTGGCTGCTGCTCAGGTAGGGGTCCCCAGAGCCAGGCCCATGTACCCCCTGGGGCACACCGGGAGGTGGGAGGCCCCAAACCAGGCGGGTGACTCAGACCAGCAGGAGGCATCCCCGGGGCCAGGTGGGCAGGAGGGCAACTGGGGGACACTGTCAGAATGCTGGGGAGACGGGGACAGGGAAGGCAGCGAGGTGGGGCCAGGCACCGCTCAGTGTTCTGCCCCGACCACTCGTGGCCACCCCTGGAAATCCGAGTGCATCAGCCTGGGTTCTGGGGAGAGATCGACCCCAAAGTGCAGGAGAGATTCGGGGGTCTGTGGCCTGGGAGGGCGGCCCTGGGGCTGAGAAGGGACGGGGGGGGATGGTCTCCGTGGGAGATGCGTTTAAGTCACATGGAGTGCACCTGACCTTCCCCCCAACGCACCTCAAGGCTCCAAGGGCACCGGGACTGACCTGCGGCCTAGGGCCGGGCTGCCAGCGCCCCGTCCACTTGGCAGCCTGTGCTCCTGGCTGGGGAGGGTCTAGGCAGTAGCCGTCCCCATCACCCACGGCTGCTCCTGGCATCAGCATCTTGTTCCCTCGGACCCCCTTTCTCACTAACCTCTTCTCCCGACGCCTGTTCCCCTGTCCAAACAAGCTGGGGCTGGAACCCCAGGAGATGAGGGAGCGAGATGGGGGTCCCACGACCTTTCACCCACTTAGGGCAGTGCAGGGTTTAAAGAATCAAGTTTATTAAGGTGCAATTCACATGCAATAAGTTGCAGTGAAATAAATTGAAGTATGCAGTTCAATGTGTTCTGACAGTACCCAGCCCACCTCTATACCCACCCGGATACAGATCATGTCCATCCACCCAGAGAGCCCACAGCCCCTTCCCAGCCACAGGCAAACGCTGAGCTGCTTCCCTCAGGACAGGGTTTTAAGGGCAGAGGGTTTAATCAGGGTGGGCTGTGCACTCAGCAGTGCTTCTAGGATTCACTCAACTGTTCTTTCCTTGTTATTCTGAGTAGTTTTCATTATATGGATCCGCCTCACGTGTTCATCCTTCATTCCTTGATGGACGTTTGGGTTGTTGCCAGTTTTAAGGGTTATAGATAAAAATGCTACAAACATCTGTGCACGAGTTTTTCTGGTGAATGTATGTTTTCACCCCATCTGAGTAGATGCTTAGGAGTGGACTGGACAAACGCAGTCCTCTTTCTCACTGTTGAGCGCCGTGCCCTGGACGTGGCAGCCCACAGAAATCCCAGGCTGGAGGGCGCTGCTGGCGCACAGGACAAAGACGGAGAGCAGGCAAATACTCTTCTTATGTCTGAACTCAGATTCCCTCACACAGGTGCAGAGAGATATAATCACAGAGATGTTTTAAAATGCAAAACTTACAGCCCCCCAGCTATGTGGATGAAAGGCTCTTGGTGCTGCAGCCAGGAGTCAGTGCTGTGCCTCTGAGGTGGGAGAGCCAACTTCAGGACACTGGTCCACAAGAGACCTACCAGCTCCATGTAATATCAAATGGCGAAAATCTCCCAGAGATCTCCATCTCAACACCAACACCCAGCTTCACTCAATGACCAACAAGCTACAGTGCTGGACACCCTATGCCAAACAACTAGCAAGACAGGAACACAACCCCACCCATTAGCAGAGAGGCTGCCTAAAATCATAATAAGGCCACAAACACCCCAAAACACACCACCAGACGTGGACCTGCCCACCAGAAAGACAAGATCCAGCCTCATCCACCAGAACACAGGCACTAGTCCCCTCCACCAGGAAGCCTACACAACCCACTGAACCAACTTTAGCCACTGGGGACAGACACCCAAAACAATGGGAACTATGAACCTGCAGCCTGCAAAAAGGAGACTCTAAACACAGTAAGATAAGCAAAATGAGAAGACAGAAAAGCACACAGCAGATGAAGGAGCAAGATAAAAACCCACCAGACCTAACAAATGAAGAGGAAATAGGAAGTCTACCTGAAAAAGAATTCAGAGTAATGATAGTAAAGATGATCCAAAATCTTGGAAATAGAATGGACAAAATGCAAGAAACATTTAACAAGGACCTAGAAGAACTAAACAAACAAACAATGACGAACAACACAATAAATGAAATTAAAAAGTCTCCAGAAGGAATCAATAGCAGAATAACTGAGGCAGAAGAATGGACAAGTGACCTGGAAGATAAAATAGTGGAAATAACTACTGCAGAGCAGAATAAAGAAAAAAGAATGAAAAGAACTGAAGACAGTCTCAGAGACCTCTGGGAAAACATTAAATGCACCAACATTCAAATTATAGGGGTTCCAGAAGAAGAAGAGAGAAAGAAAGGGACTGAGAAAATATTTGAAGAGATTATAGTTGAAAACTTCCCTAATATGGGAAAGGAAATAGTTAATCAAGTCCAGGAAGCACAGAGAGTCCCATACAGGATAAATCCAAGGAGAAACATGCCAAGACACATATTAATCAAACTGTCAAAAATTAAACACAAAGAAAACATGTTAAGAGCAGCAAGGGGAAAACAAAAAATAACACACAAAGGAATCCCTATGAGGTTAACAGCTGATCTTTCAGCAGAAACTCTGCAAGCCAGAAGGGACTGGCAGGACGTATTTAAAGTGATGAAGGAAAAAAACCTACAACCAAGATTACTCTACCCAGCAAGGATCTCATTCAGATTTGATGAAGAAATTAAAACCTTTACAGACAAGCAAAAGCTGAGAGAGTTCAGCACCACAAAACCAGCTTTACAACAAATGCTAAAGGAGCTTCTCTAGGCAAGAACACAAAAGAAGGAAAAGACCTACAATAGCAAACCCAAAACAATTAAGAAAATGGGAATAGGAACATACATATTGATGATTACCTTAAATGTAAATGGATTAAATGCTCCCACCAAAAGACACAGACTGGCTGAGTGGATACAAAAACAAGACCCATATATATGCTGTCTGCAAGAGACCCACTTCAGACCTAGGGACACATACAGACTGAAAGTGAGGGGATGGAAAAAGATATTCCATGCAAATGGAAATCAAAAGAAAGCTGAAGTAGCAATTCTCATCTCAGACAAAATAGACTTTAAAATAAAGACTATTAGAAGAGACAAAGAAGGACACTACATAATGGTCAAGGGATCAATCCAAGAAGAAGATATAACAATTGTAAACATAGGAGCACCTCAATACATAAGGCAAATGCTAACAGCCATAAAAGGGGAAATCGACAGTAACACATTCATAGTAGGGGACTTTAACACCCCACTTTCACCAATGGACAGATCACCCAAAATGAAAACAAATTAGGAAACGCAAGCTTTAATGATACATTAAACAAGATGGACTTAATTGATATTTATAGGACATTCCATCCAAAAACAACAGAATACACATTTTTCTCAAGTGCTCATGGAACTTTCTCCAAGATAGATCATATCTTGGGTCACAAATCAAGCCTTGGTAAATTTAAGAAAATTGAAACTGTATCAAGTATCTTTTCTGACCACAATGCTATGAGACTAGATATCAATTACAGGAAAACATCTGTAAAAAATACAAACACATGGAGTCTAAACAATACACTACTTAATAACGAAGTGATCACTGAAGAAATCAAAGGGGAAATCAAAAAATACCTAGATATAAATGACAATGGAGACACGACGACCCAAAACCTATGGGATGCAGCAAAATCAGTTCTAAGAGGGAAGTTTATAGCAATACAATCCTACCTTACGAAACAGGAAACATCTTGAATAAACAACCTAACCTTGCACCTAAAGCAATTAGAGAAAGAAGAAGGAAAAAACCCCAAAGTTAGCAGAAGGAAAGACATCATAAAAAATCAGATCAGAAATAAATGAAAAAGAAATGAAGGAAAAGATAGCAAAGATCAATGAAACTAAAAGATGGTTCTTTGAGAAGATAAACAAAATCCATAAACCATTAGCCAGACTCATCAAGAAAACAAGGAAGAAGACTCAAATCAGTAGATTTAGAAATGAAAAAGGAGAAGTAACAACTGACACTGCAGAAATACAAAAGATCATGAGAGATTACTACAAGAAACTCTATGCCAATAAAATGGACAACCTGGAAGAAATGGACAAATTCTTAGAAATGCACAACCTGCCAAGACTGAATCAGGAAGAAATAGAAAATATGAACAGACCAATCACAAGCACTGAAATTGAAACTGTGATTAAAAATCTTCCAGCAAGATGGCTTCACAGGTGAATTCTATCAAACATTTAGCAAAGAGCTAACACCTATTCTTCTCAAACTCTTCCAAAATATAGCAGAGGGAAGAACACTCCCAAACTCATTCTACAAGGCCACCATCACCCTGATACCAAAACCAGACAAGGATGTCACAAAGAAAGAAAACTACAGGCCAATATCACTGATGAACATAGACGCAAAACTCCTCAACAAAATACTAGCAAACAGAATCCAATAGCACATTAAAAGGATCATACACCATGATCAAGTGGGGTTTATTCCAGGAATGCAAGGATTCTTCAATATACACAAATCAATCAATGTGATACACCATATTAAAAAACTGAAGGAGAAAAACCATATGATCATCTCAATAGATGCAGAGAAAGCTTTTGACAAAATTCAACACCCATTTATGAAAAAACCCTGCAGAAAGTAGGCATAGAGGGAACTTTCCTCAATATAATAAAGGCCATATATGACAAACCCACAGCCAACATTGTCCTCAATGGTGAAAACCTGAAAGCATTTCCACTAAGATCAGGAAGAAGACAAGGTTGCCCACTCTCATCACTCTTATTCAACATAGTTTTGGAACTTTTAGCCACAGCAATCAGAAGAAAAGGAAATAAAAGGAATCTAAATCGGAAAAGAAGTAAAACTGTCACTGTTTGCAGATGACATGATACTATACATAGAGAATCCTACAGATGCTACCAGAAAACTACTGGAACTAATCAACGAATTTAGTAAAGTAGCAGGATAAAAAATTAATGCACAGAAATCTCTGGCATTCCTATACACTAATGATGAAAAATCTGAAAGTGAAATCAAGAAAACACTCCCATTTGCCATTGCAACAAAAAGAATAAAATATCTAGGAATAAACCTACCAAAGGAGACAAAAGACCTGCATGCAGAAAATTATAAGACACTGATGAAAGAAATTAAAGATGATACAAATAGATGGAGAGATATACCATGTTCTTGGATTGGAAGAATCAACATTGTGAAAATGACTCTACTACCCAAAGCAATCTACAGATTCAATGCAATCCCTATCAAACTACCACTGGCATTTTTCACAGAACTAGAACAAAAAATTTCACAATTTGTATGGAAACACAAAAGACCCCGAATAGCCAAAGCAATCTTGAGAATAAAAAATGGAGCTAGAGGAATCAGGCTTCCTGACTTCAGACTATACTACAAAGCTACAGTAATCAAGATAGTATGGTACTGGCACAAAAACAGAAATATAGATCAATGGAACCGGATAGAAAGCCCAGAGATAAACCCACGCACATATGGTCACCTTATCTTTGATAAAGGAGGCAGGAATGTACAGTGGAGAAAGGACAGCCTCTTCAATAAGTGGTGCTGGGAAAACTGCACAGGTACATGTAAAAGTATGAGATTAGAACACTCCCTAACACCATACACAAAAATAAGCTCAAAATGGATTAAAGACCTAAATGTAAAGCAGACACTATAAAACTCTTAGAGGAAAACATAGGTAGAACACTCAATGACATAAATCACAGCAAGATCCTTTTTGACCCACCTCCTAGAGAAATGGAAATAAAAACAAAAATAAACAAATGAGACCTAATGAAACTTAAAAACTTTTGCACAGCAAAGGAAACGATAAACAAGACCAAAAGACAACCCTCAGAATGGGAGAAAATATTTGCAAATGAAGCAACGGACAAAGGATTAATCTCCAAAGTTTACAAGCAGATCATGCAGCTCAATAATAAAAAAACAAACAACCGAATCCAAAAATGGGCAGAAGACCTAAATAGACATTTCTCCAAAGAAGATATACAGATTGCCAACAAACACATGAAAGAATGCTCAACATCATTAATCATTAGAGAAATGCAAATCAAAACTACAGTGAGCTATCATCTCACATGGGTCAGAATGGTCATCATCAAAAAATCTAGAAACAGTAAATGCTGGAGAGGGTGTGGAGAAAAGGGAACTCTCTTGCACTGTTGGTGGGAATGTAAGTTGATACAGCCACTGTGGAGAACAGTATGGAGGGTCATTTAAAAACTAAAAATAGAACTACCTTACGACCCAGCAATCCCACTGCTGGGCATATACCCTGAGAAAACCATAATTCAAAAGGAGTCATGTACCAAAATGTTCACTGCAGCCCTATTTACAATAGCCATGAGATGGAAACAACCTAAGTGTCCATCATCGGATGAATGGATAAAGAAGATGTGGCACATATATACAATGGAATATTAGCCATAAAAAGAAACGAAATTGAGTTATTTGTAGTGAGGTGGATGGACCTAGAGTCTGTCATACAGAGTGAAGTAAGTCAGAAAGAGAAAAACAAATACTGTATGCTAACACATATATATGGAATCTAAGGAAAAAAAGTATCGTGAAGAACCTAGGGGCAGGACAGGAATAAAGACACAGACCTACTAGAGAATGGACTTGAGGATATGGGGAGGGGGAAGGGTAAGCTGTGACAAAGTGAGAGAGTGGCATGGACATATATACACTACCAAACGTAAAATAGATAGCTAGTGGGAAGCAGCCACATAGCACAGGGAGATCAGCTCAGTGCTCTGTGACCACCCAGAAGGGTGGGATAGGGAGAGTGGGAGGGAGGGAGATGCAAGAGGGAAGAGGTATGGGAACATAAGTATATGTATAACTGATTCACTTTGTTATAAAGCAGAAACTAACACACCATTGTAAAGCAATTATACTCCAAAAAAGATCTAAAAAATAAATTAAAAAAAAAAAAAAAGAGTGGACTGTCGGGTCTGATTGTAGGTGCACATTTAACTTTGCGAGAAACTGCCTGTGTTCCAAGGCTGTACAATTGCCCTGTCCACAGTCCTGTCAACACTGAGTGATGCCATCTCTTTAAATGTCAGCCTTTCTAACAAACTGTTGTGATATGGAGCACGTTCCCATGTGTTCATTAGTAGTTTGTGTATCTTTAAGTGCCATTCAAATCTTTTGCATATTTTAAAAACAGGATATCTGTCTTCTCTTTGGTGAGTTGTAATGATTATTATGTATCTGGATACCAGTTCTGTGTTAGATACATAGGATATTAACATTCTCCCCCGGGTGTGGCTTGTCTTTTTGTTTGCTTAAGTATCCTTTAAAGAGCAGAAGATCTAATTTTGATGAAGTCTAGTCCATCCATTTTCCTTTCACGAATATTGCTTGCTGTATCCTGAGAAATATTTGCCCATCCCATGTTTGGGAAAATTTTCTGCTATGTTTTCTTGTATAACAACCCAGTCCCATAGACGTCCCTGTGATGACAGAAATGTCCCATGTCTGTGCCATCTGACAGGCAGCCACCAGATATGTGTGAGCACTAGAAATATGCCTAGGAATTGAATTTTTAACTTAACCTCAATTAATTTAAATTTAAATACGATGTATAGCTAATGGCTCCCCAAATAGACAACACAGGTCCAGAAGTTTTACAGATTTAGCTTTTAAACTGAGGTTTGTCAACTGCAAAAAAAAAAAAAAAAAAAAAAAAAAAAAAAAAAAAAAAGCACAACCTGAGAGTCATGAGTTCAGTTTTATTTGGGGACTTACTGAGGACTATAGCCCAGGAGACAGCCTCTCGGTAGCTCCAAGGAACGCTCTGAAGAGGTAAAGCAGGGAGCTCAGTATATACGTGATTTTGGTGAAGGCAGTAAGTGCAATCAAGCACATATCTCGGGAGAAGTTTGCTGCTGGTCACGAGGAGCAGATGCCTGTGTTAATGGATTTACTGCTTTTCTAGGTATAGGAAGATGCAAGAATTGGGTTCATAAAATTTTCTCCTGAAAATATCTAACCATCTGACATCCTGTTTTTCCAGTTTTCCCAGAGCCCTTCACCCAGAGCACCTCATTCCTGATCTCTGCCCTGAACTCCTTTCAGGCTGTGTTAAAGGTCAGGACTGCAGTAGTCGGTGACCTAATTCTCATAGAACCAGATGGCGAATGACTTTTTAGTCATCAGGTTCATTGCCCATTTCAAACGAGTGTTGTGAAAATGGGTACCCAGTGGGTACCCAGCTGTTCTTGCACTATTTGATCTAAAGACTACTCTTTCCCCAACTGAATTATATTGACACTTTTGTTGAAAATCAGTTGTCTGTGTATGTGTGGGTCTTTTTCTGGACTCTATTCATTTCCTTTGATTTTCTGTGTGTCTGAGCCCTCCCACTTTCCTCTTCTTTCTGAAAATTGTCTTTGCTATTCAATGTTCCTTACATTGTCATATAAATTTTGAATCAGCTTCTCAATTTCTACAAAATAAAAAGCCTGTTGAGATTTTGATTGGATTGCATTGAATCTATAGACCAACTTTGAGAGAATTTTCACCCAAGCAATGAGTCTCCCAATCCATGAACATGGTACATCTCTCCATTTTTAGATGCTCTTTAATTTCTCTCATCAATGTTTTGTAGTTTTCAGTGCAAAGAACATGCAATTTTCATTAAAATAATTCTTAGATATTTTATGATTTTAATGGTACTGTAAATGGTGTTTTTAAATTTTTATCTACCTATTATTTGTTCCTAGAATATAGAAATATAGTTTATTTTTGTATGAACTTTGTATCCTGTAACCTTGCTAAGTTCACTCATTGATCCTAGTACTTCTGGATTGCTTTCTTAGACTTTCCTGTACTCACAATCATGCCATCTGTGTATAGAGACTTTCCTTTCCAATTGTTATGCCTCTATTTCTTTTCCTTGCCTTATCACTTTGATTCTCATGTGAGAACAAACATCCTTTCCTTGTTCCCAGCCTCAGAGGCAAAGCATCTAGTCTCTGGCCACTAAGAATAACATTATATGGAAGTTTTAAAAATGACTTGTTTGCAGCCAGCGTCCACTGCCAGTGATTTCCTCTTACCCCCAGATGTTTCATGTAGCGAGGGTGTCACTCCATGTGGGAGAGAAGGCTAAGGGCACCAGTGCTTCTAGAGGGCGAGAGGGTTCTTCTGTGTTGTGGAAATGAGAACCGGGCAGGGCAGTCTCTGAAATGGTCACATTCAAATTCTACCTTGTACTGGCTCTTTTCCCACTGGTTATTTTAATGTCTTCTGAGCATTTCCTTATTATCACTTGATATTATTATTATTATTATTCTAAACAGCTTCGTTGTGATTCCGTAGGGGTCTAAATGTCCCTCATCTCTCGTTAGACAGGCTATTCAGCCATCAGTCTGCAGCAGTGACTGTCGGAAGACTTGGAGGATGGGGTCAGTGTGTGCAGCCTGGGGTTCCCCCGACACTGTGCTGTGGCAGCCCAGGGGTTGCCCCAGCAGGGGTGCTGCTATAAGAGTACTGCAGTGGGCCCTGCTCTGGGAGGGTTAGGGGATAGGCCATGGAGGGCGGACGAGCCAGGTAGAGAGGGGATGAGCGTGGCCCTCAGCTCGCAGGCTCCCGGGAAGACGGATGACCAGCTCAGCTACCGCCTGCCTTCAGGGCTTCATGGGGAGGTGGGAAGGCAGCCAGACGAGGCCCAACCTCCCCAGGTTCCATGAGGGTGGGGGTGGGGGTGGGGCCTGGTGAGACTGGAAGCCCGGGGTGGGGAGGGGACTTGCTCCTGGGCATCAGTGCCCCCCCACCCCAGACCTTTGGGGCTCGCTGCCGCCCACCCTCCTGCTGGATGTTTCAGGTCTGCTTGGGGGCCGGGCCTTCTCAGTGACGAGGGGAAGCACAGCTCCTCTGCTGCTCTCTCCTCTGTGTTCAAAGCATCCAAACCCTCGGGAGACAGAGGGCTACTTAGGGGTCCCCTGAGACCGGGGCATCGCCTCTGCAGAGCTGGGGGTCTGGGCTCAGTCTGTGGGCTGGGCAGGGGCAACGAGATGAGGAAGGAGACCCCTTTCCAGGCTGAGGGCAAACAAGCATGAAGTCCGTGGCCGGCTCGTGCTAGCAATGAAAGACCTTGCGACTGGGGTGAATCACACCTCTGTAAAGCTGTGATCAGACAGAAGGACTGTGCTGTTTAGAAAGCAAACCCTGAGTCGTCAGCGGGACCTCGGCTGGGCTGCACAAGCTGGGGGTGGGGGCAGGGCTGCAGGAGACACCACGAGGCTGCTAGAACCACATCCTGACACAGAAACTGCTGAAAGCAAACTCGGGGTCACACACGGCCGCTGTGTTCATACCTTCCTGTGTGCAGGGTGTGTGTAAACGCACATGCGTGAGTGTGAGTGTGTAAATAAACAGGTCCAGCCCATAGAGACTCCAGGGTCAGTCGTGCTTCCTCCCCTCCCCCTCCCCTCCCCGTTCCTGCCCCTCCCCCTGCGCCCTTCCCATCCCCCTGCTCCCAGGTGCACACCCAGGTGCTCTCCCCGGTGGATCTGCGTCTTTGTCACCTGCTGGTCCCCCCCACCCCGGCCCCTCTTGCAGCGCCAGGAGGCAGGGACTGTCCCCCCTCCACGACCCGGGACCCAGCAGAGGGGGCACTGGGCACAAGTGAGCAGGCGCCGCCCCAAGGCCGGGCCCTCAGGCAGAGTGAGCGTCATTGGCAGTTCTGTGCTGCGTGGTTCGCTCCTCCATTCAGAGAACGAGGAACCAGAGCGAACCCACCTCAGGCGAGCGGAGCGGGCGGCCACCGCAGGCAGTGCGGCCCTGCCGGCCGCTGTGTGTTGTGGGAACTCTGGGGGACCAGGCTGGCACCGCTGCCCAGGGGCGCTGCTGGAAGGGCAGGCCGCGCACTTGGAGTTCGGCCCAGGGCCAGCGCCCGGCAGTGTCCAAGCGAGCAGAGACCTGGCCCGGGGGCGCAGACCTGAGCATCCTGGGTGGAGGGACAAGCATGTCGCCATCGTCCCCAGAACAGGAGGAGGTGCCTTGCCCAGAGCAGCCCCGAGCCCCGAGCCGTTCCTTGGCCCCCTGAGCTGAGCCCCGAGTGGGTCCCTCCACTGTGCGCCTCAGGCCTGGGCTGAGCTCGTCCCCCCCTCGGGGCTCTCCCCAACACAGGGCCTGCCCGTCCATCCGCCCTGCGCCAGCGCCCAGGTGGTGGCGGGACAGGTCACGACATGTACCACTGCTTTGTTGGGTTTTACACAAGACCTGGGGCACAAGAAGCTTTTCCTCCCAACAGAGCTGAGCCAACAGACTCTCCCACGTTGGAAACGTGCGTATTCCCGGCACCGGCAGTCTCCGTCCGCTGTCTTTCTTCGTCCCAGGGAAGGAGCCCACCCGACCTTGGGGATAAACCCTGACCCTCTGTGCTGTGAGGCTGGCGGTGTCTGCCTTGGGCCGGTGACCAGCCCCAGCCCCGGACCAGGAACGGGCCCTCGGTGCCTCATGGCTGGAGGGCAGTGGGGTGCCGGTCCCCACAGAAGGGGCGGGAGCGGGCCCTGCGCACCCTGGGATCCTCCTGCGGGTGCCCCCTGCTCATCCCGGCCAAGGGAGCCAGAGACGTCGCACATGTAAGCTTCGTCTGAGTGACAGGTCCTGCATCAGGTTGTAATGGCCATACCTGAGGCCACATCCCCCTGCCAACCCGCCAGGACGGAGTCCCAGAGGAGTTACGGTTGCAGGGCTGCCCCTTCACACCTACTGTCTCCACCCACCCCGCCAGCAGGGCTGGGTCCCCATCGCACCAACACCCCTGGGCCTGGCCATTATTATTACTTTTTTATTGTGGTAAAGTATGCGTAACAGGAAACGTACCATTTTAACCATTTCTAAGGGCACAGCTCAGGGTCACTAACTAGATTCACACTGTTGTGTAGCCATCGCCACCGTCCGTCTCCAGAACTTCCGTCTCCTCAGACTGAAGCGCCCCCATGAAACACTCCCTCCCGTCCCCTCCCCGGGCCCCGCCCCCACCGTCCTGCTGTCTGTCCCTACGAATCTGGCTCCTCCCGGGACCTCGTGTAAGTGGGTCAGAGAGCGTTTGTCTTCCTGTGTCTGGCTTACATCACTGAACACAATGACCTTGAGGTTCATCCACATCCTAGCAGGTGTCTGTGTCCTTCCTTCCTGAGGCTGCATCATATTCCATTGTGTGGACGGACCATGTTTGGTTTGTCTGTCCATCTGTCCGTGATGCGGCAGCGTCCACTTCGGGCTGCTGTGCCGCCATTATTTTGACTCTTATTATCATTACTGACAAGTTGGTAGGTGAACCTGCTTGTTAGTGCTTGGGGTTTTCCCTACTTTATTTTATTTCACGTTTAACCTACCGTCCAGATGTACCAATCCTAACATGACACCTTCTTATCATTTTCGATAGGAAATCCGGGGGGTCAGCACTCCCTAATCTCAGCCACGCTTCCTCCCTGAAGGGCCTGGTCATGAATTCCGGATTTAGAGGGCTAATCCGTGGTTTATGTTTCCAAAACCTGGTACCCTGCTTTTGACCCATTTAAAATGTTTAAGTAAACGGCTCAGGAGCTGGCTTCTCTTCTACTACCTTTTCTGAAAGCAAGGTGGCTGAGACGTGCCCTGCCTGGGACATGACCACCAGGTGGCAGGCGGCTCCTGGCCTCGGGGGCCCCCGCTTCACAGGCAGCAAGGCACGACAGCCACGCTGGGGAGCCTAGGTGCTGGATGGGGTGCCAGGCAGGCCCACCGTGAGGGCCCTGGATCCTGGAACCAGCAAGCAGGAGGCAGGTGTGGAGAGGCCGTGGGGGCGGGTCAGGAGGGGAGGGGCGTAGCCGTGGGAAGTGGAGAGTGGGCGGGGTGCAGACACCACCTGCTTCACAAGCAGCAGTGGCCCCACGAAAGGCAGATGCAGGGACACCTGTGGCCACCAGGTGGGTTGCAGGGCGTCAGGGGGTCAGGCTTACCACGTGCCTGCCTTTCGGGGGGCTCTGCTCAAGGCAGTAGCCAAGTGGGAATTCTCCTCAAGCCGAGGGGCCCAGCGAGGTGCGTATCCCGCCTCTAGGAAGGAGGGGGGACTGGACCACCCCACCACGCTACGCTGCTGCTTGTCATGGGCTCTGCATATGCCTTGCCCTGGGGGCCACAGACAGGACACTGGGGGGACAGTCTGTCGGCAGAGGGGTCAGTGGATAAACAGTGCTCAGAGATATCAGATGACGCCCACCAGAAATGTCCACGGGCAGGAGCGTCATCAGAACCTTGGAAGCAGGGTCTGCAGGAAGACATGGGCCTGGAAGAGTGCAGGCTGGGAGTCCAAAGTGACCCTCACCGGCCCATCCCTGCCCTCACCTGTCCTCAATGGCCCTCACTTGCCCATACCTACCCTCCCTCACCTCACCTGCTCTCAGAGGCCCTCACCTGCCCATACCTGTGCTCACCCCACCTCACCTGCTCTCTCAGGCCCACACCTGCCCTCACCTGCCCTCACTGACTCAAACCTGTCCCCACCGGCCCTCACCTGCCCTCACCTGCCAATACCTATCCTCTCTGGCCCTCACCTAACCTTCACCTACCCTCACCTGCCCTCACCTGCCCATACCTGCCTTCACTGGCCTTCATTCACCCTTACCTGCCCATACCTGCCCTCACTGGCCCTCATCAGTCCTCGCCTGCCCCAGGTGACCCCTCGCCTCTGCCCAAGGAGAGGCCTCAGAGCTTGGCCAGCCTCAGGCGGGGGGCCATCTCTCCGGCTGCTTTCCCATTGTTTTGGGGGCGGAGGGGACGGGGTGCAGCAGAGTGACCTGGTGAGCTCTCTGGCCCTTCTGCTGTCTGTGGGCAGGAGCCTGGTGCCCAAGGGCAGCCGGGTCGTGGGTCAGAGCCTTGAAGCAGGAAGAAGCTGGTGCAGGGGAAAAGAGGGGCAAGGGTCTGCTATCTGACATTTTTATGTGAAAGCCCTGATTTTTAACTAATAAAAATTTTAAATTAGTTAAAACTGATTAAAATTGATTAAATTCCGTTCAAAGCACGGAGCCGACTAAGGCACCAGACACACGGACACGCCGCCTACTGGCGGGTGGGTGGCGGTGCCAGCGGGAGGGGCCTGAGCCCCGAGGGTGCAAGAGAGACGATTTGGGTTCGGCCGCTACCCATCTGCCTCTCCACGTCACCAAGTATTTAAAGGGTGCCTCACGGCCGGTTTCCCCCAGTCCTGCTTGGACAGGAAACGGGGGCCTTCTGGAGTTGCTGGTGGACGGGAGCAAGGCCAGACCCCTCCACGCAGGCTCCTGGGGGTCAGCCTGCCGCCGCTGCCTGGTCCCGGGAGCGCTGCCCGCCGAGCGCCCCCCGCCCCCTCTGTGCCCCTGGGCCCCTGCCCCTCCCCCCACGGCTCTACCCTGTCACCCCCGCCACACTCCCCAGGCCTCTGGTCCACACGGGGTGAATCCAGGTGCCGGCTGGCAGCTTTGCTGTCCCTGCCTGGTCCCAAACCCCGTGTCCCGTGCCCCCCACCAGGAGCAGGGGGGACCTTTTGGTCTCTGCTCACTCACGGGGAGGGAGGCAGCAAACATAAGGGTGGGGTGGGGGCCACTGGCACACGACCGTCTGCCCGAGAGTGACCAGCTCTGGCCTTGGTCCCCAAGAGGGGTGTGGCCACAGCAGAGGACCCGAGAGGGGTTAGGGTGCAGAGACCCGTCCCGAGGTCGCTCACGGAAGCAGTCAGAGGGGTGCTCAGGGCTGGGGCAGGGGTGGGGACTCATTCTATGTCCTGAGCTGGCCTGGGGTTGGGTCTCCAGGCTGACCGCCTGGTGTGGCCCCTAGGGCCAATGGAGGCCACGGGTGTGGATGGAGCTGTGCGAGCGCCCTTGCCCCTCAGGTGACTCAATCCTGACTCACCTGGGGCAGGTGGACGGCAGGTGGGGAGAGGCTGGCACGGGGTGGGCCACCAGATACAGGATGGCGACACTCACCCGGGAAGGTGCCAGGGCCCTAGTGATTGCCGTCTTCACTGCCCTCTGCCCTGCTGTCCTGGGAGAATCTGATGGCCCACAGGTGACAAGAGGGGCGAGCTCGTCCAGCTCAGACGAGGAGCTGGGGCTTAGTTGACAGCACAGACCCTCAGCACGAGCAGAAAATGCCGCCATGGGAAAACTGGTACATTAGTGACCGCACCCCACTGCCCTGGGCCTCGGTTCCCTGAGGGCGAGGCGGTGAGACAGGGTGTGGGCGGGGAAAGGCCTCCGGTGTCTCACTCATTACTCTTATTACTCTTTCAACACCAGCTCCGCCTTTGGAAGGTGCACCCTGGGGACACGTACCTGGGATATTTTTACAGCCTTGCTAGCAGATAGCTGCTCACCCTTGCTCCGATGAGAGTCCAGGGCCTCCTTGCTGCCGGGGAGGTTTATGGCTCACAAGCTGGTCTCTCTAAACCCAGGCAGGCAGGGCGGGCAGGACCTCAGCCGGGTGACCCTGAGACTCAGGTGCTGCTGGCTCCACTCTGCAAGCCCCCGGCCTCCAGGCCCAGCCACTGAGAAATCCTGAACTGAGTCCAGAGGGCGGGAAGGACTCACCCCAGCTGCTTCACTGCACTGGGGGCCCCGAGAGCCCCAGGGAGACAGTGGGGGTCCTGGACAGGCAGCACGAGGCCCACACGTAGTGATGGGGCCGGGAGGCCGACTGGGCTAATTGGAGGCATAACATGACCACTGTAGACGGTTCCAGGCCGGCCCAGCCTCCTCTTCGGGTGCTCTGACCACCCTGGGCCTCTCCTCTCCAGGCACCCGGTGCAGGGAGGCGCTGGCACACAGAGGGCAAGGCCCAGCCCCAAGTTCTCTCGCTCTCTTGGGGCAGCTGTGGGCACGACTGTCCTGCTGGGGTGCGGGCTATGACCTGCCCGGCTAGGCTGCCGCTGGCGGAAACTAGGGGGCTGTCTCTGGGCATCCCGCACCAGACGGGCCCCCTGAGGCTGCTGGGCGTCAGTGACAAGCGACCTTGAAGCCTGGCTGCGGGTCAGGGGCCCGTCCGGGTGGAGCGTGACATCGCTTGATTCCTCCTGAGACCCAGCTGGGGTGGCAGCTCTCAGGTACAAAGACCTCGCTAAGCAGTTGAAACACAGCATGGAACGGCCTGTGTGGTCCACACGGCTTCATTCCGAGGGGATCTGGCCGTGCTCTGCTCGCCCTGCCCTGGTCCGAGAGGGGGGTCCGGCCGTGGAGCCAGGGGAGGGTCCCACTATCTCTCTGCCTCTGCTCCCGGGCTCTGTCTGGCTGGAAGCAGTGAAGCGGGTCCGGGGGCGACAACAGGCGGGGGTGGCCACCCAGCCCCCGCCGTCCACCTCCACGTGGCGCACACCAGCCAGCTTGCCCGACGTGGGGATGAAGCCATGTCCCTCACGGCGCCGTCCTCTCTCCTGGGCCTCTTGGGCACACTTAGCAAGGGAACGCCGCATTTTCAACTTGGAAAAATGACTCTCGCCTCTTCAAATAGTGCAGAGGAGCAGAGGATGGACCGGCCGCTGGGGCCGTGTCCCCTCCTCCAACCCCAGGCCTTGTGCCCCGGGGACCCCACTGTCAACCCTGGCGGGTGATACGGCCTCCCCACCAGCTCCGATACAGAACCTGCCCTGCCCCATGGTGGTCCCAAATCCACACTTCCCATGAGGGCTGTGACAGGGGCCATCCAGACACAACAAGATCACGGAGGGGAGCCTGAGGACCAGCTGTGGCATCTACGAGGCTGGCCTGCCACGGTCCCCTAGGGGCCCTAGACGTGGCCCGAGACAGAGGAGCAGCGTCCGTGCCCTCTGCCGACCCCCACTGGGGTCCCCTCCGCCCTCCTCATGGGGGATCCTGCGCGCAGATCTTCTTCCTTCAACCCAAACCCAGCTGGGGCCCCATCGACTGTGGTCCTGCCTGGACCAGCCGGCTGTCTAAGGTTTCCTGTCATCCCCAGACCTGCTCTGTCCACCACAGTGGCCACTAGCTGTGTGCGTCCCGTCAAATGCATTAAGCAGTACTCGAAGTCCAGTTCCTGTGTTTCAGGCCCTCGGTCACATGTGAATGGCAGTGCCAACGTGGGCCGTTTCCATCACCGCAGACAGATCTGCAGGCAGCGCTGGCCAGAGCCCCCCTCCTCAGCTGCCCAGACACACTCCCTCGAGGCTCGAGCCATACCAGCCCTCGCCCTGCCCCAGATCTGACGCATCCCCACCCAGCTGCGTGCAGCAGAAAGGGCAAGAATGGACACCACGCCGGAGGCGACCGCAGGGACCTGGGGCGAAAGAGATCGAGGAGCTGGGCCCTGGCCTTCAAGGCGCCGCCGTTAGCCCAGAGGCCACTGTCTGCCGGTCCTGCCTCTGCCCCACCCCTGGGCTGTGGCTTCTCCCGGGGAGGCAGGGGTGGCCAGCAGACGGCGTGACGGGCCCCCGACGTGTGGCCGGGCAGGAATGCCGGGCAGGGTCTGAAAGCCCCGTGGCCCACACTGGGGCTACTCCCCTGCCATTGGCCCCCGACGTGTGGCCGGGCAGGAATGCCGGGCAGGGTCTGAAAGCCCCGTGGCCCACACTGGGGCTACTCCCCTGCCATTGGCTGCGGATGTAGACCACCCGCGAGAGCCAAGTGTGACACTTGGAAACATGTTAGAATCGTAAGAGAATTAAGTAAAGTGACTTGTTAAGAAAATATGTATATGTGTGGACATATCCAGAATAAAGTATAAGATATTTAGAAATAAACTTAACAAGAAACGTGCAGAACATATACGGGGAAACAATAAAGCTTTCGGACGGGCGTCTGCGTGAGTAGAAGAGGCACCCGGAGCCCAGGGGGAGGCTCGGGGTGCCGAGCTGCCTTTCCCCCAGGACGGAGCAGTAGAGTCGGTACAAGGTCCACCAGGATACACGGAACGTGCTTTTCTCAACTTGGAAAGAGGTCTCTGAAGCTCATCCCTACGAACAAATGTGTGTCATGGAATTGCTTTCTGTTTGCAGAGGAGCAGCTTCAGGGAAGAGAGTGGTGCTGATGTGAGGAGCTGGCATGGGCCGTGTGGAGGCGGCTGCCACACGTCCCCGGGGGAGGGGCAGCAGTGGGACGCTCAGCCCTTGGGAAGAAGAGGAAGGTAAACTCAAACTTCACAGCGCACAGAAAACAACTCCAGGCGAATCGAATTTTAACATAAACATCAATAACCACGTGGATCTGGGGAGGCCGAAGGGAGAAATCACAGAGGAAAAGACTGTCGGGAGTGCCTACCTTCACCTGAAAACACCTTTGGGTCAAAGAGCACCACAGGGGACTGCAGCCCCAGGCTCCCTGGGAACAGGTCTGCCTGGGGCCGCCAGGTGGGGCTGCTGTCCTCAGTCAGCGTGTGTGTCTGCGCGCGTTTGCGCATTCCCATGTTTGATGAGCATCGCTGGACCGAGGAGGAAAAGGGGAGTACACGTGCTGAAACACGGACAGGCGACGGAGATGGCGGCGGCTCAAAACAAGAACTAAAAAGAGTCACGTTAAAGTCACGAGAAGGGGGTTCCCTGGTGGCGCAGTGGTTGGGGGTCTGCCTGCCGATGCGGGGGACGCGGGTTCGTGTCCCGGTCTGGGAAGATCCCACATGCCGCAGAGCGGCTGGGCCCGTGAGCCATGGCCGCTGAGCCTGCGCGTCCGGAGCCTGTGCTCCGCAACGGGAGAGGCCACAACATCGAGAGGCCCGCGTACAGCAAAAAAAAAAAAAAAAAAGGTCATGAGAAGGCCGTGTTTTGACAATCCAACGTGCAAAGATTTTTTTAAAGTTTAACCTATTTTTTCAGGTTCTTTCTTTCGTCTTTCTTTTATTGAATAGGTAGTGTATTTGCATAATTCAAATGTCAAAAAGTATAAAAGGTGATGCGGTGAATGTCCCCTCTCTGCCCGGGTCCCACCGTCCCAGCCCCGCCCCCGACAGGCAGCCTGGGTCCAGGGGCAGAATCCACGCCAAATGTGCCAGGTGGCACACGCGTCCATGGCCCCCTCGTCTTCTGCGTGGCTGCTGGCGGACTGTGTCCACCTCCCCCTTCCCTCGGTAAAGCCTGGGAGACAGCTGCAAACCCACGCACAGGAGCTTCGAGTTCTCTTCTGAGCAGCAGTGAAGAACTAACCACCTTGAACATTCACCATTTCACTGGTGCACAAGGATATTTATAAAATCCGTTCAAGGAAACAAAGTTTGCTGTCAAAGTGGCCCCAGTAGAGGTGGGGCTGGGGTGCATGGAGAGGTTTGTTTCAGCCATGACGCCCAGTTCTGGTGACAGCGCAAAGAGCGCTGCAGGTGTGAGAACACCCACACGTCAGCAGAGGGCACAGCCCCAGTGGTCAGGGACGTGTGTGAGCAGAGCAGTAAAGGGGACCTGGAGGACCAGCGTGCAGGTTAAACAGCGCTTTTCACCAGACTCACTGGCAAGTGTGGGAAACTGGCCGGGATGTGGGCTGCTGGGACACCTCGGGGGTGGTGGAGTGTGAAGTGGGCAGCCGTCCTGCAGAGGGGCCTGGCGCTGATGGTCAGATGAAGCCCTGGGGACACTGTGGCCCCCCGCCCCTCTCCAGGGTCACTGCCCCATGGCCTCCTCCTCCAGAGCCACTCCAGACACAGACCGCAGGACAGTGGGGCCCCAGGCGAGGGATGGGCTCATGCCACCACCTGGAGAAGGAAGTGGCAGACGTGCCGGGTGCTCATGGTGGTGCCCTGCAGAGGTTAATCAGCCCCGCAGTGTGGATGGCCACGTGAGCCATGTGGCGTCTGTCTGCCAGCCGAAGGGTGAGATCTGGATAACACGCAGCTTTGGGTAAATGGCTTCTGATAATCATGGTTGAGGTAAAAAGAAGGAACAATTAACAACCTTCTTTATGTGCTGAAAATAACAAAGAATAAAATAAAAACGTAAGTATTTTGTTTTAATGGCTTGCCATCCTTTTGTAGTAAAAGCAATTTCTGTTCGCGTCACATTTGTCCTTGCTCATGACCCTGGCACGTTGATTTTACAGGGTCCCTTTGACCAGGATTGCACATGGCGTGTCTGGAACATGGACCAACTCCCTTGTCCCCACTCTGCCCAGTGGGTGTGAGCTGCCCCGCTGGGCCCTGTGCTAGGACGGGAGTGGGAGCACCAGTGCAGCCAAGGAGGACAAAGCTGCCGAAACGTGCACTGAGTCAGCAGGCTCTCCCTCTGATTCCAAGACAGATTATCAGGCCTGGACCAAAAGCCATTTTTGTGGAAAATGACATCCAGGCAGCCCTCGTCACACACACGCCACACAGACACACATCCCACACCCCCCCACACACATTCTCACCACACGTACCACATGCTAAAGGGAAGTCCCATAACTGTGTAAGACTTAGGATGGCCTCTGGGAAGTTTTTCAAGAGACCAACTCTGACAACTTCCAATTCCAGTTCAGATGGACTAACAGAGCCTAGACTTACTCTCCCACATGGAACAATGGAAAAAACAGACAAATCTAGGAAGCAACAGTTTTCAGACACTGGAAAACAGGAAGCATAAGTGTTCCCTGAGATGAGAAACAAAAGAGGTGTGACCCAGAAGTGCCCAAGGTCAGGGCAGGAGAGTTCCTACTGCAGCACAGGGAAAGGAAGTCCAGGCAGAGCCCACAGGTTTCCCCGTCGAGGAAAAATCTGGGAGTCCAAGAGGTGAAGGTGGGTAAGAACCACAGCACAGGGTCCTACTTTGAAACGAACTGCACAGAGGAAATTCCAGAAATCTGCAGAGGATCCCCATCCAGAATTCAGGTGAGCACGGATCCGTGTGTGTGCGAGGACGGTACACGAGGCCAGGGAGAGGACCACCAAAGGAGAAGAGGGGGCAGCCCTCAGAGCGCACACAGCTCGAGGAATGGTGCTTGCCTCCTCCAGTCAGAGTGGAAAACCTCATAATTCATGGGGCACTGAGCAGAGTTCATGGGGCATCCAGAGGGTTTTGCCTCCGTAAAGGAGAAAAACAACCCTGAGACTAAAGGCTGCTCTGATCTTGCATTAAAAGTTGAAAGCAAGTCTTGAGAGAAACTTAAGTCACTTAACTGCATTCCAGGACAAGCTGAAGCATACTAAATAGGAACACAAAAGCATCTGATGCAGGGAAAACAAGATGCCTGGCATCCAACAGAAGATTACTGGGCACGCAAAAGGGCAGGAAAATACTACTGAAAACGAGGATAGAAATCAGTCAATAGAAACATCCAGAAATGACAAAGAAGATAGATTTAGTAGAGAAGGGCGTTAAAACTATTATTATAACTATATTCAAGAAGGCAGAACGAAAGAGGAAGCATGATAAAGAGAGACACGGAAGATATAAAAGACCCAAGTCAAACTTCGAGAGATGAAAACTAAAATGTCTCAGGTGAAAAATACACTGAAGGGGAAGAGCAGCAGGTTAGACACTGCAGAAGAAAAGATTAGTGAACTGGAAGATACGGTGCTAGAAACTATACAAAATGAAACACAGAAAAATATTCTAAAAAATGAATAGAAAACAGTGAGCTATGTGACAAGTTAAAGTCCTCTAATATTGTCCCCAAAGTCTCCAAAGGTACAAGGACAAATATCTGAACAACATGAATGCACAGAACCAAGAATCTCAATAAACCTCAAGCACAAGAAATAGTAAGAAAATAACACCAAGGCACATCATGATCAAAGTGCTCAAAACTAGTGACAAAGAGAAAAATCTTAAAACCAGCCAGAGGGAGGAAAAGCACTTTCCCACAGATGAACAAAGAAAAGAATGACAGCAGGCTTCTCATAGAAACAGTGCAAATAAAAACACAGTGGAGCAACACCTTTAAAGGGCCAAAAGATAACTGAGCCAAGAATTCTACACCCAAGAAAAGTGTCTTCCAAAAATGGAGGGGAAATAGACTTTTTCAGACATGCAAAGACTGAAAGACTTCACAACAGTGGACATACATCATAAGAAATACTAAAGGAAGTCCTCTGAGGAGAAGGAAAATCTGAATCAGTACAAAGGAATGAAAAGCATCAGAAATGGAAAATATATGGATAAATAGAAAAGATGTATTTTTAAAATCTCTAAAAATATAACTGACTTCTTAAAGGAAAAAAAGGGTGTATTATGGGGTTTATCACAAGCATAGAAGCAAATGCATAACAACCATGGCACAAAGCCTGGGAGGGGGAAATGGAAATGTACTCTTGTAACATACTATTACTGTGTTAAATTAAGGATGTGTTCTATGAACCCTAGAGCCACAGATAAAAGAAAAAAATCCCAAGAATTATGGCTAATAAGCCAACATAAAAGATACATGAAATTTAAAAACTCTATTAATCTCAAAGAAAGCAAAAAAGGAAAAAATAACAGATGAGACAAATTTAAGATAAATAGTAAGATGATAGATTTAAACTTAACCATATTAATAATCACATTGATGCTCTAATGACCAAAACATTCCAATTGGAACAGAAATTGTAAGACTGGATAAAAAAGCAAGACCAAACAATATACTGATGACAGGAAAAACGCTTTAAATGTAAAGATACAAATAGGTTAGAAATAAAAGGATGGAAGAATACATACCATGATAATACTATTTAAAAGATAGTTGGAGTGACTCATAACATCAGACAAAGTAGATATCAGAGCAAGGAACATTGAAAGAAATAAAAAGGGTTATTCTGTAATAAGAAAGGGATCAATTCATTAAGAAGACTTAATACCCTAAGCATTTATGTACCTAATAACAAAGTGTCAAAACACAGGAAGAAAGAACTGATAGAACCAGAAGGAAAAGTGGACAAATCAACCATTATGGTTGGAGATTTCAACACCCTGTCCCAAAAACTGAGAGAACAAATGGACAGAGAACGTATAAAGGCATAGAAGACTTGAATGATACTATCGACCAAATTAATAATTATAGAATATGTCACCCAACACCAGCAGAATACGCAATCTTTTTGCCGCACATAGATAATTTATAAAAATAGGCCATATTCTGGGCCATAAAACAATTCTCAATAAATTTAAAGGATCCAAGTCATTCAAAGTTATGTTCTCCAACCACAGTGAAAATCAATTAAGAATCAATAACAAAACTTGACAATCTCCAAATATCCAGAAACTAAAAACAGATATCTAAATACCCACAAGTCAGAAAAAAATGTACAGGGAAATTAGCGAGTATTTTAACCAGGATGAAGGTGAATACACAGCTTGTCAAAATGTGAGGGTTTTTTTCTCTACTTTTTCTGCTTTAATTGAACATCTGACATAATTCCATTTATGTCCTCTCTTAGCATATCAATTTTTCTGATTTAAAAAAATTTTAAGTGTTAGCCCTAGAGTTTGCAGTGTACATTAAAACATGACCTAGTGAGGTCTATCTAAGGTTAACCTAAGCCCACTTTTAGTTAACACTGTACTGCTTCACGTACAGTGGCGGTGCCTTATAGCAGAGTGTTCCCAAATTTCACTCCCATCCGTTATACAACTGCTATTGTCTGTTTTACTTATCCATATATTGAGTCACCTAAAACATTGTTATTATTACTACTTTAAACAGTTATATTTTAGATCAGTTAAGAATAAGTGTGAAAAGGATTTAGTTTACCTTTATTCCTTCTTAAACACTCATTCCTTTATATAGATCCAAGTTTCTGACCTATATCATTCCTTCTCCCTGAAGAAGTTTAAAAACAAAAAATTTTCTTGTAGAGCATGTCTGCTGACAATGAATTCCCTTAATTTTTGTTTGTCTGAGAAAGTGTTTATGTCTCCCTCACTCTTAAAGGATAATTTCACCAGACCTAGAATTCTAGGTTGGTGGAGGTTTTTTTTCAATACTTTAAATATTCACTTCACTCTCTCCTTGACTGAATGTAGATGCACAAATCCTCAGCTGAATGTTAGAAAATCAAGCCCCACAGGATGTAAAAAGGAAAACACATCATGATGTAGTGAGGTTTATCCCAGGAATGCAAGCTTGGTTTAACATTTGAAAATCACTCGATGTAATTCAACACAATAACAGACAGAAATTAAGAAAAACCATATGGTCATCTCAATAGACACAGAGAAGCATTCCAGATGAATCTTAAATGCATACTGCTCAGTGAAAGAAGTTAGTCTGAAAAAGCTACACACTATGTAATTATGATTGTATGACGTTCTGGGAAAGGTGAAAATTTTGTGATGGTAAAAAGATCTGTGATTGACAGGAATTTGTGAGGAGGGATTAGGGATTGGGTAGGTGAAGCAAAGGGGATTTTTTTCTAGCATGGTTACATTATTCTGTATGAAACTGTAATGGTGGATATACGACATTTTGCATTTGTCAAATCCCATAGAACTTTACAGCACAAAGAGTACACCTTATTGTGTGCAAGTTAAAAGATCATTTAGGAGGTTGGGGGATCTCAGGATGGAATCCAGAATGTGACGAAACAATCTAACTGTATCACAAATAAATAAAGCATCCTCACTGAGGAGGGTGGGACACTGACCTCCTTAGGAAAGACCAGTGTTGTAGACAAGTGGAATCTGTAAGTCCAAAGGCCAAAGAAACTATGCATAGGTTGATAAAGTTGTTTCCTGCAGGCATGGGTTAATAATTCTGGTACTGCTATCCGTGTATACTGTTACTGAATCCAGCTTGGGTCCACTCACCTGATGCACAACAAAGCCAATCTACTGACACCAGGTTGTGATGAAGAAAAGTACAGCATTTATTTTCAGGACACCAAGCAAGAAGAATGGGCAGCTCTTGCTCAAAAGACCCGAATTCCCCAATGGCTCTTAGAGAAGGGTTTTTAAAGGCAACATTAGGGGTGAGGGGCACAGGGAGCATGCTCAGCTCAGGGACATTCTTCTGACTGGTTGGTGGTGAGGTAACAGGGTGATATTTCAGGAACCTCAAATACTTTGTTTTATGGCTAAAGTGTTATTATTTTGTTTTGCTTGACCGCTTTCCTTTGTTTCTGCATTTTCTCACTTTTCTTTTCCTTCTTTTTTTTTTTTTTTTTTTGGCCATGCCATGCAGCATGTGGGATCTTAGTTCCCTGACCAGGGATCAAACCCGTGCCCCCCGCAGTGGAAACAGAGTTGTAACCACTGGACTGCCAGTGAAGTCCCTCTCACTTTTCTGATTAAATTTGGTCTTTGGAAGTCAGGAGAGGCTTAGGTGACTAAGGCTTTTCTACAAACAAGAAACAGGGAACACAGGGGTCTGTTCCTGGGAATGTCCTGCAGGGTCCTGCTCGGTTTCAATACTGGAATTAAACAATTAAGTGGCTGAGATTGTGGGAGCCAGGTGTCTCATTGTTTGCGGGGGAGGTTACACCTGAGGAAGGGGGGAAGGCTAAAATGATCCGTGTGGTGGTGGACTAGAGCTAGAGGCCTCAGTATGATCTCCTGTTTAGCTGAACGAGGATGCAGATGGCTACATGTGGAAAAATGTTAGGTACATGTACAGGCATACCTCGAAAATACTGCAGGTTCGGTTCCAGGCACCCACAATAAAGCCAACATCGAAATAAAGTGACTGACAAATGTTTTGGTTTCCCCGTGCATATAAAAGTTATGTTTACACTATACTGTAGTCTATTAAGTGTGCAATAGCTTTATGTATATAAAAACCAATGTACATAACTTAAAATGCTTTATCGATAAAAATTGCTAATCATCATCTGAGCCTTCAGAAACCTGTAGTAGTAACGTCCAAGATCACTGATCACAGATCACCATAACAAATACAATAATGATGAAAAGTTTTGAAAAATGTAACACAGAGACACAAAGTGAGCAAATGTTGTTGGAAAAATTGTGGCAAGAGAATGCTTGACACAGGACTGCCATAAACTTTCAATTTGTAAAAAACACAATGTCTGGGGCCTCCCTGGTGGTGCAGTGGTTAAGAATCCACCTGCCTGTGCAGGGATCACAGGTTTGATCCCTGGTCCGGGAAGATCCCACATGCCGCAGAGCAACTAAGCCCGTGCGCCACAACTACCGAGCCTGTGCTCTAGAGCCCACAAGCCACAACTGCTGAGCCTGTGTGCCGCAACTCCTGAAGCCTGCATGCCTAGAGCCCGTGCTCCGCAACAAGAGAAGCCACCACAATGAGAAGCCTGCGCACCGCAACGAAGAGTAGCCCCCGCTCGCCGCAACTAGAGAAAGCCCGAGCGCAGCAACGAAGACCCAACGCAGCCAAAAATAAATAAATAAAATATTAAAAAACCCCAAAAAACACAATGCCTGCAAAGCACAATAAAACGAGGTGTGCTTGTGTACACCTGGGTCAGGACACACACGCATGTCCCTGCTGTCAGCTGAGAGGGCCTAGAAGAAGCACACCGCAGCCGCGATCGGCACACCAGCGCCCAGATCTTGGTTTCTCACACCACTTCCAATGGAAGGGAGCCGGGCTCCCTGGAGAAACGCAGACTCTCAGACAGGAGCAGGAAATGCCCGGGATGAGCCTGGAGCACCTTGTGCCAGAGAGGGAGGAAAGTGCTCGGAAACAAAACACAACAGCCTCCGCGGATGGGTGTGTCGCGGGGACAGCGGAGCCAACCGACGGAGCTGCCAGGGGCCAGAGCTGGAGCCGGTTCAGCAACAGAACAAAGTCGTATTGGATCATGGCCCGAAGTATAAAATAAATACCCACGGGTCCAAACGGACGTAAATGAGTGATTGATAAGGAAACGGGGGAAGAGGGAATCTGCTCTGCGGGAGAATCCACGTGGTTCTGCAGACACTCCGTCCTCGGGGAGGGGAGGGGAGCGTCCCGCCTCCTTGGGTGCGGGGTGTGCACGGTGACCTCCTTCCAGAGGACAGTGGGGAAGGGGGGAGCAGATGCACAGCGGAGAGACCTGACAGACACACCTGCGCCAGGTGACCAAGGTCAGCGTCCACGGTGCGGGTTACGTGACAGCACGCACCCCGGAGGGGACGTGATGAGATGGGCCCTTCCCCTCTGTGGTCTTCACTGAGGGACATCCTGAAAAATGCCTGACTGGTCCTCAAAACTGTCAAGGTCATTAAAGGCAAGAGGTCTGAGAGACTGTCACAGCCCAGAGGAGCTCTGAGGGGACATGATGACTACACGTCACGTGGGGACCTGGATGGGGTCCTGGGACAGCAGAAGGACACCAAGGAAAACTGAGGAAGTCTGAATAAACTACGACTTATTAGTTTCATCAATAATAGTTTATTAGTATTGGTTCATTCAATGTAACAAGTACAGCATGCTAATGTAAGATGTTAATAATAGGGGAAACGCGGGGGTGTGTGGGAAATCGCTGTATTATCTTTACAGTTTATAAATCTTAAACTGTTACAAAAAAAATTTCTTTTTTTAAACAAAGAACAAAGTATACTAGGGGAAAGAGCGAGCATTGTACCTATAGCAAATAAACGCGTGGAAAGGTGTTATCATTCATTTGGGAAAAGCAAATTAAAAGCTCAGTGAGAGAACTCTACACGCCACTAGGAGGCTAAAGTCAAAACAGCCGACTGTGCCCGCTGCTGGCGGGGAGGCGGGAGCACAGCAGGCACAGCTGCTCTGGGAAGCGCCCGGCTCTTCCTTCAAATTAACTTTCAAGGTGCACCTTCCGTGGGACCCGGGCGTCCAAACAAAAGCCTGCGTGCAGCTTTGTAATGCCCCAAACCCGACCTCGGCCTGGTGTCCATCACTAGGTGACCCTGAACATGGGGCAGCCGCAGGTGGGGAGGCCAAGCAGCCGTAATGGAGGAGACGGCTGACCCTCCGCGGGGCCTTGCAGTGCCCGTGCTGAGTCATGTGACGACGCCAGACCCAAAGGTGAACGTGCTGATGACTCCATTTATGTGAAATTCTAGGAAATACAGCGTAACTGTGGTGACAGGAAGTGGGTAGGTGTTGCCTGGGGACGGGAGGTTTCAGGGGCGGGGAGAAGCTCTGGGGTGACTGCGTCCATGATCCTGGCTCCAGTGCTTGACTCACAAGCCTGGACATGTCACATCCCACGCTTTAAAAGTGGGCGGTTTAGGTTCCCTGGTGGCGCAGTGGTTGAGAGTCCGCCTGCCGATGCAGGGAACACGGGTTCGCGCCCCGGTCCGGGAAGATCCCACATGCCGCAGAGCGGCTGGGCCCGTGAGCCATGGCCACTGAGCCTGCGCGTCCGAAGCCTGTGCTCCGCAACGGGAGAGGCCACAGCAGGGAGAGGCCCGCGTACCGCAAAAAAAAAAAAAAAAGTGGGCGGTTTATTTGTGTTCTCGGTAAAGCCGCGGGCAGAAGCACAAACGATCCGAGAAGTTGGAACTTCGGCTTTTTGGTAAAAATCTGTGACTTGTCAGTGTTACAGGCATGGGAACAGGGCTGGAGGAGCCTTAGGCCACTGTGCTGCCTCTTGCTTTTACCCCCAAAGTGCGTAAAAGTTCTCTCTGGGCTTTAAAGTGATAAATGGACTTCGAAAATGCCCAAATCTGCAAACATAAATAATAACTTAAGGTGGCACACGCTGAGGGAAACTGTGTCATTGATTCAATTCCATCCGACCTCTTTGCACAGCAAAGAGCTCAGAGACAGTGAGTCATAATTTTTAAGACAAACATGTCTTCTGAGTCCTGTCTTTGAACGTGTCTCGTGTTTAAAAACTGAGCCGGCTCAGCACTGGCTCCCCTCCGAGTGGACACGCGCCCCGCTGAGCTTCTTGGCAACACGTGGCCACCTGCTTGCCGCCCTGATGGGGCTGACCAGATTTGGTCCCCTGCGCCTGGGTGGAAATTTCCAGAGATGTCTTTCCTTCGTCACGTCTTTAATTTGTCAAGTGGGCGCCTCTCGCTCCGGTTGCCAGGTTCACACAGCCGCCAAGGCAAGAGCTGGCCAGCATATACCAGGGAGGAGTTCCAATCTCGGAGTCAGACCAGACCCTCTTCCACCCACGTGGCCCTGCCAGCCCGTCCAGGACCAGGGCCCGGACCCGCGGGAGTCTGATGGGGTTGGGGTCCCCGTGGCGTGCTCATCGGAGCAAGGTGCCTGCCCTGTTCCTGCAGGGACGAGCATGCAGCACCCGCAGCGTGCCCTCCGTAAAGCCCGGGCTTTCTTCCTCCTTTCAGTGTGAGAAGCAGGGAAGGTGCAGGTGCCTCTGACTCATGAAATGGCTTGTGCCCACAGGTCCCCATGAATGAGCTCGTTTGGGGCAAGATCCTCTTCTACTCCTGCCGCCCTGAACTTGAGGACACAGTTTATTCTCTGGGCCCAGCCTTCTCTTCTTTGCACTGACGATTCCCCTCCAGGTGAACATTCTAGGGCTCTTTGCACCCTGATTTGCTGCTTTCATAAAGTTTAAAAAAAGAAAGGATGTTTGTTTCCTATGATGTAAAAGTAGTTAAGTGTCGGTGAAGACACCAGCAAGGTTGAAAGCCTTGTGTGGGTCCCTGCAGCTTTGCTTCCAGGGAGAAGAAGCAAAATCTCTCCTAGTGTGAACTGTGCAGCTGGGTCAAAAGTCAAAGGTCAGGCTTTTGGGAACACGCCAGGACAAACAGCACCAGGGGCTGTTTTCAGCAGAGACAGGAGATTTCACCTGGACTCAGGGGTAAGGGATGTAGTTTGAGGACAGCCCCTGGTCTCCTGGGTCTGAGGATGAAGAGCGGGAAGAGGTAGACCCCACCCCACCCTCAGGCCCTGGATGTGGGTGTGAAGACTGGAACTAGCAGCTACTTTGACATCATGAGGGCAGCCACCCGGAGGATAAGCCTGACAGGTGGAGGGCTGCATAAACAGATATTTGCAGGGATGGGTCTGGAAACCTAACCACATCACACCTGAAGCCTGATCTACTCTGGATTTTCCTGCCACAGCAGGCAGGATTTATTAGCAGGTTCATGTTGAGACCAGTTTGAGTTGGGCATCCTGTTTCTTGAAACTTAG
This sequence comes from Globicephala melas, assembly GCF_963455315.2. NCBI lineage: Eukaryota > Metazoa > Chordata > Mammalia > Artiodactyla > Delphinidae > Globicephala > Globicephala melas. The sequence continues at coordinate 947,480 of NC_083317.1, read as the reverse complement.
AGGGTCACATCTGACACCGGCTGGGAAGTGTGTTTTCTAGAACCAGAGCTGGTTGAACTCTCAGGCCGCTGAAGCTTACCTTGTGCCGGTTCATTCATACAAAGAACAATAACGTAATAACCCAGGACTGGCCCCGCAGGGGAGCATCTACCATGTGAGGGCACCTGCCGAATCCTCATGGGAGGAACTCACTTCGTGGTCCAGCAATGTCACGAGGAGGAGCTGTAACGCCTTCACCTGCAGAGGGGCAGACAGGCCTGGAGGAGCCACTGGGCCACCTGATGGGTCCCCAGCCTGGAGGGGTGGCCGGGGGGCTACACCCAGCCCCCCCACAAGCCCCTGCACGGCACACACGTGGGGGGAGGGCCGCCGGGCGGACTGCGGCATCTGTTGATGAGCTGTTTCCCTTCTCTGGTCTTTTTCTCCTTCACTGGACCCATGCAGGATGTTTTTGGAGCTCCTGTAATCTGCACATTCCCAGCACAGGTCTGTCTTTCTCTGCTTTGATTCTTTAAAGCAACACAGTTCACATTCCATCTGCATGAACAGGGCCTTTCTCAGCCCAGGGAAAATCTTCCCAGTAGGTCTTTGTTTCTTTTCTCTTCCATCTACATTGTTTCTGTTTATTCTTCACAAGTGTCTACAGGCCTTACTCGCGTGGGATTGTGTCTCTAAGAACTTTCACAGTGCTTACTTTCCTCTGCGTCTGGGCGGGGGCAGGGTGGGAGGCACCCAACTCGCTGACCTGGTCTCCACCGTGTCTCATCTGCGACCACCCCCTCAGACTCTCACACTTGAACTTCCTGGGACACCCACGTGAACCCTCCCTCTTTACCTCTGTCTCCTGTCTTTCTGGAAGGACAGTCCCCTCCCCCGCGACCGGGACACCTGACTGTTCCCTCTTCTGCAGCCGAGCATGTCTGGGGTGGGGTCCACCCTGCCTGCAGGGGTGATGGGGCCTCGGGATGGTCCCATCCCCACCGCAGGACGGCTTCTCCCCCACCTCCTGGGTTTGCTCGTCCCCGTCCCCGATGTGGAGGAATCTCCCTGACGCAGCCCTGTGACGGGGGGGCGGGGGCTCGTGGTGTTCCTCCGGGACAGTGACGTCGTAACCAAGCAACACCCTCTGGGGCCTTCCCGGGACAGACCCCACCCCCCATGTCCTCCACCTGCCTCTTGCCTGACAAGAAAAGCTGTGGTCTCCCAGGCCTCCCCTGAGTCGCAAAATCCTGGCTCAAGAATTAATGCTTGAACGGATGTGAACATGTAGTAACAAAATATAGCAGTTGGGTCAGAAGAAGTGGTGACAATTTAAGCAATACACCAGCCATACGGCAGCCACAGAATCCTTAGTTCTTCTCTGAGGTACCTAGATAACAGTGTCTGACGTACGTTCCTGAACAGTTTTGCAGATACTAATATCCCCACCAGATGGAAGACGTTAACTGCATGATGGCCGCGAGCACACAGCCCCCAGACTGGTCAGAACCAGAAGGCGATGACTGAGCTTCCTGGAAGACCACCCTGTGACCTCACCCCAAATGTTGCCTTTAGAACCCCTCTCTGAAAGCCGTCGCTGTTTGGGCCTTTCAAGCACGAGCCACCCATTCTCCTTAGGTTAATCTCCTGTGATTAACCTTTCTCTGATCCAAACTCCACATTTCGGTTTGTCTGGCCTCACTGTGTGCCCGGCACAGGGACTTGGGTTCAGCAACAAAATAAAGGAGTGAGCTGGGCATCCCAGGCTACCTGCCTCGGCCGGTCACAGGCCACCACCCCTGCCACAAGCCTGCCTCTGTCCCAGGGGGGTCTTCCAGGCCCTAAGCAGCCTGGACCCCCAGCCCCTCCACCCATGGGGGTCAGATGCCCCAAATCCAGGAGCCGCAGGGCCACACTCCCTCTGGAGGCTGCGGGACGATCCTTCATGCCTCTTCCAGCTCCTGGTGGCTCCAGGCGTCCCTTTCTGCTCCTGGGCTTATAGCAGCATCGCTCCAGTTTCTGTCTCCATCTTCTCCTCCTCCCTGACCTCCTCCCATGACCTCCTCCCTGCATCTGTGTCTCTCTGTCCAGATGTCCCTCTTCTCATCAGGACACTCAGCTCCAGTATGACTTCATCGTAGCTTGGTCACATCTGCAAAGACCCTGTTCCCAGATAAGGTCACATTCACAGGTTCCAGGTGGGCATGAACTTTGGGGGCCACTATTCAACCTATTAACCACACCCCCCCCCACACGGACTAACACCTCTGCACACGTTCACCATGAATTCCCACACACACAGGCACCCCCCCACCCCCATGTGCCCCTCACCTGCTCCATCTCTGTCCCTCCGCTACCCATGCAGCACTCACTGCAACCCCCAGGTACTACTTCATGACCTTCCCATCCTGAAACCGGAGCTGAGCAGTTGTGGGGCTCTTGACCTGGCTGCGGGGCTAAGCCCAGGCTCAGGAGTGGTTCACACAGCTTCCGATGGCTGGATCCTGGTGGCCTTGCAGGGAGGCCACCCGGCAGCCGAGGGTCCTTCCCCTTCAGAGGACCCCTGACTGTGCTGGGCCTTCCCCTCCCCGGCTGCCTTTTCCGGGAGTTTTCATCTGTGGTCCCAGGTCCTGGATCCCTTTAGGGGCTCCTTCTGACATTCCCTGGGAGACCTCGGGCCAGGAGTTGGGACACTCAGGGGCCTGCTGTAACCCTCTGACCTCTGACTGGGCTGGAGACCTTCTCTGACATCTATTTTCCTATGGGGGGGTTCTACCTGAAACAAAGCACTTGTGCAAACAAACAGAGAGAGTATTTATACAGAAGGGGAACTTTAAAAACCCAAGCTCCTGGTTGGCGATGGGCCGCTGACCCTCTCGTCCATCTGGGTAGTTAAGACTGTTGATGATGGGGCAGTGATGGCCACAGCACACTGTCACTGGAATGGAGTAAAGAAGCCCGTGACCCAGCCTGAGGGCACACAGATCTTTTAAGGAAATACTTCAAAACATGCAAAGTCACTTTTGAAGACTTTGTAAGTGGCAGAAAAATAGAATATAGTTAAAATACCATAAATCTGAAGAGTTTGACTTTATTGAGGAGTCTCCTAGAAATATAGCCCCTCATGTCATTTTCCAATTCTGTTTGTTCTAGTAAAGCGTGCTTTCCTCCACCGGGTCAATTTCAGGCTCCCTGAGTTCACTCATGTGTCTTCTCCTGCACGTCCGTCTCAGGCAAACCATGAACACCTGCTCTATTGCCTCATCGGACTGTTTATAAGGGGGAGAAGTAGCCCCACGTCTGGACGAGGGTGTGGCAAGTTTCTTCACGTGGCTTTAGACGCTCCTGTGGCCACTTTTGAAAAATAGAATATGTCACGTCCACACTCAGACCACAGTGTTCAGGTCCATTCCATGCGTAACATATATGCTTCCCCCCAGTCGACCCCCCCCCCCAGTCTCATCCCATTATGGCATCAGCTTAAGTCCAGAGTCTCATCGTATAAAACAAGTGCAGGTCCACAAAGTGCCTTGTGGACACAGCATGTCCCCTGCCATACCAGTAAACAAAGAATGTTGTGGCCGTCAAGCCACTGCAGCCACCCGGCTGTGCACCCCGAGGGGACTCGGGATGGAAAAAAGCAGGATACTGGCCCCAGATAGATAAAGTGCATATCAAAGGAATGGTTTCAATGAGCCCAGACTCTTGCATCTTCCCATACGCAGTAAAGCACTGAATTCATTAACTTGAGATGTCTGCTTTTCTTTAACAGTAATCTTTTGAAGTTCTGACTACCTGTTTGTTTGCTTGTTTTTGACAAAAAGTCCTATACATCCAGGCTCCTCCCTTACCTCTTGGGAGGAGTCCCTCAGGGCTATCTGAGAGGCTGGCTCCTGGGCTTAAGTCCTCAGTATGCCCCCAAATAAAACATAATTCTCGGGCTTCCCTGGTGGCGCAGTGGTTGAGACTCTGCCTGCCAATGCAGGGGACACGGGTTCGAGCCCTGGTCTGGGAAGATCCCACATGCCGCGGAGCAACTAAGCCCGTGAGCCACAACTACTGAGCCTGCGCGTCTGGAGCTTGTGCTCCGCAACAAGAGAGGCCGCGATAGTGAGAGGCCCACGCACCACTATGAAGAGTGGGCCCCGCTTGCCGCAACTAGAGAAAGCCCTTGCACAGAAACGAAGACCCAACACAGCCAAAAATAAAATAAATAAATAAATAAAAAATTTTTTAAAAGTGTCATACTGTTTAAAAACAAACAAACAAAAAACATAATTCTCAACTTTTAGGCTGTGTTTTGTTTTTTTTTTTTCAGTTGACAGCTTCCAATTTATTTCTGAGATATTTCCTCAGGTGCAGTTTCCCTTGATCTTGATCTGGAGATCTGTGAACTAAAAGGGTCAAATTCTCTGGGGAGGAAGGATGATCAGGATAGACACTCCTAATCAAAGCGCGGGGAGGTGAGGACACACAGGAGCCAGGATCCACACAGCTGAAATCCAGCTGCCAGGGCACCGGCGCCCCTGCTCAAGACGCAGGAGACGCACCTTGAGTAGGGCTGAGTGCTCTCCTTAGAAGGGCTTTCCTCTGTCCTTGCCTCTGCCTCCGTGTTCTTGACTCCACAAGTCATTCTCCCTTTTCCAGGAGAAATGGCCCACATTTGCCCCTGAGCACCTTTCTTAACCTGCTTCCTGAGCATAGGTGGTTGATGTCCCAGAGACCTCTTTTCATTTTAAACTGTCCCTTTTATTGCAAGTGACAGCGCTTCTGGCACTACAATGCTCTTAAAATCTTTGTGGATTACCTATGCATCTTATGGTGGGGGGCTTGCTCCACTGGACAAAAGGTGTCCTGACACTCCTCTCAGCCTTCAGTCCTTCTGCAGGCTCAGTAAATGGTATGAAAGCCACACTCAATCTGACTGTTGCCCAGGGCCGTGTTTCACTGGCTAGCCTCTGAATTTGACCTTTGCCGTGGGTCATGCCTCAGTCAGTTTAGGCGGCTGTAACGGAACACCATGGATTAGGTGGCTTATAAACAACAGAAACTTATCTCTCACGGTTTTGGTGGTTGGCAAGTCCAAGGTCAAGGCAGATTCAGCATCTGGTGAGAACCCGCTTCCTGGATCGTAGACGGCAGTCTTCTCGCTGTGTCCTCGCTTGGTGGAAGGGGAGAGCTCCGGTCTCTTCAGCCCCTTAGAAGGGCCCAAATCCCATTCGCGTGAGGGCTCCACCTGCATGCCCTAATCACTTCCCAAGGTCTCCACCATCTTCTACCATCACACTGGGGATTAGGAGTCCAACATGTGAACTTGCAGGGGACACACTCAGTCCGTAACAGGGCATTTTCTTGCTTTGAGCACATTTTGCTGGTTTAAGGACTCACATAAGAAACAACACTGAACCTAGCCAAATCCTGACTCCTTTATGTTTCCTCCAAATTTTGCTCAAGACCAGAAAGTTCCTTCATTATTTCATCCATACTTTATTTTACGAAGCTAGGAGAAACCAGTTAGCCCTCAAGACACTGCCTGGAAGTCTCTCTCCTCAGACCCACGAGCTCACGCACTGTATCTCCCCCGGGAGTGGCTTCCTCCTGCTGCTCTGGAACAGAGGCCACCTCCCCGCTCTCCCATGTGCCCCTGCTGCTCTCCCATGTGCCCCTGCTGCTCTCCCATGTGCCCCTGCTGCTCTCCCATGTGCCCCTGCTGCTCTCCCATGTGCCCCTGCTGCTCTCCCATGTGCCCCTGCTGACCTCCCATGTGCCCCCGCTGACCTCCCCCTCGCCGGCAGCTCCCTGATGGGCCAGGGGGTTGGTAGCTCCTCACTTCAAAGGCGTTGCCCGCTTGCTAATCTGTGTACCTGCGGGACTGGGCCACACAGAGGGTGCCCTTCCTCGTTCGCACTGGGGCTGGTGGAGGCCAGGTCTCTCACCTGAAAGCCCCACCTTTCACCGGTCAAGTGGATCGGTGAAGCTCCTGTCTCACTCCACCTTCCCCTCCTCCCGCAGAGCCTTGTGTAGAGGCCCCGCCTTACATAGCCCGGGGTTTACTCAGACCCCTCAGCACCCACTGGAGTGAATAAGTGTCAAGGAGGGAGATTACTTTCCTTCTCGCTCCCAACCTGACCCTAAAGTGAAAAACAAATAAACAAACAAACAAGCAAAGTGCCTGTTACATCTTTTTTTTTTTTTTTTTCCGGTACGCGGGCCTCTCAGTGTTGCGGCCCCTCCCGTTGCGGAGCACAGGCTCCGGACGCGCAGGCTCAGCGGCCATGGCTCACGGGCCCAGCCGCTCCGCGGCACGTGGGATCTTCCCAGACCGGGGCACGAACCCGTGTCCCCTGCATCGGCAGGCGGACTCTCAACCGCTGCGCCACCAGGGAAGCCCGCCACTTATATCCTAAAGGGGCTAAGTAAATGCCTCGTAGGTTGTGATAGACCGGCCATATTTCACTCCGTTTAGGGCAGCACCGCTCTTCTATGTGCCATTAATAAGGAAGGGGATGCTGCCGATTGGTTCACACTCGTTAAAGGACTCAGGACTGTCAGGTGGACTTTTATCTTATCTCTATGATAGCATGTATTCTTCATTTTTAGAACTTTGGCTTGGTCTTTTTTAAAATCGCCCCTTCATGTTCATACTTCCCTCTACCTTCTTGAACATACAGGATCCAGTTATCAAACCCGTTTGAATGTCCTTAGATACTAATTCTATCATCTATGTCTTTTCTGGGTCTGTTTCTGTCAGTAGACTTTGATCCTAGTTGTGGATCGCAGTTTCCTGCTTCTTTCCACGGGCAGTGATGTTAAACTGAACCCCAGCCACTGTAGGGTTGATACTGTTGGGTGCTGAGCTATTGACATTACTTTAACTATTTGGGGGTTTTGTTGGGGTCATTTTGAGGCTTGTTTTGTAGCCTCATTAATGTGGGTCCTTTCATCTGGGACTAATTTAGCCCTGTTGCTGAGGGGATACCCTCGTGAAGGCCCCTGTGACCAGCCCCCACCCCCCACCGTGGGTTAGGAGGTCTTTGCTGTCTGGCTAGAGGAAACAGGAACTACCCTGGCCCTGTGTGAACTCCTGGGTTTGTTCTGCCTACCCCTTGCAGTGCCCCTTTCCCGGGTGCAGGCAGTTTCTCCACATGTGTGCACAGATCACCTTAGCCCTGGACGTGGGGGGAACCCCTGCAGTTACCTCCCCTTCCCCCTCTCTGTAGCCCCCCCTCTTCTCTTGTACTCAGCACTGCATATTCTAATTGCCTTGGCCTCCCAACTCCTAACTCAGGCTCCTACTTGGCAGGACAGTAAGCCAGGGGGACTTGCAGGGCTCACCTCACTTGTTCCTGGGATCCCAGAGATCACTATCCAATTCTTCCTGGTGTCCAATGTCTAAAAAAGATTTTTTTCCTATTTTATCTGGCGTTATAGTTATTTTAGGTGGGAGAGTAAACCTGGACCCAGGTATCTCATCGTGGTTAGTTTTTGTTTAACTACAAGTGTTTTTGTTTTGCCCTCATTCTTGAAAGACAGTCTTATGAGAGGAACAATTCTTGGTTTAAAGTTATTTTCTCCCCCACCTTTAAAAAGATCACTGTCTTATGCTTCCACTGATGCTGTTGAGACATTAGTCTCATTTTTATTTAATTGTGTTTCTCTTTCTTTTCTCTCTGTTGCTTTTATAATCTTCTTTCTGTCTTTGAAAGTTTCCAGTTTCAGCATGGTGTATCTAGGCGTGCCTTTCTCCATGTTTACCCTGCTTACATCCACTAAAATGTTGGAGTCAGATGAATGACATCTTTTTTGCTCACAATCTCATAACATTCCTTAGCCCCGTTTTACCTGCTTCCTTATTCTGGAGCCTGGATAGGCCACATGCAGCCTTTTACTCCACATGAAATGCTAACCACAAACAAGGGACTGTTTCCTCTCTTTTCCTTCTCTGTGCTGCATTCTGGGTGATTCTCTGAATACGGTCTCCAGTTCACTAATTTTATACACATCTGCATCTAATTTGCTGCTTAGTCTGTTCACTATGTTTTCTATTTCATTTATCCTTTTTTATTTCTATAACTTTTTCCATATCTGCTTCCTCAATGTTGATATCTCTTGTCCACCTATTTCCAATGCTTTCTTTCATTTCTTTAAGCAAGTGACCCCCAACTTGGGACCACATTGGGCTTTCTTGGTTTGCCTAGAGGTGGTGTGATTGCTGGCCCTGTGGCTGTGTGAGCTGGGCTTCTTGTGAGAGTCCTCAGGGCAGACCTCTGTCTTCTCTCCTTCTTCTGACTGTCTCCTTTTCCTGCTTCACCCAGATCCTTCTGGGGGTAGGGTTTTCCTTTGAGTGTGTGGTCTTTTGGGACACGTGGTATTGTGTGGGGGTCTCTGTCTGGACCCCAATCCTTGCCTAGGCTCCAGGCCTCCCCTTCCCTCACTAGGGCCTTTTGCAACCTGGGCTTCAGGTCACAAGGGCCCTCTGACCCCAGTGCATGCTCACCGAGTTGCTTCTGGGTTCCCACTGCTTCCCTTGTGCATGGCCAGCTTGGCCGTGCTTTAAAAATATCGTGAAGTACGTTTCCAATATGTTTGGGTGCTCGGTACGGGAAGGGTGCCTTCAGTGGGACGAGCAGATGCTTGTACTCCTGGGAAACGTCCTTGCTCCCTTCCCACTTTCTTCCAGTGAGATGGAGAGAGGAGGGCGTTCACTGCCCTGGAGAAGGAGTAGCCTCTGGGGAGTCTGCGTGGACCATCCTCGGGTGCCCTCCGCCCATTCTATGCATGGGGACAGCAGGGCTCACGAGGCTGGACAGCCCCCTGGTCACCTGGCCAAGAGCGGGACTGAACCAGGCCTTCCTGAAGGTCATGCCTTCGCAGCCCTGCTCTGAGGGGCAGGCCCGGCAGGCCACTGGGGAGCAGGAAACCCAGCTACACCTGCTTCAGGGCCTCAGGACTCTGTGCATGTTGTTTCAGAGCTGGCAGAGTCTGGCTGCACTGTCGACACCTCCTGCACAGCAGTGACCATAGCCACCTGGGAAGGATGGGTTGTGCAGAGCACCCCGACTGGGGTGAGGACACTGGCCTCCTAGCCGCCTGCCCCGTTCTCGTGTGGCCCTCCCTGACCTCAAAGGCTGCAGCCCCTTGGGGTATGTCACAGGCTGGGGTCCTGCTCCCACCGTGGCCCCAGGTGCCCCCACCTGCCCTTGCAGCAGGACCGGAGTGATTTATGCGGAGACGAGGCGTCAGCTCCCTCTTTCTGCCCGTCATCCCCCAGCTGCAGATGCAGCCTGGCATGTTTGCACGGCCCGATAAAATATTCATACCCCAGCACTGCCCGGATGGCCTGATGGGGCCACAGAAGGTTCTCTGCTCCGTCAAACTGTGGAACCCACGCTGGCACGTGGGGAGGCCGGGCAGACGCGCCAGGGCCTCTGAGAGGAAGGCTCCGATTGGGGCAGTAGAGGCAGCCCCAGGGAGCCTCAGGCAGAAGAGGACCCACAACGGGGCTCCAGGTATAAGGGGTAGAGTGGAGCTGCCCAGTCCACAGCCGGGGTCTCTCACCCCCGCACCGCTGGGCCACCTGCTGGGGTTGGACAGCCAACCTCTCCGGCCCCAGGTCCTGGCTCGTCCCATAGCATGAAGCCCGGGGCTCTTCACTGAGAGTTCTGTTGGGAGACCCGGGAGGTCATCCCTGGCACAGGCCCATCTCACTGACGCTGTCCCTCCCTCTCTGCTGCCCTGGCCGCAGACCCCACCCCCTGCTGGGAGCAGGAAGGAACCCACCCCGCTGCCCACAGCTGCCACTGCGTTGGGACCACACTGCCCGCAGAGGCCACCAGAAGGGTGAGTACATCTTCTCCCACCTGGCAACTGAGGACAGGTGGGGGTGGGAATCTGGCCCCTTCACTGCTGCACGGGCAGGGGCAAGGTCATGGTGAGGGTGGGGTGAGGGGCAGGGTGAGGCAGGGGCAGGGAAGGGCGGGGCAGGTCAGGAGGGTCTCCAGCAGGGGGGCTGCGTCCAGTCCTTCCCCACAACCTGCCCGAGCACCTGCTCTCGGCGGGGGCGGGGGGGCGCTCTACGTGCTGGGGTAAAGGTGAAGGAGCCGCCAGGGCTCTGCGCAGGGAGGCTGCGTCCAAGCTAGAGAAGACCGAGGGCTTGCTGGGGACTCTGTGGGGCGTGGGGTCAGCAGGACGGCCAGGCTGGGGCTGGGAAAGGTCTTGCTGGGCAGGACGAGGTGTGAGCGATGGCCGCAGGCACGGCGGGGCCAGTGTGGCTGGAGTGGGCGCCTGGGCCTCACGTGGGGCCCGTGGCCGCAGGGAGGACGCAGGTGCTGACTCTGAGCATTGGGAAAACGTAGGGGACGGGGGCAGAGGGGTATCATCTGAGTTAAGTTCTGGGAGGGTCTTTCTGGTCACTGCATTAAGGGCAGACTGTAGGGAGAGGGTGGGGGCCCGGGAGGCTCTGGGAATAATCCAGAAGCCCTGATGGGGGCTTGGCCCAGGGGTGCAGGGGAGACGTCGGGCAGGGTGGGGTGTGGGAAAGCTTGGGAGACGGGCAACTGGGCAGGTTGGCGGATTAGGCTCCGGGCGTGGGAGAAAAGGCTCTGCTGGGAGCACGGGCCTTCGCGTACCGCGGGGCTGCAGGTGGAGAGGTGAGGAGGGACCCGAGGCTGAGTCCAGGGCTCATGTGCAGGGCGGGAAGCGTGGGTCCTCAGACGACAATGCGTCCGGGAGAGGGGAGGGTCAGCCACTCTGTGGGAGGGAGGCCCAGGCCGCCGTATTCACACAGATGACCCCGTGACCCACTTCGACTCAGCCTCCCTAGGTGTCCTGCTGCCCGTCCCTCTCCTTGGTGTCTCACAGTGACCCGGGGACCCCGTGGGCGGCTTCCGTGTTCAGGTCTCTGGTCTGGTGTGGTTGGCTACCGAGTGGCGGGCAGGAGACTGTGTCCTCCCCTGGGGTCAGCCCCCACCAGCCGGCGGGTCGTCCCGCACACCTCCGTTTCCCGGCGGGGAGACCCCGACCTCCCCACATCCGTCTCCCTGCCCCTGTACTTCTGGCTCTGCTTCCCCGGCCGGCCTTTCTTCTGGGCCCGTCCTCACTCACCGCTCTGCTTCGGGAAGCCCAGGCCCTCCTCTCTGCCCCTGACCTCCAGGTGTCTGGGGGGAACCCACAGACACGCCCGTTCTCCACGCAGCGGTGCTTGCTGTTTCCAGTATTTGTTCCAGAGAAATACTCGCACACGTGCACGCACACACACGCACACACATATGGACGCACGAGGACGCGCCTTACCATAGTGCTTGAAATAGTAAGAAAAGGGAAACCATGTCCCTCGCCTTCCGTGGTCACACCCACCTTGGCACACTTGTGGCCGTAAACATAGCCCAGGTGAAGCGCAGGTGAGGGGTGGAGGAGGCAGCTGTCATATGTGGGGCCTGTTCACGAGCAAAAGAAAACCGGTAGCGATTTTACACGTGAAAGAGGGTGCAGAAGCCTGAAATTTAAAAAGTAGCTACGTAAACCTGACAACGAATTAAAAACTAACACCTGCCATCAGATGTGGTGGTGCCGAGAGGGTGGGACGACTTCACGGCAGGAAAACCTGCCTGCGCAGCCACCGGGTTGCAGGTCTGGCTGCTGTCGTGCCTCGGGGACGGTTGTTTTTGCGCCGATGAGGCCGCTGTTCCGTTCAAGCCGCGCTCGTGTTTCTGCACGTCTGTCAGCTACGAAGGGAGACGTTGTGACGGTCCTGCCCGCTGGATCCTTCCTGCCGTCGGCACTGTGGCTTTCCTTCCCGCACGCTGAGACTGCGAGCTGAGGCTCCCGGCTGGGCTGGGAGCGACTCTTGCGGTGGGTGCCCATCTTCTGTGCGGGGACCCCTGAGTCTCCAGCAGGGCCCTGGCCTCCGTGTCCCCACACCCATGCGCTAGAGCTGTGACGCGCCCCTGCCAGCTTTCTCTGGGGTCACGCATGCCTGCTCTCTTATAATTAGGGTGTGTCTCCCGCCGAACCCGGTCTGACAAAAGCCTTATCTTGTCACTGAAACATTCGGCTCTTTCACACGGAGCTTAATTATTTGGGTTCAGATCCACCACGCTGCGTTTGTCTTGGTTTTTCCCACCTGTTCCCCATTTCTTCATTGGTTCTTTTTCAGTCCAGGCTTATCCTCTATTAGCTGGCCAGTTATAACTTACATTCTGTCAGGAGTCACCTTGGGGTCACATGTGTCTGTGACTCGTTAAAGTCTAGCTTGTTGTCCTGTCACCTCCTGGGCGGCCACGCCAGGACGCGGTTCTCACCCCTGCCCCACACGCATTGTTTTTCTATGTTTTGTTTGGGCTGCACCGTGCGGGATGCGGGATCTTAGTTCCCCGACCAGGGATCGAACTCGCGCCCCCTGCATCGGAAGCGTGGAGTCTGAACCACTGGACTTCCAGGGAAGCCCCTGTTCTTCTGTGTTTTAAATCTACTTACATTTTACACAGTGCGACTTATTATTACTGTTTACAACATTCGCTTCTATTTATGTGTTTACCCTTTCTCTCCCTCTTCATGCGTTCCTCAATCCCCAGGCTTCCCTCTGGGGTCCTCTTCCTTCTGCCCGAAGCACTCCCCTTCATCCGTGTGTCTGTGTTTGCACGTGAGCCTGTGTGCGTGTGTGTGCGTGCTCGTGTGTGTGTGTGCCCCAGCATGTGAGCTGACCTGTCTTTCTGCCCTGGGCCCTTCTGGCGGAGCCATGGGAGCAGCAGCGGGTCTGATCGGCTCCTGGAGATCCAGCTGCAGGGACTTCTGGGCAGAGGTGGACGTTGCAGGTGGGCGTGGTGGCCGCACGCCCAGCTGTTCCTTCCTGAGGCACAAGGAGGGGTCCACAGCTCTCCCCTTTATCTCAGGGCTTGGGCACTTCAGTCCACCTGGGCCGACGCCCCCCCAGGTCCCCAGGGACTAGAGGCCCCGGCAGGCTCTCTCGGACCAGACGTGTCGCTGTGGGCCAGCGAGCCCCAGTTTGGGGAGTCCCCCTTGTAGCCGGCTTGGCCAAGCAGACACTGGCTGGGGTCTGTGCTGCAGACCCAGAGACGCGTGCCCCGCCCAGCCCAGACTCTTGGGACCCCGCACGGGGAGGGGAGGGGCCCGCACCCTGGCTGTGCCCTCTGACGGCCCGTCCCGCTGCGTCCCCTCCCGCACTGCGACAGTGCTCAGTTAATTTCATTTTCAGGCAATACTTTAGAAACACAGACTCCTGACAACCAGCTTCTGCTCGACAGGACCGATCATTCTGATTTGAGTGGAAGCCGCCGTGTCCTGCTCTGAAAGGAGGGCCAGGCTGCTGACAAGGGCACAGTGTGCATTTCCTCTGAAGCCTCTGGAGCAAAGGGGCCATGAAATATGTAAAGCAAAAGTGAACAGAACACCCAGCCGTAGACGCGGGCTGGGGACGCGCCCTTGCTCGCCTAGAGGCCGTGCGAGTCTTCGGAAGATACGCCGCTACCTTGACCGCCCCCAGAAAACTACTGAGTCTGGCAATGATCCCCCCGACGGGATTCGTGTCGGCCACGCCTGGTGGCGATGTCCACGCGGGGGACGCGCTCATCCACCCTGTCCCACCTCCCCAGTCCCCAGGTCCTCACCGCCGCCCCAGGCCGCCACCTGCTGTCAGCACGTGTGAAGTGCAGCCAGGTCTCACAAGGCCAAAGTGTGAGAAACAGGCCTCTCGGGACCCAGAGGCACTCACGTCCTCTTCCGTCTTCCAAGCAGACGTCACTGTGGGCTTGACCGCCAATCCAGGCCACCGCTTGTGGTTTTATATAAAGAAAGACGCCCCAATTAGGGGGAAATGAGCAAAGTCTGGGAGACAAAATGCTGCGGTATTTTGTGTCTCCAACTGGCAACGTGCCAGGAGCGCACAGACTGCAGGACAGGCGTGAGTGTCCATGTTGCTCGTGGACATGCGGTCATAAGCAGTGTCTTGATACGGACACGTGTGCACGTGCCGTGTCACTGCACAGCTCTAGGGCACTACAAGTGCATCCAAAGACCCTGGCCCCTGGTGGACAGCGCCACCCAGAGGACACTTCAGGGAGGCCTGTGTGGTGTAGGAAGAGCTCAGGGGACCTGGGGACACAGCGCTGCTCCCACCAGGCTGGCTTTGGCTCCAGCCTCCAAAACACGGGACCCCCTAAGGCATGAAGGGGTCCAGACTGCCGAAGCCAGGGCACCCACCCGTGACCGCCCGGCACCCATGCTCCTTCCCAGGCCCGAGCTCTCATGGGCCTCCCGCCTGGCCGAAAGCAGCCACCCTCTTGTAACTGAAAAGCGCAGAGCCCCCTCCCCAGCGAGGGGCCTCCCAGGCCGCACTGGCTTTCATTCGTGGGCTCTGGCTCCATTGAGACCCCTTCCCATCATCTGTGTCCTGGGATGCACCCTAAAGCTCTCCCTCATGACCTCCCTAAAGGCAGCAGTGGGAGCACAGGGAGAAAGGAGGAGGGGCTTCAGGTGACTGTGTGGGGACTCACGGACACGGCCCACGAGCGTGGCACACGGATGTGGCACAGGGACGCGGCAGGGAAGGGTCCCAGGAAGAGCTCTGTCCTGTGTCTGTGGCCCACCTTGAGGGCGTGGCTGGGGCCCCTCCCCTCACCGGCGCCTCTGTGGTTAGGCTCCATCACAAAGGGGGGCGACCCCCACCGCACCCCCGAGGGGTGGGAGGTTCCTCCCCACACCGACTCGTGGTTTCCCGTGGGCCCGGCGCTGCGCCACGGGCAGCGCTGTCTTCCTTGAACTTCAGGTGAACGGAAGCTCACAGCCTGCTCTCTGTTGGGTCTGACTTCGTTCAGCCTAATCTTGGAGAACCCCGTGAAGCTCTGTCCACGCATCCCGCCCTGGGACGAACCACGAGTGCATCTGTCTCCCTCTTGCTGCACGTTGGCCTCGTTCCTGGCTTGGGGATGTGATGACCAGGCTGCTCTGCACACTCTTGTCGAGGCTTTCTGTGGACACAGGCACCTGTCTCTTTGGCGTAAATGCCCAGAAGGAGAATTGCTGGGCCATCGGGCG
Source organism: Globicephala melas (assembly GCF_963455315.2). Lineage (NCBI taxonomy): Eukaryota > Metazoa > Chordata > Mammalia > Artiodactyla > Delphinidae > Globicephala > Globicephala melas. The sequence goes on along the minus strand of NC_083317.1, from coordinate 932,450 downwards.
GATTTGACGTCACTAGAAACTGTCGGTGCGTCCAGCGTGGCCGTGCCGTTTACCCCGCCCAGCGAGGGGCGCACATTCCTGCTGCACGTGCTGTTGTTCGATTTCTTCACTTCAGCCATCCTGGTGGGTGTGCAGTGGCGTCTCACCGTGGCTTTCATTTTCATCCCTCTGCTGAATAATGACATTGGGTTCTTTTTCTTTGTGCTTATTGGCCTTTTGCATATCCTCTTCTGCACACTGTCTGCTCAAGTCTTTGCCAAGTTTTTGTTGGGTTGTTTGTCTTTTTCTTATTACTAGTAGTTCTTTATATATCCTGGATAGACGTCCTTTGTCTTATCTTTGTGTTGCAAATATTTTCACCCCACTATTTTCATATTCTTAATGGTACCTTTTATTTTATTTTATTTTTTTATTTTTTTTGCGGTACGCGGGCCTCTCACTGTTGTGGCCTCTCCCGTTGCGGAGCACAGGCTCCGGACGCGCAGGCTCAGCGGCCATGGCTCACGGGCCCAGCCGCTCCGCGGCACGTGGGATCCTCCCAGACCGGGGCACGAACCTGTGTCCCCTGCATCGGCAGGCGGACTCTCAACCACTGCGCCACCAGGGAAGCCCCTTAATGGTACCTTTTGATGAGCAGAAGTTTTTAATTGTGACGAAGTCCGATTTATCATTTTTTAATGTTGTGGTTGTGCTTTTCTCCTGCCCGAGAGATCCTCAGCAGTGCCGTGGTCAGAAGATGCTCTCCTCCGCGCCCCCGAAGCTTCCTGGCGTCTGTGCCCCTCCCCCCTGCGCCCCCGAAGCTTCCTGGCGTCTGTGCCCCTCCCCCCTGCGTCCTTCTGGTCTTGGACCATCTCAGGTTCTTCTGTGCATTGCTGTAAAACAAGGGCCACGGCCCCTACGTTCCATACTGAGTCCAGTTACGGCAGGACCGCCAACTGACAGTAGCTTTATGTCCCCATCCAAGTGACTGTGTCTGGGGCTCTTCCACCATCTAGTGTGTTATTTGTAGATTTTCTGCAGATGCTGTTTAACAGATGGAGGGAAACTTCTGTTTCCAGTTTTCTGAGGATGTATATATATTTTTTATCACGAACCGGTTGAATTTTATCCACTTTTTTTCCTGCACCTATTTCGCTGATAACAGCGCTTTTCTCCTTTAGTCTGTCCATAACATCGGTTGATTTTGAATGTTTAAAAATGCATTTCTGGTACAACCTCTCTTAGTCACTGAACGTGACTTGCTAGAACTGAGTTTAGGATATCGTGTCATGTTGGTGGGGAGCGCTGGCCTGTGGGTTTTGGTGCCATGGCTGTGCTGGCCCTGAAGGTGGGTTGGGTGTGTTTCCTTGTTTGTTTCCTGCGGGAGCAAGTCCTTCCTTGAAGGAAAGCTCACCAGCGACCCCCCAGGGCCTGGAGTTTCACTTGCAGGAAGGTGTTTAATTACAGGTTCAGTTGCTGTAATAGTTGACCTTTCGGGGTTTTTATATCTGCTTGTGACGGTTTCTGTAGGTCGTGTTTTTTCAAGGAATCCATCCATTTCTTCTGGTGTGAAGTTCCTTTGAGATCCTGGTCTTAACCTTTTAATGCCCATAGGCTGTGCAGCGACCACCTTTTCGCTCCTGAGAGCAGCAGGATTTTGTGACTTTTTTCTTATTTCCTTGTCAATTGTATTAATCATGGAAAAGAACCAAGCTGCACAGCTGTTTCATTTTTGCAGGTGGTCCTGCCCTGTCCCCTCCCTCCCTCTCCTCCGGTGTGACCTCCTCTTCCTTTCCAAGCTCCTGGAGACATCACACTGCTTCTCCCCTCCCCACCCCGCCTGTCCATCTGTTGGCCTCAAGGCCTCTTCACTCCAAAGTGATGTGAGGGGCAGCCATTCCTTGCGAATCGGGGGCTCTTGCCTAGATCCTGGCGAGCGGCAGACGCTGTGGCTGAAGCCTCGGCTGGCACAGCAAGGGCCTCGCTGCATGGCATCAGGGAGGTGATAGTGCCCTGGCCGCGAGCCCAGGTTGGCGGGGAGGGCGGAGGGCACCCTCGGAGGTGGGCGGCGCGGCTCTGCGTATGAAGGTGGGGTGACTGAGGCCGCCAGCTCGGGTGGCCAGGGAGCAAATCTGAAGCTTATTTAGACAAGGAAGACGTTTCAGCTCTTCTCGGGCAGCTATTAGCTGAGGACACGTCACACCAAGAGCATCAACTTTTCAATAAGCTCAGAAGTGACTCAAATGCCCTCTGACAGGGGCTGTCTCTTAAAACCTGCAAGGGCAAAGATAAGACGTTAAGTCAGAGCTTTCAAAACAGCACGAAAGCTCGGGGTTGGGAGCACCATGTGGTTTTCCAGGGAGTGGAGTTGCTGCTCTGGCCACGTGCCTGTCCCGCTTGTTCTCAGGAGGCCCAGACAGACTACCAGTGCCGGCCCAGGACCGGCCCCTGTGGGCTGTGGTGGTAGAGGACCAGGCCCTTGAGGACTGGGGCCTGCCTCCCAGAGGTCTGCAGAGTGCAGATAGGGGAGCTTCCTCTCTGTATTTGCATAGTTAGTCTTCAGCCATGAGGCAGAAGCTAGCCTTTCCTGACATGTGAACGTAGAAGGCAGACCACTCTCAGAGGCCCCACAAGGCACTCGCCACACCCCAGAGATGAATGGGGGTCACGCGGCAGAGGTCGCCAGGCATCCCCCACCTGGACCTTCTCTGCCGTCCACCTGGGCTCTGGTCAGGGGATTCATGGATCATACAGTAGAGCTCTTCATAAATTTCATTCCCCTCGTGGACGACTGCTTTGGAGGACAGCTGGCTCATGCATGGAAAGACAAAAGCTGGAAGCTGCAATAGAGGGAAAGGCATAGGTGATACAGTAGGGCCTTCACAAGTGTGTGATTTGAGTCTCAGCGTAAAAGCCGAAGAAATATTTAAAGAGATAATGGCTGATAATTTCCTAAAACTGATGAAAGATATCAAACTCCAGATTCAAGAAGCACGAACATCACCAAGCAGGAAAACTGAAAGAAAATCTCACCTAAGAACTTCAATAAAGAAGTGAAAACCAAGGACAAAGAGAGAAAAAGAAAGTAAAAGAAAGGATTTTCATAGCCACCCAGATAACTGATAAAATTCACCCTTTGTATTTTGCACACAGAAGGACTGTGATCTTGGGTGGGTATTGGAAGATAAAGGAGGCTGAAGATGACGAAGGGGAAAGATATGGGTAAATCCAGTGACCTGGAGGCATAAAGCAACAGTGATAACCTCTTATGAGATTAAAGAATATGCAGTATTGAAACCACAAAGCACAGGATCGGACCAGGGTGGGAAACGGGCAGGAAATGGGTAAAGTGCCCTGAGACTCACCAGAGTCCAGCAGGGATCAGCTGCGCAGGGCGAAGCCAGAAGAGCCGCCCAGCTGACACTCAGTGCCGTGGGCTAAGTAGTGGTGGTTGATTTAAGGTTTTAAGTTCTGAGGAGGTTTGTTATGCAGCAGAGCTGACTCATACAGAAAAGCCTCCTAGGAGGGGCGCTACTGCGACAGACACCCCAATCCTTTGGCGAGCGGAGCAGGGGAGGTGAGGAGTTTATTCTTAGAGGTGGGAAGCGTGGCAGCCCAAACGACTGGCAGAACTGTGGCCTGGGATGGCTCAGAAGGCAGAAAACGCGTCTGCCGAAGTCTTTAGCCTCCGCAAGGGCTTCCCAGGCAGGATTGGAAGGTGTCAACTGGCTTCTTTCAGCCACAGTGATGATGAAGGAAAGAGAAAGAGGAGATAAAGAACAGTTCCGTTTGCAAGTCAGCTTGCGAGGGAACGTAGAAAGGGGGCGCTTGCTGGGTTTCACAGCTTCAGTGTCTCAAACATTCTCAAAATGGTAACTGGGCTCAGGGGTAGCCCAGTCAAGGGGCAAGGCCCCTCTGAGAGGTTGCAGGCACTGCTGGACGAAAGGGCTGCTGGGAGTCGTAAGGAGGTGGCCCCTCAGAAATCGGACCCCTCCCAAGCAGGGCGAGAGCCACCCCAGAGAGCAGGTGTGGATTTGGGGCCCACGCTGGTGCTTTAGTTCTTCAGCCTTTGAATGGAGACGACCCAGGACTTTGAGCCTGAGGCCATGGTCCAGCGGGGCTGGGGGTCCTGGGAGGGGCTGAGCCCTCTACACGTGGAGGGCTGAGAATAATTTGGGGACAGAGGGTAGACTACGGTGGATCACAACCTCCCTGTTCCCACCTGGTTCCCGCACTTCTCTGGGTGCCCTCAGACCCCGACCTCGGCTGGAGACTTACTATAGCCAGCGGGCCCATGGCCAGCGCAACCCGTGCAGAGACCTGAAAGCATTTTGCTGCTCTGGAGAGCCTGTAACTGCCACCCGTGGCCTCTGGAGGACCAGAGGCAGGGGGCCCAGTCACCCTGTGGCCAGCACACCAGCTGGCACAGAGGCGTGGAAAGTGCAGCCCAGGGTGACCCGGCCAGGCCCACGTTCATAAGACAAACGCGGCTCATGTTCTAAACCTCTAGGTCTGGGCGGTTAGTTACACAGAAAAGGTTGCCTGATAGAACCCCCATTTCACACGCTCCGTAAAGATCAGTTCCAGGGAGACTGGAGAACTAAAAATGAGAGACAACACCTTTTCTACAAGATGATACAGGAAACTGGGCAAGTGTGCGATCAGATGTGTATTCGTGGCCTGACTCTGAAGGCAAAGGTTGATAAACTGGGCTCTATTAAAAGGGAAGTCTTTTGTTATTTAAAAAACACCATTAAGAAAGTGGGCAGACGCGTTACAGAGTGGAAGATGGTGCTGTCAACATACATCCACAGGCTGATAAAGTCCTGCCAACAAGGAAAGGAACCGGCAGAAACACGGCAGAAGTGGTGAACAGTCACTTCTCAAAGAGGATATTCACATGGGCAGTGAGGCCGAAAGCCTCACCCCCCGTCAGGAGAGCGAATCAAACTTCAGGGAGACACCAGAGCTCGCCGGCTAGAGAGACGAGAGGCGAGAGACTGGGGGCAACGAAGCGGCAAGGACCCAGCCTCGCGAGAGGTGGGCGTGACCGCCAGCAACCCATCCGCACCCCTGGAGAGGCGCACACTCGCGCTCCAAGAGGCACGGGGATATTCACGGCAGCTCTACCTGAGGTATTAGAAAGCAGAAAACAGCCCACATGCCAACAGCGGTGAGCAGGTAAACAGAGTCTATACCCCACGCGACGGAGCACAGACAGGAAAGGAGCACAGCGCAGCCACCACCACACCCATCATGTTTTGTGGACCACACGCCCTCCACGTGGGCTGTGGCATCCGGCCTGGGCCCCGGGGGCGCCACGGTTGGCGGGGGTGCTGTGCATGTTGACCATGTTCTGCTTCCTGACTGGTGTGGTGACTCCACGAGGGGCCAAGGGTCACCCTGTCCCGCACTCGTGCACCTGCCCTGCGCATGGTGCACTGCGGGGAAAGTCAAAAACATGCGGACAAGTGCGCCACCATCTCACGCCTCCAGTGGTGCACACTTTTCAAGAGTTTGTTAAGACAGGGGACTTCCTGGCGGTCCAGTGGTTAAGACTTCGCCTTCCAGGCAGGAAGTGCGTGTTCAATCCCTGGTCAGGGAGCTAAGAGCCCACATGCCTCGCAGCAAAAAAACTAAAACATAAAACAGAAGCAACTGCAACAAATTCAGTAAAGACTTAAAAAAAAAAAATGGTCCATATCAAAAAAAAAATCTAAAAAAAAAACAGTTTGTCAAGACCACAAAGCATCGTGGACTTGATCAGCCCCTCCTGCTGTCACCTCATTCAAGGGACCGTCCCAGGTGAGGGACCACACTACATGCCTAAGTCATATTAAGTAGTTTAGATCATGGAAAACACACCCAGAACACGTGTAGCTGGCACACGTGACCAGCATAGACCCTGTCTGCGAACCCTCCACCTCGCAGCACCCCTGCCAGCTGGTCCCACACCCCACTGCCTTCCCACCCTCACCCGGGGCAAGCGATGCTGTGTCCGTCCTGGGCCGGGCTCCAGAGAGGCCGGCACACCCTCCAGCCCCCCAGCAGACATAGCCGCCTTCTCCCCTGTGGTGTCACCTGCCAATGACCCGCGCTGGCGTCGCCCATCGGGACGGCCTGGGGAAGGACTGGCTGCTCTGCTAAGATTTGCCACCCGGTTACTCCTCTCACGCAGTCACCCTCTGGCTTCCTGCTGGAGTGCAGCCTCCAGGCCTCCGGTCCCCCCCTCCACCTCCCACCCGCCGCCCCCCGTGACCCAGCCCCCCAGTGCGCTTTCCTTTGCTTCTCAAGCTATATTTAAGGACACAAACATCATAAAGCACATTTCAGAAAAGTTGGGAGTTTAAATGAAAATTCTGAATTCAATGGTCGGCCAAGACATTGTCAAACTTGTGGCACTTAGGACAAGCTTCAGTTTCTGGAAATTACGCTTTATGAACTGCGACAAGCCTCTGACAGTGGCAACTGACCCCGCGCCCCCATGGCGTGTCCCGGTGTGGTCTCAGGCAGGTCACCTCCCCCTGGGCATCTGGTGACCTTCCCTCTCCTCAAGGGGCCTGGCCCTGGGCTGGGCTCCCAGGGTCTCTGCATATCTGTGTCAGAGCCTGTGTCACCATGTGGCTTGTGAGGGAGGCCGTGCTGGAGGAGGGAACTCCACGCTTGCTGGGCCGGCGGGGCTGGCAGGGCTGGAGGCCTCGGGAAGGTGGCTGAGAACCCTGCTCTCCCCCAGATGCTTCCTCAGATGGATTTGTGCCCCGTCGGTGCTGACGGGTGGGTGGGACACAAACAGCACAGCTTAGCCAGGGCCCGGCAGGGAGTGGCGTGGACAGCGGGGTGCTTTGTTCAGCATTTCCTGAGCAAACAGGGCCAAGGTGTGTCTGCATCTGCGTGGCCCAGCCTGGCCTCCTCTTCCGAGGAGCTGGGTGTCTTCAGGGGATGGACCGAGCGCTGGGCTCTCATCCTCGAGGGGCCGGTCCCACTGAGTGCCCACCACTCACCTTCCTCCTGGCAGCCAGCAGCCCTTCTCCCGTGGTCAGTGCACCAGCCCCCCGGGCCTGCCATGAGTGACGACGCCCCCAGACATGGTGATTTGCAGCAATGGAAAGTTACTCTCTCACCCTCTGGAGGCCAGAGGCTGATCAGGACCACCGGGTGGAGAGCAGGGTGTGGCCAGGGCCGTGCTGCCCAGAGGCTCTGGGCTCACCCAGCTCGGCGGCCACCAGCCTTCTCTGACTTGGGGTCACGTCACTCAGTCTGCCTCCCTCCGCGGTCATTCCTGTCCTCCTGTCTGTAGTCAGAGCTCCCTGCACTGCTCTCTTATAAGGGCACAAGGGCACGTAGGGCCACCCGATAATCCAGAACGATCTCTCATCTCGAGATCTTTGACTTAATCCCAGGCACGTGGCCCTTTTCCCACATAGGGTCACACTTACAGCTCCGGAAATGATGACGTGGACAGCTTCAGGTGGCCAATATCCAGGGCCTCCTTTAGGCACACTTTTCCCCTCGGGGCAGGCACAGACCATGATTCCAGAAACTTCCTTGCTACATCCGGGCTGCCAAGTGGCCTGCTCCGTCCAGGGTGGTGCGTTTCCATGGAAATGCCTTTAACTCCAGCCGGCGTCTCCTAGCCCTGCTCCCAGCAGCTCTGCCCCCGTTTTAATTGCATCTCCCTTTGCTTTCATCTCATTGACTTAAAGCTGTAGACTCTGAATGGGTCCTCGGTGCCCTAAACGTCATCTCTCCCGTAGGCCCTGATTTACAGCTGGGGACCCCAAGGCCTGGGCGGGCCGGCTTCGGCCTTGTTCCAGCCTCGTGGTACACGTTCTGGCGCATTCTGGTTGCTGGGCACACAGTCGGGAACGGGGCGGGAGCTCCCCACCAGCCCCTCCACACCCAGAGCTCCCATTCTGGAAGGAGATGAGAAAGGCAGATGGTGACGAGGTCAGTGAAGGGACACCCGTGGGCTGTGACTGAGATTAAAGGGGTGGGGCGGGGACCCCCTGGGTGCCCCTAACAGTCGCCACTACTGACCAACCTTAGAGGGAAGAAGGGGCGGGTCTGCTGGCAGAGATGGAAAGGCCGCTTCGAGGGGCTCCTAGGGCAGAGGAGGAAGATGCCCCAATCAGAGAGGTTGCCAGGCTACCTGTCCTCACACAGCACTGCCTGCGGCTGGGAGACCCCGCAGAGAACCAGCCCCATCAGCTCTGCCCTGTTGTCTGGAAGGAGCTGCTGGGGTTTGGCCACCTTCTCCCCTCTCCTGTCCAGCCTGGTCCCAACGAGCTGCCCCTCCAGGCCGGCAAGGCCCCAGGTGCGCCAGCAGCCCCGGTGGTGGATGGGTTTTGTCACCTGGGCTGGGGGAGAGGCCTGGCGGGAAGCGGCGTGTGCAGAGTTTGCTAACTGAGGGTGGAGGAGCCCTCCCCCCAGGCCTCTGTCCTCTCTGCCCCGCCTTCCGGCCTTTGCTCCGGCTCGAGAACCGACTGGACAGCAAGGCGGCGGCACATCTGGGTCCCAGGATGGGTTCACGGGCCTGCGGACACACACGCAGCTGGAGGGAGCTTCAGACAAGGAGGGCTGCCCCCAAGACACACCCCCCCCAGCCTGGCTGTCTGCCGCTTGTTCACAGGACGGCAAGTGCTCTGCCCCTTAAAGTGCTTCCACATAACGTTCATGTGATGCTGTTTGGTTCTCCAGTGAGCCTGTAGCCCAGCCAGGACGTGGTGTCCGTGCCCCTTGTTCAGAGTGGATGCCTGGGCCGTGCGTCCAGAGGACGTGACATAGGGGGGTTTGCTGCCCCCAGCACTGTGCCCCCCGTCTTGGGGGAAGGGAGAGGAGGAGGACGGGGTGCCTAAGGCCGGCATCTCCCTGCTGTGTGGACAGCAAGCATGACCTGCCTCAGCCACGTTGTCCCACACACCCAGCAAAGCGCCCTTGGGAGGTGAGTAAGCACTGTCGCGGTGTGGGCCACAAGCAGACGCGGCTGTCGGCCGGTGGGGGCCCTCGGCGGCCCCGTCCGCTTGGCCCTGCGTTTCATTACTTAACTTCTCACGTAAGCAGGTCGCTTGGAGGGGTACGGATTTTCTGAAACTCGGGAAATAAACATCTTTGCTTTGCAAAGCCGCTCTCGGGGCAGAGTCTGTGGCAGGCAGCTTAGGAGGGAAAATAAGCTTACGCCAAATACTTCAGTTTCGAGTGACAGGAAGCGGGGGCACGATGTGCTGTGTTTCCAGAAGCGAGGCTTTAATCGGGAGCCCTCCCCTCGCCGAGACATAAACCCCCGGAAAGGATCAGTCACTTCATCCCCGTCAAAGTCATCCACAGATTTTCCCCCTCGAACATTTTAGCGCAAAGTTTTGTCCCAGAGTAAGTGTCATTTGTCATCATGCGCAGCACACGGAGTGACAGTCCTCCTGGGGCTGCAGGGGCCCAGCTTCTGCTGCGATGACTTGCTTCCCCGGCTTCAGGACTGAGATCCTCTGGGGGACGGTCCCTCATCTGGGGACCGCTGCAATGCTGAGCTGTTAATCCCAGGGCTTAGGAGGGCCTGTCCCCAGCTTTGGGCTGATTAAAATTCTGCATTTACAGAGCTTTAAGGGCGCAGACACCGTTGGTGGTGTGTGCCTGTGTTGCTGTTTCTTTTTTTTTTAAATGCATTTCTTTTTTTAAAATGCAGCGATGAGCTGCCCACCCTCAGCAAGGTCCTCAGCAGGTGGGGGAAGGTCTGGGGGGATGGACCCAGCAGCTCCTCTCCTGAGACCTAGGCTGCTGACTTCACACGTTTGGCCACCGATTCCCCCTCCCCGCCCACTGTGGAAGGGCCCTCGCGATACCTGTGCTTGGGCCCCCGGCCCCCCACCGTGTGGCTGCAAGGGGTGCCCTGGGTGTCAGCGGGAGTGGCCTCCATGCTTGTTCCCCCACCCTCCCCGGGGCTCTCCTAAGAACTGGGAAGCCCACAGATGGACGCTACCCCAGGGTCCAGCACCTTTACTGTCACTGAGACCCCGTGAGCTGCCAGTGCCCGCCAGCCCACGCCGGAACGAGTGCCCCCCACACGTAGGGGCTTAAAGCAACAGCAATCACATGTCCCTGTCTGCTTGGCTCAGGACCGGACGGGGCTCCTCCGGGCAGCTCCCCCTCGCTTGCACTCAGACGATGGCCGGGAGACCACCGAAGGCTCGCTCACGGCTGAGCCCAGCCCGCCGCTGGGAGGACTCAGCCGCTGGGCTCCACGGAGCTCCCGCTGTGCCCATGTGTCTCTCCGGGGCCTCTCCAGCATGGGGAGCTTTGCCCTTGGAGCCTCGGGGCTCCAGGGCAAGTGGCCCGAGAGAGAGAACTGGGGAGGAGCTGAGCTGTCCCTCCCCACCTGGCCTCAGGCATCACGAGCAACACATACACCACGCCTGGGCCGAGGGGAGTGGACACAGGTGTCACTTCTTCACGGGTGAGCTGCCATCCCGGAAGGACAGCGGGGCAGGAACAGTGGTGGGCTGCGTGCTCGCTCTCCTCACGGCGACAACCCGGGCGTCTGGGGGCGGGGGTGGGACCCCGATGCACACTGGCAAGTTCCTACACTTCAGCCTCAGAAGAACAGGAACCTTCAGCAGCAACGACCGTGCGCCGGCACCACCGACTTCTGTCTATTAACTCCACCTCCACCAGCCCCCGAGACAGGGGCCATCACTGCCCCCGCTTTACAGGCCGGGATCGCGTCCTGTGCTCGGAATGAGAAATGATGAACATCACCCACGTGCAGCTCTTGGCGTTTTGTTCTCTGCTGTTTCCAGTTTTCCTCTCGGCACTTTGTGTATTTTTTTTTAACTATTTAAATTTTTTTTAAAAAATTCTTTAATTTGATGAGTGGCCTTAAAACTTTTTTTGATCACCTACCAATCAGTAAAAAGCATCTGAACAAATTCCCCCCAATGTATGTGATCTAATTAAAAATATTACATGATTAGCTGTGCTAAAATACTGAATACACTACAAAACGTATACTAGAATGAGAAAGGATGAGATAAGATGCAATCAACAATCTTTCAAAATGTCCCTTTATTATTACAAACACTTTATTTAACATTGTTACTAACATAAAGTGAATAAGTGTGATGCTATTGTGGGCGGCTAGTGTGAATGAAGATGCTTGTCCCTTCTTGGTTCACCGTGTGAAACCTCAGTTCCAGGCTCTCCTCTGAAACGGGCTTCCTTGCATACTCGGCTGCCAGAGCTAAAGAGGACACCCCCTGAAGTATGTAAATTCAAAAAGAAGAGAGCATCGTGGGCTGCACTTACAAAATCATGACACTGTTTGTTTCCATCCATCCACCAAACACTTTGGTGAGATTCAGCTGGTGAATTTCCATCTTCCCAGGTACTGATAGCAGTTCTTGCAAACTAAGAGTTGCATCAGTATATTTTTAACAAATGGATTCAAAACTCACTGAGCCTTTTTATTTGGAAAAAAATTTTAAACAGATTAGAAAAGAATGTTTCTATATTTTTAAAATGAGCAAATATGAGAACGCTATAAGTGGCAAATTTAACAGGTTTTAGCTACCAAGTCACATGACATCAAAAACAGTTCAAATATTGGTTTTCAGAGCACAGCACCTGTTTCTTTTAAAGGGCAGTTTTAAAAATATATATATTTATTTGGCTGCGTTGGGTCTTAGTTGTGGCACGTGGGATCTTTTGCCGTGGCGCAGGCTTCTCTCTAGTTGTGGCTCGCGGGCTCCAGAGTGCTCGGGCTCAGTAGTTGTGGCACATGGGCTCAGTTGCTCCGCAGCGTGTGGGGTCTTAGTTCCCGGACCAGGGATCGAACCCTCCTCCCCTGCGTTGGAAGGCGGATTCTTAACCACTGGACCACCAGGGAATTCCCTCAAGGGCAGTTATTTTAAACTCTTAGAAACCTCACTTTTACCCAGAAGGGACAGATTACGTGAGCTCTTCTGCCTTCTGTTGAAAATGCTCGACAGCACCCCGCTCCCAGGCCTGACTAGGACACGCGGGTGTGCAGCCTGTTCTGCCTCCTGAGGTGGCCTGTGAGGCCTGGGGAGTGGCCAGGTTAGCAGCACCGTCCTACCCCGCCTGCGCTTGTGGTGTTAGTACTGTCTTCAGGCTGTGTGTGCACGGCTGTGCATGCATGTGTATCTGCTGAAGCACTTATAAAAGTGGAGCAGCACCGTCTGTGACGTCCCATCAGTGGGCACAGGTCACCTGGAATGCGGCCCCTCAGACCCTTCTGTAGAACCAGACGTCAGGGGCCTGGGGCGGGGTCCACACGCCCCTGCCTTGTGGACCACACCTTGGGGCCCCGCGCCCGTGGATCCCCTGCTAAACTTCCTAGAGAGCTTCCCTGGGTCAGACCTGGTCGCCGGTGCGTCCCCCAGGCCTCCGGCGGGCCAAGGGAGGCTGTTTTCATAGTGTGGCGGACAGAACTTGGCTGGGCGGGCTGGGTCGTCCACCCTGAGGGTGGGACATGCTGCGGGGAGGAAGAGAAGCAGGTGGGAGGGGCCCAAGGCTGCTGGGGCCACAGAGGAGCCTGGGGCCCCTCGGTAACCCCCACCGGCCCGGGAGAGGCCAGGGAGCAGAGCCGTGAGCTCATCAGGCTCCTTCGTGCCAAATACAGGAGGTGCCCCGCCCCTCCCCCCTTGGCCGGAGACTGTGAGGCGCCGCCCACCGGTAGGGAGCCCGGGGCAGAGGCAGCCTGTGCGGGGTCCCTGTGGGGTGGGGTCCTTCCTGCACCCAGGGCTCATTTGGGTGTGTCCCTGGTGGCCGCACCTCACCTGGAAGCCCACAGCTCTGCTCTCTCAGCTCCCTCTGACGGCCAAATTCCCCCGATTAGTCACTAAATTGTTTGTCTTACATCCAGGCTTGTTGGACGTAGTTCGCTGCTGCTTCTTGGTCTCACGTCCTTCTTCTGGGCTCAGGGTCCTCGTTCCTGGGCTGTGGCACTTGCAGTGACGTCGGGGACGGCCTGTGACCCTCTGGTCTCTGCGGGTCTGAGACACCTCTTTGGCCCCCGGCTGAGGGCAGTGCGTCGACATTCAGTCCCCCGGGAGGCTGATGTGTGACTTTCCTGTCCATCTGGCATCTACACCTGCCGACGATCCATCTGTCTAGCTCAGGCTGCCCTGTCCTCTCTAGTCACCGTCGAGGTTTCTCTTCCGTGGGTAATCCTGTGTTTTAATTTTGCTCAAGTCTCAGAGGGCTGCTTCCATCTTTTTCAACCTTTAGTCGTTTCTGCTATGGGCTGAATTGTGTCCCCAAAATTCACATGTTGAAGCCCTGATCCCCCCCAGCACCTCAGAATGTGATTGCGTTTGGAGAGAGGGTCTTTAAGGAGGTAATTAAGGGAAAATGAGGTCATCAGGTGGGCCCTAATCCAGTCTGACTGTTGTCCTTGTAAGAAGAGATGATACACACACACTGAGGGATGAACGTGTGAGGACACAAGGAGGAGAGGGCCGTCCACACGCCCAGGAGAGAGGCCTCGGGAAGGACCAGCCCTGTGACCCCTGGATCTCAGACGTCCAGCCTCCAGGACTGTGAGGGAGGAACGTCTGTGGTTCCTTGTTACAGCAGCCCGAGCTGACTGGTACATCTTCCATTCTGAGAAATTCTTAGTCATTATTTCTTTGACCATTGCCTCTTTCTCATTCTCTCCTCACGGCCTATGTCGGATTGTCTCACTCTATTTTTTGTATCTCTGAATGGCCGTATTTCAGATAATTTTTATCTTCCTGTGCTGTTTTCTTTTTTTTTTAAATTAATTTATTTATTTGGCTGTGTTGGGTCTTCGTTGCTGCGCGCAGGCCTTTCTCTAGTTGCAGCGAGTGTCGTTGCGGTGCATGGGCTTCTCAGTGCGGTGGCTTCTCTTGTTGTGGAGCACGGACTGTAGGCACGCGGGCTTCAGTAGTTGTGGCACGTGGTCTCAGGAGTTGTGGCTCACGGGCTCTAGAGCGCAGGCTCAGTAGTTGTACTGCACTGGCCTAGTTGCTCCGCGGCATGTGGGATCCTCCCGGACCAGGGCTCGAACCCGTGTCCCCTGCATTGGCAGGCAGATTCTTAACCACTGTGCCACGAGGGCAGTCCCTCCTGTGCTGTTTTCTGTATAATATTTTCATCTTTGTGTCCTAGTTTGTTGACTCTCGTTTCCACTCTGTCTCAAATCGCTTGGATTTCCATGATTATATTTTTTCATTTCTGCAGTTTCTAAACTACTTGCTTCTTTTAAATTTTATTTATTCTTCACTCACGCTGCCCTTGTCTCATCATTGTCACTCTTCTCTTGTTTGCCTTTAGTTCTCGGGGACACAAGCCCCGTTGTTCCTTCCAGTTGCCGACCCTCTCGTGCCATCTCCACCCCTGCCCGGCTTGAACATTTCCATCCTAAGCTTGTCTTCCAGTTTGTAGAAGTGTCCTGACAGGAAGATAAGCGCGCGCTTCTTCCCAGGCACCAGGATTCCAATCACATTAGACACATTTTCCTTTAATTTCTGAGCTGGAGACCCGCACTCCACGGATGAGAGGAGGTTCAGGTCTCACACTGTCATGTCTCACATGCTCCGTTTCTACTTCTTTGGGAGACTTTTCTCTTCATTTCTGTCTTCAGGCAAGTGGAAGACGTCCTTGGTGGGGTCCTGGAGCCATGGGTGGACTCGCTCAGTCTTTTTTCACAGATGAGGTGCCCGCCACCATCAGAGGCTGCTGTCCGATTCTGCCGAGGCCGTGCACTCACCAGTCACCGCTCCAGGCCTGTCTCTTCCCTCATTCCCCGAGGACTGCCCCACATGAACTCTATGTGAACTCTATGTTTGTTCTCTATGTCTATGAGTCTGCTTCTTTTTTGTTTTATTCACTAGTTTGTTGTGTTTTAGATTCCACATATAAGTGATATTATCCAGTATTTGTCTTTCTCTGTCTGACTTATTTCACTTGGAGGGACTTATAATGCCCTCCAAGTCCATCCATTCTGCAAATGGCAGAATTTCCTTCTTCTTAATGGCTGAGTAGTATTCCATTGTATATATCTTTCTTTCCTTTGAACAAGGCTGCAAAGTTAAAATTTTATTATTGATGTTGTCTATTAGCCCAGTTTCCCTAAAGTAGAGTCTGAAGCAAGGCTTTTGTGCTAACATTCCCTAGGTATTGCAGTCCCAGAGAAGAGGGGTCTGAGGCAGGAAGGCAGGAAAGCACATTGCGGAAGTCCCTGTGCATCCACGAGCTGACTGCTCTGTCTTCAGAGAGACTGGTGGCCTCCGGGACTCTGACTGGTCTGTGCAGGGGAAGGAAGAGAGCAGAGCGGGTCTGTCTTTGTTCTTTGGTCAGTCTGCCCCAAGGGGTTTAATCTCTCCCTTTCAGGTGGCATATGCATGAGGGGGGCATATCCTGGCGCATCTCACCCTTCAGAGGAGACAAGAACGCAGGCCGGGGGGCCTCCACCATGACCTTGAGGAAGGGCGCTGCTGAGGGTTATTTATATGTGGCATGAAGGATGGAAGCGGCCACCCCATGGACACAGCACCTCCCAGTGGCCGCAGTAGCAGTGACAGCAGCCCAGCCCGGGGACTGCAGGAGCCAGGCCAGGGGTTGCCAGGGCACTCCAGCTGGACCTGAAGGGGTCCAAACACCGACTCCGTGACAGTCCGGCCCTTGCAGTCCCACCTGAGAACAAACACCCTACTGACCTCCTAGAGGGCTGTGCAAGCATTAATTCTTCAAGGTGTAGTCTAGTTGCAATCTGCTAAAAAGTTATAGACCTGTTACCAAACCAAGCAGTAGGCCCTGCCACACAACAAGTCCCAGGCTGCAATCGTGCCCATCACCTCCCCCTCCACCCCATTCTCCTTTGCTGTTCCTCAGCCAGATCTTGGCTAACTGGAATTGCTTGCCCAGAGGAGCTGAGCCCTTGGCTACCTTGTCTTTGACGAGCTGAGGCTGCTGCAGTCGCCCACGTATAGTTATCACACAGTCCAGACACTGAACTGGCCCCACTGGAGCAGCAAACCGAGCTCTTTGTGGCATTCAGGGCTGATTAGCCCACCTGTACAATAAGCCCATTCTCTGATTGCTTGTCCACTGGCATAAGAAGCCCAAAGTGGCCAAAAGGCAGTGGTGCTTCCCATCTAGTGAAAACCCTGGCAGAAGCACTTCCCACCACTGACCAGGGAATCAGGACTCCTAACCCAGCAGCGACAAGCAGCTCTGAACGTGCAAGCAGTCCACCGAGGGTCACAGTGAGAGGGGCCAGACTTGCTTCCGTTCCTTGGTTCCTGGAGCTCGTATTCAAGGTACTAGGGTCTCAGCACCATTTACTGACCGTTGTTACAGCACAAATCCTGCATGCTAAGGATGGTGACTGAACCCTGCAGGGTGCTGGCCCAGAGCCAGCGCCTCAGCTGAGCCATTAACAAGCCTTTCCATCCTTTGCACTAGGTTGGCTGCTTCTGAGTGATGGGCACATGGTAACACCAGAGAATTCCGGGGTCATGTGCCAGTGTTCGTGCGTGTGCTGGAGCTGTCCTCCAGGGGGCCACCCTCCACCCCGGCATGGCTGGGACTCGGGAATGTGAAAGCAGAGACCCCTCCGCCTCCACCCTCAAGACCTGAGCTGGGGCCTGCAGCCCAGTGACCAAGAGTTAAGATCCTCCTCGGCAGGGAGCGAGAGTGATGGGGGCCAGAGCCTCCTGTCCATCAGCCGGGTCACCCAGCAAGGCACGGGGAAGGGAGGGAGACCGTCCTAAGGCTTGTCTGGATGTCGGTTTTGGGTACCTGCCTTTGCACCCTGCCTGCTCAGGGAATCCCGCTGCTGCTCTGCTTCTGTTCGCATGGTCTAGCATGGACCCTGGCTGTTCATCCTGGGGGCAGCCGGCAGGGCACCCTCCAGACCTTGCGATGATTTCTTGGTGGCCTTGCCTTTGTTCGTGGGTTTGCAGACCCTCAATCCCTCACCTCCCTGCCCCCTTGGCTGGTAATTGGAAGGGGGATCCACAGACCCCTCTGGGAGCCAGATCAGTTTGTGATCCCTGCATAGCAAGGGTTTTGTCCCCCTTAATTTAATTTTTAATGGTAATTTCTCAACTTTTACATTCTTGAACTTTCACCTTAAAATTCTCATCAGAGGTCTTTGACGGCAGGAGTAAAGTCCAACAGGGTAGAGGGCAGTGCAATTGAGAAAAGAGGACATAGCTGGAACCCTAAGAAAATTGGGACCCAAATAAAGAAAGGCTTGCGGGGCTTGGTTGAGCCTGTCCCCTCCCCCTCTTTCTGTGACAGAATAGTCAACTAAACAGTTCTATGTGTTCAAATTTGTCTCCACTGATGTTAATTAGAGATGATTATTTATGTCAACAGAAAAGTTTCACGTGACCCTCAGCAAAAAAACAGCTGATGAAGAGTCGTTTTAGAGCCTTAGGTGTATGTAGTGCGGAGACGGAGCTGTGTCTGCAGGGCCCACCCCACCGGCCGCTGGCCCAGAGATTTCCCTCCAGGCTCTTCCCCGAGCCCCGCACGGGAGGGAGCGAGCACCACTGACCGAACAAAGACAGAGCTCTCCCCTTCAGAGCCGGAGGTGCGCTCAGAGAGAAGGGGCGGGACTTCGGCTGCCACTTGCCCGCAGCTGAAAGTCTTCCGAAAATAAAGTCCGGATGACGTCACTGCTGCTCAGGGAGGTGTGTGCAGATGCGCGTTTCTTCTCAGAGGAAAAACGGGGCAAGACTCTTTTGTTTACGCAAAATATGAGAAACCTTGCAAAGGAGAAAAATAAAAGTGCGCAGCTCCGCTTGCAGTGGGGGAGGGGGCGAGGCAGCGGAGGGCCTGGGGCTGGGGGCCTACAGCAGTTCCCTCCCTCCTGCCCTCTCTGTCTCCCTCTGTCCCTCTCTGCCTGTCTCTGTCTCTCTCTGTCTCTTGTCTCTGTCTCTCTCTGCCTGTCTCCGTCTCTCTCTGTGTCTCTGGCTGTCTCTCTCAGCCGGAAGTGGCTTGTTGGCCCCAGAGCCTGTGCTCCCGAGCTGGGAGGTGCCGTGAAGGGCAGCCGTGACTCACTGGCTCTGGTGTGCAGGTCTGAGAGCACAGAGGCAGCCAGCCCAGCGCCCTGGGGGTGATGAGAGCGCTGGGTAAGCCCCCAGCCTCTGTCACAACAGACCGTGGAGCACAAACGTGCTTATTTCAGGCTAACACCCAAGCCGATGGGCTGGCGTTTCCTGTCAGGTGCAAGCGAGACCCCTGCTCACCTCCGCGGTGTGTGCCCTTCGGGGTTCAGAGCCCCTGCTTCCACGCTTGCTCTGAACCCAGCTTCCCAGCAGTGGGGTACCTTTCCATGTCCACGACACGGACAGCTGTGGCTGCCGGCCCCTTGTATCCACAGGGTCCTCTGCTGGGTGTTGTTCGGAACTGAAGGGACTGGGTCCCACGGGCACGCAGTCGCCGGGCAGCCGGTGGTTCAGGCACAGGGCAGCTGTAGGGTGTGGTCAGCTGGCCAGGCCTGGAGAGGGCGCAGTGGAGTCCTGGCGGCTGCTGCACAGGCTTGTGAGCCCTTCTCTCTCTCCTTGTGTGTCTCCCTCGGATGCTGCCTCCACGCTCCCCTCTCCCTCCCGTGCACACTTCCAGCCATCACGTCACCCGAGCTGGGGTTCCAGAGCTCTGCCTGTGGGCAGATGCAACCCTCCCCCTCTAGTTATGGGCCAGGGATGTGGCCGGGGACTGGTCAGGAGCTACTCCTTCAGCAAGCAGGTGGTGGGTGGGGGCGGGCCACAGGGCCCCCTGGATCGCCCCCCCCTCATAAAGTCACAGTCAGATGCTACAGCAGTGAGGTGAGGTGGGGCAGGAGCACACCTTTGATTCTACGGGGGAAGCACTTGTGTGCAGCCCGGGTGTACTCTCCTGACCAGCGCAGCTCGTGCACGGACTGGTTTACCTGCTTTACGATGTTCACTCCATCACTTGGCCATCAGAGTCACCTGTGACGCAGCCCTGCCTCCCCCAGGCGGCTTTCTTTGATGGGACAGTGGCAGACCTACAGGGCAGAAGGGCCTGGGGGTGTGGTCCTGGGAAGAGGGCCTTCTACCTCTGTGTTTGTGAAGGGGATTTTAGCGGCAACGAAAGCCTCGGTCCCGCTCAGCAAGCTGCGTCCTTGTGTTCAGGCTGAGCATTGGGGGTGGTTGCGATGACCATGTGAGTTCTCACTGAGGAAGGCCAGTGACGCCCCAGACCCACAGCAGACTCAGTTCGAACGCTCCCGACCTCTCCCCCAGGCGGGGGTGCTGGGTGTTGTGTGCGTCGCCACCCGGGAGGGGGGCGTCTACGCATCTGGGGGGACATTGGCGCAAATTACCCTGGGACTGCTTTCCGTGCTTAGCTATGTTCCCGCCCTTTTAGCCGTCTGATCTGGGCCCCCGCCCCCGCCCAGGCTCCAGCCTTGATAACGTGTCCACCCCCCCTCCCCCCACTCTCTAGTGGCAGGGGGCGTGTGACAATCAGGAAGGCCGAGTGCTGTGAGACTTCCCAGGGCCATAGATCTGACACCATTCCAAGCACATGATAATTACGCGGCCCATTCCCTCCCTGCTCCCTGTGCCCCCAACAAGACACCAGGGAGTTATTTATAAACACGGGCCCCTGGGTGTGCTTCTCTCGGAAAGTACAGCGGCAGTGACAGTGATCTAGAGGGCAGCCAACACGCACCCACACATCCGCGGTGCTGCTGGAGGGGAAGCCCCCGGAACACACTGCAGAATTTGAGGCTGGGTGGTCCACTTCGCGGGGAGGAGGCCAGGCCTGCTCCAGGCCCTGGCCCAGCTGCTGGGGCCTGGGGGTGGAGGCTGCTCCCCTCAGCAGCCTGGCTTGCAGAGGTCTGCTAATCTATGGTAATATGCTGGCGACGTGGACTGTCTTGTGTGTCAAGGGCGGGAGCATGAGATGAGCAGCTTTTTTCCTCCCAGGGTTGGCAGGAGCTGGAAATAATTGAAAGTTGTTAGGGTCCAACATGCTGTCCCCAAAACACTATCATTAGTTTCCTAATGACTAACTGTGTCTCAGGAGGCGATGAGGCAGCTGAGAGGCCGAGGCTCCTGGAGAGGATGGGGAAGTGGGCGGCTGGCAGCCTGTAATCTGGGGGCGCTGAGGATGCTCTGCCTGCAACCCCACCCTGCGCTGGTCTCTGAAGCAAGGTCCCAGGGTCCCTCTGGCCTCTCTGCCTACAGAGTCAAGGTGAGGCTGCCAGCCCGGGCCACCAGTCGGGACGCTGAACATCCTTCCAGGCCGGGCCTCTGAGGCTCCCTCCTCTGGGTCCGAGTCCTGCCCCCATCCCTTTTGTTCACTTCCTGGAATCACATCTTGTGGGGACAACCTGACCAGGGCCGCCACCCCTTTCTCCTGCCGCACCCCGCTCCCCACCCGAGAGTGGTCCCTCCAGAGCACACGGTTAACCATGCCTCCCTGCTGGGATGGAACGTGACAGGTGCCCCTGCATGGCCGAGACGGGCTCCTAGACCCCTGCCTCAGAGACCCCCTTCTTAGGAAGGCCTCACGTCCCAGGTGTGGCTAGCACTCCCGCTTCTCCCAGGGCTGCTGCCCTTCCGTGGACCCACCCACAGCTCTTCCACCCTCCCATCTGGGTCCTTTCTTTCTTAAAGCTTGTCTTTGAATGACACGAGTGATATGTGAAGACAAACGAGCACACAGCTCTTCTTGACCCGCCGCCACGCTCTCACTGACTGCTGCCCTGCATCTGGGGCGGACAGTGTGAACTTTCTGAGCGTAGCCCAGCTTTACCTGCTTCTGGGTGCCAGTGGGGCCCCTTGCGTAATGTGGTGAGGCTCCAGGTGCTATGGTCACTTCCACAAAAAGAAGGGGTCATAATGGTGACCTTTTTTTTTTTTTTTTTTTGCGGTACGCGGGCCTCTCACTGTTGTGGCCTCTCCCGTTGCGGAGCACAGGCTCCAGACGCGCAGGCTCAGCGGCCATGGCTCACGGGCCCAGCCGCTCCGCGGCATGTGGGATCTTCCCGGACCAGGGCACGAACCCGTGTCCCCTGCATCGGCAGGCGGACTCTCAACCACTGCGCCACCAGGGAAGCCCCATAATGGTGACCTTTGAGTGGGTGGGCGTCCAGCGGCCCTCCTACCACCAGGTCATCAGCTCGCAAATGAGTTCACAGAGGAGAGGCCTGGGAAATGCCTCCTGCCCCAGTCCAGGGCAAACGGGTGCCAACGGGCCCGTGAGCAGGACTGCCTGCAGAGGACCAAGCTGTGTCCCCAGGCCAGTCCCCAAGCCCTGCCCTGGCGGCCTGAACTGTTGGGTGCTGGGGTCAGAAGTCCCTCCCTCCTGGAGATGTCTGGCCACCCGGTTGACCCCTCCTCTTCTCCAAGGCCTAAGGAGGCCGAGCAAGGCTGAGGGCCGTCCCCCCGCAGATCCAGGGAGGGGGTCCAGCTCTGGACAGGGGTTCCAGGGGAGGGCAGCATCCCAGAACCCCTGCCCGCCTCCACGGCCCGGCCCCCTGCGGCCTGTGACCTGGCTCGAGCCCTTAGAAGCTGCGCTGCAAGAAATAATCCTATGCTAAGGACAGCCGCAACGCAAGGATGGGACATTGGGGTCCAGTGCCTCGAAAATGACCGTAATAGAAACAAAACAAAGCATAACGCAGTCCAGGAGGTATAGAAAAAGGGTAACGGAACAAAAACACCCGAGACATTCTCTGTCCCCTCCGGTCACCTGCGGACAGGTGTGCTGACCGGGCACCTGCAAACATCTATGCGCAAGCCCACCGCGTCCTGGGTCTGCCCGGCGGGTAGGTGGGCATGTGCGGCCAGACTCAGGGATTCCGCAGCGCGGGAGGGAGAAGGGACACCTGCCGAGGGACCGGGACAGGTGGGGGTCCAGCTCGCGGCAGGTCGGGGGATGGCGGGGCGCAATCCCAGGCCGGGAGGACTGCCCGCTTTCACCTTCACCACGGGACCTGGCCCCCTGGGAGAAGCGGGGGAGGGGGCGCACCCCGGGCGGGTGCAGGTCAGCTGGCATCTCAGACCGTCCAGGCCACGCCCCCGACCCTGAGGGTACCCGCCCTTCCCCCACCAGTGCCCTCCTCCCCCGTCCACACCTCTTCAGTCCTGGGCCACGCCCCTGGACACGCCCCCGACTAGTGGCCCGCCTCCTGCCCTGCCCCCAGTGGTGGCCTCATCCTGCCTTGCCACCCCTCCGCCCTGTTCTGGAACCCGACCCACCCCACCCCACCTGTGGACCCGCCCCTCTCCCCGCCCTCTTCCCCGCCCCGGCTGGGGACCGCCAGCTCCTGGCCTCGCCCCTTGCCGCTGACTTCCCCGCCCCGCATTGGGCTCCTCCCGGCTATGGCCCCGCCCTCTCGGTGACCCGCCCATGGCCCCGCCCCGCCCCCTCCACGCTAATTGGTTTTGTTCTGCAGCGCTTCCTGAGCTCCGATTGGCCGGGCGCGTCGCCGTTCCGCCGTTCGATTGGCCCGCTGCGCCCGCTTTCGCGAGAACCAGCTCCACGGAGGGGCGGGGTCAGCCGCGGCGCGCGGCGCGGGATTGGTCGGCGGAGCTGAGGGGGCGGGCCCGCGCCGCGCGCAGTGCCTCGCCTGGAGCGCGAGGAGCTGCTACCGCCGCCTCAGTCGCCTCAGTCGCCTCAGGCTCGGTCGCCTCAGGCTCCACCGCCGCCGGGATCGCCTGTCCCCACCCCCCAGCCCCGCCCCGGCCGCCCTCCCGCGGGCCGGCCCGCGGGCACGCCCTCTGCCGCGGGACAGGTGAGTGGTCGCGGGCAGGGCCGGGGATCGGGTGTGGGGAATCGGGGTCCCAGCCGGGGGACCGGCCGGGGTCCGGGGTCGGGGGTCGGGGTCCGGGCCGGGGTCGAGCCGGGGTCGGGACCAGGGATCGGGGCCGAGAATCGGGGGTCGGGAGTCGGGGTCGGGGTCCGGGCCGGGGATCGGGAGTCAAGCTGGCGCCCGGGCCGGGGTCGTTGTGGAGCTGGGAATCGGCGGCCCGTGGCCGGGTTCGGGGTCAGTGCCGGGCGTGGGGCGCAGGTCTCGCCCGACTGAGCCCCGCCGAGAGCCCCGAAGACCCCCGCCCGGCCCGGACAAACTTGGACGGCGGCCGGGTCGTCTGCCGGGCGGGGCGGGGCGGGGCGGGAGGCGGGGTCCGGGAGGTCCCCGCGGGACTCTGGGGCGCCCCCTCCTCAAGTTAACGCCCGGGCCGCGCTGCGAGCTCACGAAATGTTCCGAGGACGGAAACTGGACGCGGGGAGGATTTCGGAGGAAAGTGGTGAAGTGACTTGGGCGAAACGAGGACCCTGCCTGGGCTGCCCTGTCTCCCCTCCCCCCCAATCCAGAAGTTGTAAACAAGAACCGCGCTTCCAGAAGCAGGGGAGTTAACGCTTGCCTGTCAGTAGACGTCCGCCGCGGTTCTGCTCTGGACTTTATGGGGCTTACATTTCAAAACGGTTGAAGTTCAGTCGCGTGAGGCTGAGGAAAGATTTGGGGGAAAGCACGTCGTCGGCGCTCGGCTCGGGGCGGGCGGGACGCAGGGGAGGGGCGCGCGGAGGGCGGGGGCGGCGTCCGGGACCACGGCGCCCGCGGCAGCAGGAAGGGGTTCCGTGCGGACGCGCTTTGTGTCCTTTGCCCACACTCCCGGCGTCTGCCTCCTTGACTAGTGTCAGCGTCTCTCTGCGACCCCGTGTCAAAGCCAGGAGCGGGTTAGATGGGGCGGGTGCGTGCTCGTCTCGTCAGTTACTGCATTTTCTTCTTTTATTAGGGGGCGAGTCAGAAGGTGTTTCTTATTGTTCCCAGAAGTGTTCCGCTCTGGAAGTATTGTTTGCTGAGAGTGTTTATTTTTTTCTTTTTGCCCGGTGGCGTTTCTACTTTTTTTCTCCTTACTACTCTCAAGTATATAACTTGCGTAGCAGATTAGCAAGTTAACAAAAAGCCAGGTCTTAACACCTCGTGCCTAGGGTTGATTACCTTTCTCCCGCCTTCCTCTGAGGCAACGCGGACTTCTGGGTCTCTTTGGCTCTGCGTGTGAGCTAACAGCACTCCGGGGTGATGAGGATTTATGCTGCGTAATTCACGAAGAAGAATGCTAGGGTAGCGGGGCCTTGATGACAGACCTTTCCGGACTAGACAGGGTAGTAAACAGACCTTCCAGTTCACACCAGTCCTCTGGCACAGGCACGCCCATATCCTTCCGAAATTTAACTTGCTGTCAGCGGGTGAACTGTTGCCCCTGTTCTGTTCTTTGAACTTGGCTTTAGAATTGGGAACCAAAGGAAGTGTGCAAAGGTGCTTTCCTATTGAAGAAAACTGATTTCCAGTCCCCTCGTGCACGAGAACAACTCATCATCTTAAAACGTCTCAGAGATGTGCGTTTTGGCCCAGAGACTGTTTGCAGAACAGTGACACTCTGGAGTGGTTGTTGACAAGATCCAAAGTGAGCTCATCGATCCTCCCGTCAGAGGAGCTGGAGTAGTTGTGGGTAGTGTGTTCAGACTTGGAGATCCACCAGAAATGAAGGGGTCTTCGAATACAAGTGCAGTCTGACTGACTGACTGACTTTGGTCACTTCTGAGCACTGACGTTTCTCTCTTGTATGTAGGTGCTGTTATTTACACCGTGAAATTTCATTACAAGCGTGTTAGAATTTATATAACTTCATGCATTTTCTTAGTTAGTACTCAGTATTATAAGGTTTTGAAAAAAGGTTTGATGGTAAAAGGAGTTTTTTGGGTTTGTTTTAACTGAAAAGATTGGATATCCTGTGTAGAATTCAGGGCTTTGGGATTGGTATTGCCACAGGTGGTGCTGATTAGTGGTGATATTGACCTTCAGAACATCTCTTTTCCAGATATCTTTATTAATACTCAGAGTTGGAGAAAATACACAGTTTTATAATTACATTTTTAAAAGTATTTATGAGAAAATTTCACCACATGGGCTCATTTTATTAGATGTTTAGAAAGAAGCTATTTTTTTCCTCTGATGTTCAGGGGAGGCTGAGAGCATGCCGTGTTTATATTTGCAGAAATTCTGTGAGGTCCTTGGAACAATCTAGCCATTCAAGGCTGGACACTGTTTCTGTTTCAACAATTTCAGTTTCTGGACCTGTAGCCATGTGTCAATGGCAGAGTCATTCCTATTTTCACAGAAATCCCAGGGCTTTATTGTAAAAGTGATCACTGAAGCAGATCTTGGTAGATGAAAGTTGTACAACCCTTTGGCGAAGAAGGCTGTCCTTTGGGCCATGACAAAGAAAAATACCTGCTCATGTATTGGAGTCACTCCCACATTGAACATTAGGATGAATACTGTAGATTTTTGGGTGCCTCTGGTGTCTCTTAGCTCTCAGCTCTTGCTGCAAGGACTCTTAACAAGTATCCTGGGTCCACTGTCCATGGTGCTGAATATGTGTCGTTTATTTCTGTTTTCCCGTCTCAAATTTCCTTTCCAGTGTGAGAGTAGTTTTTGAAGTTTTAAAATGAATTTCAGAATTCACACTTTTAAAGAAGAGTTGAACAAGGGAATTCTATTGAACCTGAATGGAAGCATGCCTTTTAAGAACTCAAGGCATGTTAGTAATAGCTCTCTTTTTTTCTAAAGTGCATAATTGTGCTGAGTCAACATTTACTTTTCTTTGCTTAGTCTCCTTCACCCCAGGTGAGAATTTTCTTGCTGGAGTATGGACATCAAATAACAAACCATTGAAATTAAACGAGACCCTGTTTGCTTAACTAACACCCTCCTTAAAAACGTGCTCTTTATTATAGCATGTACATATATTTGTACGTAGAGGCAATTTGTTTTCCCCTAAACAGGGTAGATTGTAACATCCCTCAGCATCACTGGCATGGTGCTTCCCAGTCTTCCTGGAGAGGGACTGGAGCCCTCTGAGAATGTGGGAGGGCTGACGGGCAACTGCCAGGCCCTCGTGCTGCGTTGGAGCAGCATCTACTCTCTTGCCTGTACTTTTGAGTACATCTTTGTAAATCATTTTAGATAAATCCTTTATTTCTCTTGAGGTGGTCTTTTACTTTAGAGTTGCCCCACAGGTTAGCAATAAAAAATAATGGCTGTCCCTTGTGGTACAGAGATTTTTCCATGTGATAGTAAATTGTGCATCAAACGAAGCAGTGGATTGTTGAGGTGTTTTTGTTATGAACATCTGGAATAGTTCTTTGGCCCTGTTAGCTGTACACTTAACCCAGGTTATTCTTTGACATCTGTTTTGTTGAGAGAGACCCAGGGCAGCTTCTTTCTGCCTCCTCTAAGTTTCAGAAATACTCCCTGAGTGCTACTGTTTCCCAGGCCCTGAGCTATGATCTGGGAACCCACAGGGGAATGAGACAGCGTTCATATCATCGAAGAACTCACCACTTTGGACTGAGGTAAGGACATGAAAACAGATGATTACAGGGGGCCACACTCAGTGCAGCAGTTGGGATACACAGAAAGTTGGGTTGGTGTGTTGAGGGGAGGTGACTCATTTAGGCTGGGAATCAAAGAAGGCTTCAGAGAGGAGGTGGCCTTTGGGCTGAGCCCTGGAGTTTGGGTTGTAATTGTTTGGGCATGGATGGGCACACACTGATTAGAAAAAGGCCAGAAGGTTGGTGTCGTTGGAGGACAGGGTGTATGGTGGTGCTGAGGCTGGAGGTGTGGGGGACACTGTGAAAGGGTTGGGACTCTGCTAGAGGTATGGGGTGGGGGGTAGAGTTGAGGAGAGGTGTGGTAGGCACAATAATGGCTTCCCAAAGCTGTCTACATCCTAATCTCCAGAACCTGTGGACATTTTACATGTCAAAGAGGATTTAAGGTGGCAGTTGGAATGAAGATTGCTAATTAGTTGATTTTAAAACAAAGAGATTATCCTGGATTGCCCAGGTGGGTCCATAGTTATCATAAGGGTCATTAAATGTGGAAGAGGGATGCAGAAGAGTCAGTGTCAGAGTGATGTGAAATGAGGAGGACTCTACTCCTCATTGCTGGCTTAGAAGATGGAAGGGGTCATGAGCCAAGGAATACAGGCAGAGCCTCCAGAAGCTGGAAGAGACGAGAAAATGGGTTCTCCAGCCAGGCCTCCAGAAAGGAACACAGCTATGCTGACACCTTGATTCTAGCCCAGCGAGACCTGTGTCTGACTTCTGACTTCCAGAACTGTAAGATAATTAATTTGTGTTGTGTTCAACCATTAAATTCAATGGAAAGGTTTTTAGAGCAGCTGAGGAAACTGATGTAAGTTGGGACTCTGCTCTAGAAGGTTTTAGCTGGTGAAATTTAAGGAAGAAGTAACATGTTCAGATTGGCTGTAGAAGATAAACTGATGCAGGTGCTATTTATGAGGAAGTTGCCCTAAGTAAGCACGGTTCTGATCCCCAGTTTCATCTCCTGACAAGACTGGCTTCTGACATTGACTTACCTGGCCTGAGTCCCAGTTGAAGTTTTCCTGTAAGCAGCCTGTCAGCCTCCACCCCTGCTAATCGCCATGTCCCACTGGTCCACTCTTCTGTGCTGCGTACTCAGGGGAGAGTGGATCAGGTATACATCTACACGTGGGATTGTGGGGTCCTAGGGCAGGCCCAGTTCCAACCTCAGCTGTTAAAGTATTTTCCAAAGGTTTGTTTCTTCACATCCTTGCTAATCCTTTATACATTCAGATGTTTAATTGTTGTCAGTTGAGTAGATATAAAATATCTCACTGTTTTAATTTATATTTCCTTGATTACTAGTGAGTTTGAGGATTTTTCTTTACCCATTTATTGGCCACTTGGCTTTTCAAGTCTATAATTGGTATTCTTATATTGTTTGTCTGTTTGTTGCCTGGGTTGTTCCTTTTATAGCTTTTTAGATGTTCTTTATATATTCTGGATTCTATTTGTGTCCTGTTTTTTATCCTTTTAAAATTGCTATTTTGATGAACAGATGTTTAATTTTAATGTAGTCAGATTTATCCATCTTTTTCTTATTGTCTGTGGTTATTAAATCTTATTTAAGAAATCCTTTGTTACCCCATAGTCATAAGATATTCTCCTCTTAAAATTTTAAAAGAAATATTTTCTCTTCATATTCTACTTTGAACTTACTTTTGTGTGAGGCATGAGGTAGAGCTATGATTTTAGATTTTTTCCAATTCTACCAGTACTATTTATTGAGTACCATCCTTTCCCCAGTGATCTGCAGTGCTGCCTTTGAAACATACCAGACCTCACAAATGTGTGGATCTGTTTCTAATTTCTCCAAGTAAATAGTGATGATTTCATTTCCTCCTTCCTAGTCCTTAAATCTTTTATTTTATTTTTTATTTTGTCTTATTCCCTTTGTTTGGACCACTAGACAAAGTTGCATAGAAATTGTGGTAAGGCTATCCTAATATTGTTTTTCACTTTAAAGGCAATGTTTTCAAAGCCTTAAATTTGAAGTTTGCTATATATTGGTAGATTCCTTTTACTAGGTTAAGGATGGTCTTATCTACTCATCGCTTGATAAAAGATTTTTTAAAGTCATTAATAGATTTTTAATTTTATCAAATGATTTCTTTACCTATTTAGATAATTTTGCATCTTTTCTTCTTTGAACTCTGAGGTGAAATACTTTAATCTTCTATTTTTGAACCATCATTGATTTCTTGGGATAAACTCTACTTTGTCATGATATACTACATTTAAAAATTATTATTGGATCCAATATGGTAATAGTTCACTTTTGATTTTGGCATATATTTTCATAAGAAGTATTGACTAATAATCTTTTCTTGGATCGCTCTTAATCAGGTTTGGTACCACTATGATGCTTCATCATCTCTAATCATTTCTGAAAGGGAGGGGTGTTTGTTCCTTGGAAGTTTGGCAGTATTGCTTCTTCAGTGTTCTAGATCCGGACCCTTTTAGAACATGGATTAACATTGCAGTTAATCACTTTAGAAGCTGGTCCATTCTGCTCACATTTCTTTGGCTGGAGGGAGTCATTCTGGACATGCCTAGTTTCAAATGGGGCAGGGAGGTAGAGTCTTCCATGTTCTGGAAGTTTAGGACCACTGGATACTGGTAAATATTAGTAATATTTACCACACTATAGAGGCGAATTGATGTCAGTGCTACTGAATTAGCCAAAATTAAAACTGTCTTCCTCTCTAGGTCTTGTTCGTAGTTTTTGCAACTATGTTGTCTATCAAGGGACCGGTTAGAATATGAAGCTAGACATCATATTTGTTTGTGTTTCTTTTGAACAAACCGTCCTGCTTACTTTCTCCAGAACCCACCTTGGGAATTCCTGCCTCTCAACCTCTCCTTATTGCAGAGGAAAAGTCTCCCTTTCTCATTCCTTCCCACGGATCTAAATCTCAACCATCCTTCAAGGCTGGCACAGGACCTGCTGAAGTTCTCTACATGAGCCCTGACTCGTGGTGAATGCTCCCTTCACTTTTTACAGTACTGTCCTGCCTCAGAGGTGCAGAGGGCAGGGTTCAGTTGCGTTTATGAGTGGTTGGTTGATCAGAAGAGTCTTCACATCCAAGTGTAAGCTTCCCTCCTTTGTCTGAGCTCTGCACTGGGAAGCTAGGTAAAGTGGACAGACTGTATGAATGAAGTTGACCCCACCGTGATCCCCTCCTCCTAGTATTCATGCCCTTGTATAATAACCCCATCCCCACTGAGGTGGAACCTGTGATGTGCTTCTAACTAGTAGAATAAGGCAAAAGTGATGGATGTCAATTCCATTATTCCATCTTGCTAGAAACTAGAGATTCTCTTTGCTGGCTTGAGTAAGTGCCTCTAGGAGCTGAGGGCGACCTCCAGAGACAGCCAGTAGGAAGCAGGGGCCCTCAGTCCTATAGCAGGGAAACAGCTGCCAGCAACCCGAGTGAGCTCGGAAGCAGATTCTCCCCCAGTTAAGCCTGCAGATGAGAATATCGTCCAGCCAACACCATGACTGCAGCCTTATGAGCCCCTAAGCAGAGGACCCAGTTAAGCCTGTGCAGACTCCTGACCTACAGAAACTGTGAGATAATAAATGTGTTTTAAGTTGCTAAGTGTGTGATGGTTTGTTATGCAGCTGTAGAAGGGCAGTGTACCAAATCTGTACTGACCTCCCAGCTACCCTCACTAGAAGTGGGTTTAGGCTGATGAAGGTTGTTTGAATCTATTTGAGATACAGGCAGAAAGTATAAAGTACAAAATAAACATCATCTATAATCTTACCACTCAAGGATTGCCAATTTTTTTCCTACTTTTATATATGTATGATATGTATTTCCTAAAGGTGGGATTCATTCCATAATATGTTTTATAAACAACTTTTTTTCTTTGTAGATAGTGAGCATTTTTTGTGTCATCATATTCTTCTAAAATATGATTTTGAATGGCTGCATAATATTCCAGTGGGAATCCCAGTTTATTGAACCTCTTTCCTATAGCTGGACATTTATGCTTCTTTAAAATATTTACTGTAATAAATAATGCTTTAATAAGTATCCTATACAAAACTCGTGGTGTGTATCACCAATTATTTCTGAAAGATAAATTTCTAAAGGCAGAATTATCATGTCAAAACTTGTAGGTGTTTTTAAGCTTTTTGATATTTAACCATCCAGCTTCCAGTGTTTCTTTTAAAAGGATACAACTCAAGCATCTGTTTCTGTAACTCACCAGGTTGGGATAGGACAGAACTATTGATTTTTGAGCATTTAGATTCTTGTTTTCTTAACCCTGTTTGCAAAGTGCTTTTAAATTATTCATTAAAGTGCAGTATTCTATTTATAGACATATTTGTGTATGAGATCGCTCCCTTAATGTCTGGGCAAAAAGCCTATGAATTGCTATTATCACATCCCTATCTTTGTAAATCCTTTGTAAATCCTTTTCTACTCCTATCCACCCTTTCTTTGTTTTCAACCAGATAGAGACACTGAAACATATAAGGTCTTATAGCTCTGATGGTTACTCAGATGAAATGGCTGTTCTGAATGAGCCCTTGTTCTTCTCACCATTCTTTAAGTAGTTGACTTCAAAAAGATGAGAGATCAGAAGAATATTAATTATTAATTCAAAATATTTTTTTCCTGATTCATAAAATAATGAGTGCTTATTTAGAAATTTTATAAAATAAAGATTAACATCAAAAGCAGAATAAAAATCTTTAATTCCACCACCCACAGATGACCACTATATAAACATAACTTGTTCATACTAGCCTGTTCTTATAGTGTATTGATTAGATTCTGATGACTAATATCTTAGGGGGAATTTTTGAGTCAATGTCTATGAGTAAAATTGGCCCATAATTTTCCTGTAGCTGTTCACTGTCTAATTTGAGATGAATGCCTAGTTTATTAATTTGAAGCTTTTATCTTTTACTAATAATGTGCATTTAAGGTGGTACATTTCCTTATAAATAATGCTTCAGCTGTATCATACAGAGTTTGACTTGAGGTATTTTCAGTACTATTTAATATATGCTACGCACTAAATTGTTCCTCCCTCAAATTCCTATGTTGAAGCCATAACCCCCAAAGTCATGGTATTTGGAGATGGGGCCTTTGGGAGATAATTAGGTTTAGGTGAGGTCATGAGTGTGAGGTTCTTATGACGGGATTAGTGCCTTATATGAAGAGACCAGAGGGCTTGCTCTCTTACTGTCTTTCCTTGCCATGTGAGGACACAGGAAGAAGGCAGCCATCTGCAAGGCCAGGAAGTGGGCCCTCACCAGAACCTGACCATGTGAGCACCCTGCTCTCAGACTTCCCAGCTTCCAGAACTAAATGAGAAATAAATGTCTATTGTTTAAGCCACCCAATCTATGGTATTTTGTTATAGCAGGCTGAGCTAAGACAGTAATTGCCATTATGATATTTTTCTTTGATTTGTAGGTCATTTAGAAGAATATTTTAAAATTTCCAGACATATGCATGTTTCTTATTTTATTCTTTTCCATCACAATTGCATTGCCCAAAGATCTTGCTCTTTATTTTAATCGTTTGAAATTTGCTGATGTGCCTTATAGCAGAATATGGTGTATAGGTTTTCTCACATGTTCCTGTGTGCTTGTAAAGAATTTAGGTTCACTGCTCTGTATATTCTGTTCCGCTAACTTGATAAGCATATTACTCAGGTCTTCTGTTTTTTACTATTTTTTTGTCTGGTTGTTATATCCATTACTAAGATAATTACACACTTTCATTATGATTATGGATTTGTCTTATTTCTTTTTCAGTTCTGTCAGTTTTTATTTATATACTTTGAGACCATGTTATCAGGGGAATGCAAATTTAAAATTGTTATGTCTTCCTGCTGAATTCAAACTTTAATTATTATGTGTGGTTCTCTTTATCTCCAGTAATGTATCTTTGCCTTTATGGTGTAATTGTCTGATGCTAATATAGCCATACCAGATTGCTTTAGGCTCATATTTGCATGATATCTTTTTTTTTTAATCATTTTACTTTCAGCCTTACTATAGTTTTATACCTTAGATATGTCTCTTGTAAAGATTATACAGTTAGACTTTTTTCCATCCAATCTGATAATTTTTGCCCTCTAATGGGAACATTCAACTCATTTACATTGAATGTAATTACTGATCTATTTGAGTTTAAATCTACAAACCTATTGTATGACACTCTTGTCCTACATTTTCTGTGTTTATTTTCTCTCTTCTCTTGTATTATTTGAAACTAGTATTATGATTTTAAAAAATCATTCTACTTTTCCACTAGTTCTAGTACATTGGAGGTTATATTCTATTTTTCTTTCTTTTTGTGGTTACCATGTAAATTAGATAAGGTGTTATTAACTTATCCAGATAATGCCATTATACCTTCTTCCCGGACCATGCAGAGATCATTTTCTTAGAATACTTGAACTCCATTCACCCCTTCAGATTTATGTGTGATTGTAACTGTATATTTTAATTCTGTATGCTCTTTTCTTTTTTTTTTTTTTTTTGCGATACGCGGGCCTCTCACTGTTGTGGCCTCTCCCGTTGCGGAGCACAGGCTCCGGACGTGCAGGCTCAGCGGCCATGGCTCACGGGCCCAGCCGCTCCGCGGCATGTGGGATCCTCCCGGACCGGGGCACGAACCCGTGTGCCCTGCATCGGCAGGCGGACTCTCAACCACTACGCCACCAGGGAAGCCCTGTATGCTCTTTTTAAACTCAGCTAAGTAATATTAACTGTGTTAGTATTGGGACTTTCCCAGTGGTCCAGTGGTTAAGACTCTGTGTTTCCACTGCAGAGGGTGCAGTTTCGATCCCTGGTCGGGGAACTAAGATCCCACATGCCGTGCAGCATGGCCCAAAAACAAACAAACAAACAAAAAACCACAAACAATAAAAACCAAACACAAAACAGTGTTAGTGTTTAACATACTGGCAGTGTTCATTTAGATTTATTCACATCTTTATCCATTCTTTGCTTTTCATTGCTCTCTGACATTTCTGAACTCCATTTTGGGGTCATTTCCCTTCTACCTGAAGAGGCTTCTTTAGAAATTCCATTTTTGCTCATCAGCTGGTAGTACATAGCCACTCTTGATTTTTTTCTAAAAGTATCTTGATTTCACTTTTTTTTATTTTTAAAATTCCTTTAATTTACTTAAAATTTTTCGGGATATAGTTTACATGCCATAAAATTCACCTTTTTAAAGTTTAGATTCAGTGGTTTTGGTATATTTACAAGGTTGCATTACAGGGTTGTGCAACCATCATCACTACCTAATTCCAGAGCATTTTTATCACTTAAAAAGAAACCTCATACCTCTTAACAGTCACTCCCCATTCCTCCCTTCTCCCAGCCCCTGGAAGCCACTAATCTACTTTCTGTCTGTAAGGTTTTGCCTGATATGTACTTTTCACGTGAGTGGAGTTGTAAATATGTCGCCTCTGGTGCCTGGCTTTTCACTTAGTATAATAATGTCAAGGTCATCCATGGTCCACTGTAGATGTATCAGTACATTCCTGTTTATGGCTGAAAAATATTACACTGTATGGATATATCACATTTTGCTTATCCTCAGGAGGTAGACATTTGAGTTTTTTCTGTTTTTTTGTCTGTTATGAATAATGTGGTCTCAGCAGTCATGTACAAGTTTTTGTATGAATACATGTTTTCAGTTCTTTTGAGTATATACTTAGGAGTGAAATTGCTGGGTCAAATAATAACTCTATGTTTAACTTTTTGAATAACTGCCAAACTGTTTTCCAAAGATGCTGTACCATTTTACATTCCCACCAGCAATGCATAAGGGTTCCAGTTTCTTTGCATCTTCACCAACACTTATTTTCAGTTTTTTGATTATTGCCATCCTAGTGGGTGTGAAGTAGTATCTCCTTGTGGTATTGATTAGTATTTCCCTAAAGACTGATGCTTTTGAGCACCTTTTCGTGTGCTTATTGGCCATTTGTATATCTTCTTTGGAGAAATGTCTATTCAGATCCTTTGGCCATTTTAAAATTGGATTGTCTTTTTATTGTTGCGCTGTAAGAATTTTTTATATATTGTTTACCAATCCCTTATCAGATATATGATTTGCAGATATTTCCTCTCCAACTATGAGTTGCCTTTTCACTTTCATGATAGTGTCCTTTGATGCACAAAAGGTTTTAATTTTCATGAAGTCCAATTTATCTATTTTTTCTTTTGTTGCTTGTGCTTTAGGTGTTATATTTAAGACAACGTTGCCTAATCCCAGGTCACAAAGATTCATGCCTGTGTTTTCTTGTAAAGTTTTAGCTCTTAAATTTAGGTCTTTGATACATTTTGAGTAAATTTTTATATATGGTATGAGGGAGGAGTTTCTGTATGTGGCTGTCCAGTTGTCCTAACACCATTTGTTGAAAAGACTGTTTCCTCAGTGAATGGTCTTTTAACACCTTTTTTGAAAATCCGTTGACCATAAAATATGGGTTTATTTCTGGACTCTCAGTTTGATTCCATCCATCTATATATCTATCGTTATGCCAAAACCACACAGTCATGAGTACTGGAGCTTTGTGGTAAGTTTTGAAATTGGGAGGTGGGAGTCCTCCAATTTTGTTGTTCTTATTTAAGATCGTTTTGGCTATTTCTGGTCCCTGGCATTTCCATATGATTTTTAGGATTAGCTTGTCAATTTCTGCATAAAAGGCAGCTGAAATTTTGGTAAGGATTGCGTTGAATGTGTAGGTCAATTTGGGAATATTGCCATCTTGACAGTATTAAGTCTTCCAATCCATGAACGTGGGATTTATTAGCTGCAATAGCTTTTTGTGGATTCTGATGGTTTTCTATGTATATATAGATAATTTTACTTCTTCCTTTCTAATCTGGATGCCCTGTATTTTTTTTTTTTTTTTTGCGGTACGTGGGCCTCTCACTGTTGTGGCCTCTCCCGTTGTGGAGCACATGCTCCAGACGCACAGGCTCAGCGGCCACGGCTCACGGGCCCAGCCGCTCTGCGGCATGTGGGATCCTCCTGGACCGGGGCACGAACCCGCGTCCCCTGCATCGGCAGGCGGACTCTCAATGACTGCGCCACCAGGGAAGCCCTGGATGCCCTGTATTTTTATTCCTTGTGTAATTGCTCTGGTTATAACTTCTAGTATAATGTTGAATTGTTCTGGCAAAGGTGGACACCCTTGTCTTCTTCCTGATCTTAGGGGGAAAGCTTTCAGCCTTTCACCATTAATTATGTTGTTAGCTGTGGATATTGGTAGATGCCCTTTATTAGGTTGAGGAAGTTTCCTTCTGTTTTTATTTTGTTGAATTTTTTTTAATTGTTTTTGTCAGATGCTTTTTCTAAATCTGCTGAGATGCCTTTTCTAAATCTACTGAGATGACCATGTGGTTTCTGTCCCTCATTAAGGTGGTGCATTACATTGACTGATGTTCATGTGTTGAACCAACCTTGCCTTCCTTAGATAAATCACAGCTGGTCATGGTGGATAATCCTTTTTATATACAGTATTGCTCGACTTAGTTTGTTATGGTTTTGTTGAGGATTTTTGCATATGTATTCTTGAAGCATATTGGTACTTAGTTTTCTTTTCTTGTGATATCTTTTGTTTTGATATCAGGATTTTATTGGTCTCATAATGAATTGGGAAGTGCCCTTTTCTATTTTTTGGAAGAGTCTGTGAAGGATTGGTGTTCATTCTTCTTTAAATGTCTGACAGAATTCACTAGTGAAGCCATTTGGTCCTGACTTTTTATTGGGAAAAGTGGGAAGTTTCTCAATTTCTAAGACAATGTCTTTACCTGTTTTAGGTCTATTCAGATTTTTTATTTCTTGTTGAATTGGTTTTGATAGTTTTTGTCTTTCTAGGAATTTGGCCATTGCACCTAGGTTATATAATTTATTGGCAAATAATTGTTCATAATATTTCTTAATGATCCTTTTTATTTCTGTAAGGTTCTTAATTTCATTTCTGATTTTAGTAACTTAAGTCTTCTCTGTCTTTTTCTTGGTGCATATGGATAAAGGTTTTTTCTTTTTTTATATCTTTTCATAGAACCAACTTCTGGTTTCACTGTTTTTTTTCTCTATTGTTTTCTGTTTCCTTATTTCATTTATTTTTGCTCTAATACTTGTTTTTTCCCTCCTTCTGCTTGCCTTAGATTTAGTTTGTTCTTTTCTAATTTCTTAAGGTGGAAGGTTAGGGTATTGATTTGAGATATTTATTCCTTTTTAATATAGCTATTTATACCTATAACTTTCTCTAATCACTACTTTCGCTGCCTACCATATGTTTTGGTATGTTGTGCTTTCATTTTCAGTCATTTCAAAGTATTTTATAATTTTCTTTGTGCTTTCTTCTTTGATTCCTTGGTTATTTAGGAGTGTGTTGTTTAATTTCCACAAACTTGTGAATTTTTGTTTGTGTTATTAACTTCTGAATTTCTTTCCCTTGCATCAGAGAACATACTTTGTATGATTTCAATCCTTTAAAATATTGAGATTTGTTTTTCTAGTGTAACGTCTGGTCTCTCCTGGAGAATGTTCCATGTGTACTTTAAAATAATGTGTTTTGAAAGCTTGGCCAAGATGGTGGAGTAGGAAGACCCTGAGCTCACCTCCTCTCATGGGCACACCAAAATTACAACTACTTACAGTGCAACTATTTATGAGAAAGACTGAAATCTACCAGGAAAGATCTTCTACAACTAAAGATATAGAGAAGGAACCACAATAAGATGGGTAGGAGGGATGGAGTTGCAGTATAGTCAAGACCCATACCCCTGGATGGAGGACCCATGAAAGGGAGAATAATTACAATTTCAGAGGTTTTCCCCAAGGTATGAGAGGTCCAAGTGCCACATGGGGCTCTCCATCCTGGGGGTCTTGTATCAGGAAGACAAGCCCCCAGAACGTTTGGCTTTGAAGGCCAGGGGGCTAACTTTTGGGAGAGCCAGAGGGCTGCAGGAAACAGAGACTCCACTCTTAAAGGGTGAACACAAAATCTCATATGCCCTGGGACCCAGGGCAGAAGCAGTAATTTGAAAGGAGCTTGGGTCAGACCTACCAACTGATCTTGGAGAGTCTCCCAGAGAGGCAAGAGGCAACTGGAACCCACCCTGGGGACATAGACAATGGAGGCAACCATTTTGGGGAGCTTGTTCTACCACCTGGACACTGCTGCTGGCAAGTACCATTTTGGAATCCTCTCTCTGGCTTATTAGCCTTGAGACCCAGCCCCACCCATGCTCACCAGCCTGTAGGTACCAGGGGATACCTCAGGCCAAGCAAATAGCTGGATGGGGACACAGCCTCATCCAATAGCAGGCAGACTGCCGTAAGACCCCCCTGAGCCCACAGTCTCCCTTGGATATTGCCCTGTTCACCAGAGGACCCAGGACCCAGCCCAACACACTGGCGCATAGGCACTAGACTCTGGCCCTGTAGCCAGAGAACCTGGGACCCAGCTCTACCCACCAGTTGGCAGGTACCAGCTCCAGAAACCCCTGGGCCCCAGCCCCGCCCATCAGCAGGAAGACACTAGCACCAAGACCACCACAGCCCTGCAGCCTGCCATGGCAGGATCCAGCCGTCCCACAAGCAGGCTGGCACCAACCCTGGGACCCACTGAGCCCCTGCCCTGCCTACCAGCAGGCCAAAACCAGCTCTGAGACACTTTAGGCCCCTCAGGATCTGGCCCTACTTACCAGAAAGCCTACACAAACTTCGGGATACCCTGTACTCTGCAGCCAGGTGTATCAGGAACTGGCCCCACCAACCAGTGGTCCAAAACCAGCTCTGGGACCCCTGGGCCATGAAACTAGACCCTAGGACCTAACACTGTCTGCCAGTGGGCCAGCACTAGCCCCAGGACCTGACTTCACCCACCACTGGGCAGGCACCAGCCCCAGGAATTCCTGGATTCTAACCCCACCCGTCAGCGGGTGGACACTAGATATGGGGGGGCCTGCCCCACAAGCACACACCCCAGAACCCACCAGTGAGCCAGCATTAGCCCTGGGAACCCCCTGGTTTCTGCAGCCATCTGCCTTGTGACCTGGCCCCACCAACCAGCGGCTGCCAGCCTTTGCACTAGGCAGGGCCTGGCAACCAACCACAGTGGGGGTCACCATGTCTACCAGACCACCCACAGTAGTCAGCCCACCACAACAGAAGGATCCATGTAACACACTGGGGGCAAATCTAGATCATATAGCTCTGTTCACCAGAAGGGAGTCTTCTGCTGTGACGCATAGGACATATCACATCTCCAAGGTTGGGAAAAGTAAAAACAGAAAATTAGGCGGAATGAGGAGACAGAGGAACATGTTCCAAACAAAGGAACAAGATAAAACCCCAGAAAGAGAACTAAGTGAAGTGGAGATAAGCAGTCTACCTGATAAAGAGTTCAAATAATGATCACAAAGATGATCAAAAAACTTAGGAGAAGAATGGATGAGGAGAGTGAGAAGTTAGAAGTTTTTAACAAAGAGTTAGTAAATATAAAGAATGACAAAGCAGAGATGAAGAATACAATAACAGAAATTAAAAATATACTAGAAGGAATCAACAATAGTTTAAATGATATAAAGGAATGGATGAGCAAGCTGGAAGACAGAGTATTGGAAATCACTGAAGCTGAATGGAAAAAAGAATAAAAAGAAGTGAAGAAAGTTCAAGAGACCTCTGGGACAACATCAAATATAGTAACATTCACATTATAGGAGTCCCAGAAGGAGAAGAGAGAGAGAAAAGGTCAGAGAACATACTTAGAGACAAAATAGCTGAAAACTTCCCTGACTTGGGAAAGGAAACAGACGTCCAGGTCCAGGAAACACAGAGAGTCCCAAGCAGGAGCAACCAAAAGAAGATCACACCAAGACACATTGTAATTAAATTGGCAGAAATTAAAAGGAAGAGAATATTAAAAGAAACAAGAAGGGAAAAGCAACAAGTTAAGTACAAGGGAACTTCCGTAAGACTATCAGCTGACTTTTCAGCAGAAACTTCAGGCTAGAAGGGAGTGGCATGATATATTTAAAGTGATGAAAGGGAAAAACCTACAACCAAGAATACTTTACCTGACAAGGCTTTCATTCATTTTGATGGAGAGATAAAAAGTTTACAAACAAGCAAAAGCTAAAACAGTTCATCACCACTGAACCAGCTTAACAAGAAATGTTAAAAAGACTTCTTTAAGCAAAAAAGAAAAGCCCACAACTAGAAACATGAATATTACAAAAGGAAAAATCTCATTGGTAAAGGCAAAAATACAATATAGGTAGTAAATCAACCATGTACAAAGCTAGTAGGAAGGTTAAAAGACAAAAGTTGTAAAATAGTCTATATACACAATAAGTAGTTAAGGGATACACAAAATAAAAAGATGTAAAATATGATATCAAAATCAACAATCATAGGGCAAGAGGAGTAAAAATGCAGGGTTGTTAAAATGCATTTGAACTTAAGAGATCAGCAACTTAAAATATGTTAAGCAACTTAAAATCATATATGTATAGCTGTATATGAACCTCCTGTAATCACAAACCAAAAATCTGTAATAGATAGACACACACAAAAGAGAAAGCAATCCAAAAATAACACTGAAGATATTCACCAAGTCACAAGGGAAGAGAGCAAAAGAAGAAGAAAGGAAGAGAAAGGAACTACAAAAACAACCTCAAAATGACTAACAAAATGGCAATAAGTACATACCTATCAGTAATTACTTTAGATATAAGTGGACTAAATGCTCTAATCAAAAGACTTAGGGTGGGGACTTCCTTGGTGGTCCAGTGGTTAAGAATCTGTCTTGCAATGCAGAGTACGCTGGTTCGATCCCTGGTCAGGGAACTGAGATCCCACATGCTGTGGGTCAACTAAGCCTGCGTGCTGCAACTACTGAGCCCACGCACCACAACTACAGAGCCCGCGTGCCACAACTACAGAGCCCACATGCTCTGAAGCCCATGCACCACAACTACAGAGCCCACACACTCTGGAGCCCATGTACCACAGCTAGAGAGAAGCCCGCCCGCTACAACAAAGAGCCTGCATGCCTCAATGAAGAGCCTGCGCACCGTAGTGAAAGATGCCATGAGCTGCAACTAAGACCTGATCCAGCCAAGAAAGGAAGGAAGGAAGGAAATTTAAATAAAAAGAGTTAGTGCGCCTGAATGGATACAAAAACAAGACCCATCTATATGCTGCCTATAAGAGACTCATTTCAGATCTAAAGACACACACAGACTGAAAATAAGGGGATGGTAAAAGCTATTCCATGGAAATGGAAATGAAAAGAAAGCTGGTATAACAATACTTATTTAGGACGAAATGGACTTTAAAACTAAGATTGTAATGAGAGACAAAGAAGGAAATTACATAATAATCAAGGGATCAATCCAAGAAGAAGGTATAACAATTGTAAATATATATGCACCCAACATAGGAGCACCTAAATACATAAAGCAAATATTAACAGACATAAAGGGAGAAAGTAACAGTTACACAATAATAGTAGGAGACTTTAACACCCCACTTACATCGATGGACAGATCAGCCAGACAGAAAATCAATAAAGAAACCCAGGCCTTAAATGACATTAGACCAAATGGAATTAATAGATATCTGTAGAACATTCCACCTAGCAGAATACATATTCATTTCAAGTGCACATGGAACATTCTCCAGGATAGATTACATGCTAGGCCATGAAACAAGTTTTGTTAAGTTTAAGAAAATTGAAACCAGGGCTTCCCTGGTGGCGCAGTGGTTGAGAGTCCGCCTGCCGATGCAGGGGACACGGGTTCATGACCCAGTCCGGGAAGATCCCACATGCCGCGGAGCGGCTGGGCCCGTGAGCCATGGCCGCTGGGCCTGTGCGTCCGGAGCCTGTGCTCCACAACGGGAGAGGCCACAACAGTGAGAGGCCCGCGTACCGCAAAAAAAAAAAAAAAAAAAAAAAAGAAAATTGAAACCATATCGAGCATCTTTTCCCATCACAATGCTATGAGAGTAGAAATCAACTATAAGAAAGAAAAAACTGCAAAAAACAAAAACACTTGGAGACTAAGCAGTATGCTACTAAACCACCACTGGATCACTGAGGAAGTCAAAGAAGAAATCAGGAAATACATGGAGACAAATGAAAGTGAAAACACAATGATCCAAAATCAATGGGATGCATCAAAAGCGTTCTAAGTGGGAAGTATGTAGCAGTACAAGCCTACCTCAGGAAACATGAAAATTCTCAAATAAACAACCTAAATTTACACCTAAAGGAACTAGAAAAAGAACAAAATCCAAAGTTAGTAGAAGGAAAGAAATTATTAAAGATCAGAGCAGAAATGAATTAAATAGAGGCCAAAAAAATAGAAAAGATCAATGAAATTAAGAGCTGGTTCTTTGAGAAGATAAAGAAAATTGGTAAACCTTTAGCCAGACACATCAAGGAAAAAAGAGAGGGTCCAAATCAATAAAATCAGAAGTGAAAAAGAAGTTACAGCTGACACCATAGAAATACGAAGGATCATAAGGGATTACTACGAAAAACTATATGCCAATAAAATGCACAATGTAGAAGAGATGGGAAAAATCCCTAGAAATGTATAATCTCCCAACACTGAACCAGGAAGAAACAGAAAATATGTACAGACCAATTACCATTAATGAAATTGAATCAGTAATAAAAAAATTCCCAATAAAGAAAATTCCAGGACCAGATGGCTTCACAAGTGAACTCTACCAAACATTTAGAGAAGAGTTAACACCTGTCATTCTCAAACTCTTCCAAAAAATCCAGAGGAAGAAATGCTTCAGAACTCATTCAATGAGGCCAGCATTACCCTGATACCAAAACCAGACAACGATATCATAAAAAAAGAGAAAATCATAGTCCAATATCACTGATGAACATAGATGCAAAAATCCTCATTATAATATTAGCAAGCAAATCCAACAGTACATTAAAAGGATGATAAACCATGATCAAGTGGAATTTATCCCAGGGAGGCAAGGATGGTTTAACATCTGCAAATCAATCAGTGTGATACACCACACTAACAAATTGAAGAATAAAAATCATATGACCATCTCAATAAATGCAGAAAAAGCTTTTGAAGAACTTCAACATCCATTTAATATAAAAACTGTCCACAAAGTGGGTATAGCGGGAACATACCTCAGCATAATAAAGGTCATATATGAACAAGCCCACAGCTAACATTATACTCAATGATGAGAAACTGAAAGTGTTTTCTCTAAGATCAGGAACAAGATGAGGATGCCCACTCTTGCCAGTTTTATTCAACATAGTATTGGAAGTTATAGGCATAGCAATCAGACAAGAAAAAGAAGTAAAAGGAATCCAAATTGGAAAGGAAGTAGTAAAACTGTCATTTTTGCATACGTCATGATAGTATACATAGAAAATCCTAAAGTTGTCACCAAAAAACTACTAGAGGTCATCAATGAATTTGGTGAAGTTCCAGTATATAAAATTAATATACAAAGAATATGTTGTATTTCTATGCACTAACAATGAACTATCAGAAAGAGAAATTAAGGAAATAACTCCATTTGCAGTCTCATCAAGAAGAATAAAACACCTAGGAATAAATCTAGCTAAGAAGGTAAAAACCTGTACTCAGAAAACTATAACACACTGACAAAAGAAATTGAAGATGACAGACAGATGGAGAGATATACTGTGTTCATGGATTGGAAGAATTAATATTAAAATGACCATACTACCCAAGGCAATCTATAGATTCAGTGCAATCCCTATCAAAATACCCATAGCATTTTTCACAGAGCTAGAACAACTAATTTTAAAATTTGTATGGAAACACAAAAGATCTGGAATTATCAAAACAAGCTTGAGAA
Organism: Globicephala melas; assembly: GCF_963455315.2. Lineage (NCBI taxonomy): Eukaryota > Metazoa > Chordata > Mammalia > Artiodactyla > Delphinidae > Globicephala > Globicephala melas. The sequence continues at coordinate 889,176 of NC_083317.1, read as the reverse complement.
AAAAAGAACAGAGCTGGAGGTATCATGCTTCCTGACTTCAGACTATACTACAGAGCTACAGCAATCAAAACAGTATGGAGCTGGCACAGAAACAGACACACAGATCAGTGGAAAAGATCAGATAGAAAGCCCATAGATCAGATTAGAAAGCCCAGAAATAAGTACATGCACTTATGGTCAATTAATACATGACACGAGGCAGGAATATACAATGGAGAAAGGACAGTCTCTTCAATAAGTGATGTTGGGAAAACTGGACAGCTGCATGTGAAAAAAATAAAATTAGAACATTTTCTTATACCATATACAAAAATAAGTTCAAAGTGGATAAAAGACCTAAATTTAAGACCCCAAACCCCTAAATTTAAGACCCCAAACCATAAAGCTCCTAGGAGAAAACATAGGCAGAACACCCTTTGACATAAAATGCAGTAATATTTATTTTTTCGATCTGTCTCCTAAAGGAGAGGAAACAAAAGCAAAATAAACAAAAGGGGATTAAGAGGTACAAACTACTATGTATAAAATAAGTAAGTAAGCTACAAGGATATATTGTATAACACAGGGAATAGAGCCAATATTTATTATAACTTTAATGGAGTATAATCTATAAAAATTACAAATCCCTATGTTGTACATCTGAAACTGATATATATATATATATTTTGTGTGTGTGTGTGTGTGTGGTATGCGGGCCTCTCCCGTTGCAGAGCACAGGCTCGAGACACACAGGCTCAGTAGCCGTGGCTCACGGACCTAGCCGCTCCGCGGCATGTAGGATCTTCCTAGACCGGGGCACGAACCCGTGTCCCCTGCATTGGCAGGCAGACACTCAACCACTGCGCCACCAGGGAAGCCCCTGAAACTGATATATTTTAAATCAACTGTATCTCAATTAAAAATAATAATATATAAAATTAAAATAAAAAATAGAAATTCTCATCTCCCAAATGGTAGTATTAGGAGGTGAGCCTTTGTGAGGTGCTTAGGTCATGGTGTTGGAACCTTCACAAATGGGATTAGTGCCTTATAAAAGAGGCTCCAGAGAGATCCCTAGCCTCTTCAACCATGTGAGGACAGCAAGAAGGCACTTGCTATGAACCCAGGAAGGGCCCTCACCAGAAGACAACTGTGCTGGCACCTTGATCTTGGACTTTTCAGCCTCCAGAACTGTAAGCAATAAATTTCTGTTTTTTATAACTAAAATAATAAAATAAAATAATGTGTTTTGTGTTTTTTTAATGGATTGTTCTGTAGTTATCTGTTAGGTGTAATTGTTTTATAATGTTGTTAAAATCTTCTATTTACTTGCTGATCTTGTCTTGTTCCATCCTGTATTGAAAATTGGATATTGATGTTTCCAACTATTATTGTTGAATTGTCTAATTGCTTATTCATTTCTTTTAATTTTGTTTCATTCATTCTTGGGATCATTTGTTAGGTATATGTATATAATTGTTATATCTTCTAGTTGCATTGACTCTTTTATCATTATAAAATATTCTTTCTTTGTCTCTAGTAACAATTTTTGTGTTGAAGACCATTTGGTCTGATGTTAGTAAAGCCACTCCAGCTCTTGTCTGATTACTGTTTACAGGTAAATATTTTTTCATTTTTTCACTTTCAGTCTATTTGTGCCTTTGAATTTAAGAATGCCTCTTGTACACTGCATATAAAACATTAAAAAATTCCATTAACACAATCTCTGCCTTTAAATTGCGATGTGTAATGAATTTACATTTGGTGCAATTTTGATAAGGTGGTATTTATTCTTGCCATTTTGCTAATTGTTTTCTTTATGTCTTATCTTTTTTTGTTTTCTGTCCTCTGTTACTGTCTTCTTTTGTGGTAAATAGATATTTTCTAGTGTGCTCTTTTGATTCCTCTGTCACTTCTTTTACTATTTTGTTTAAAAGTGAATGGTGTTTTTTTAAATTAGCTTATTTTATTTATTTATTTTTTGGCTGCATTGGGTCTTTGTTGCTGCGTGCGGGCTTTTCTGTAGTTGCGGCGAGTGGGGGCTACTCTTCGTTGCAGTGCGCGGGCTTCTCATTGTGGTGGCTTCTCTTGTTGTGGAGCATGGGCTCTAAGTGCATGGGCTCAGTAGTTGTGGCTCGTGGACTCTAGAGCGCAGGCTCAGTAGTTGTGGCACATGGGATCTTCTCAGACTAGGATTCGAACTTGTGTCCCCTGCATTGGTAGGCAGATTCTTAACCACTGTGCCACCAGGGAAGCCCTCTTTTACTATTTTTTGTTAGTCATATTCTTAGGGGTTGCCTGGAGCTTCTTACTATTAACAATTTATAACAATTTAGTTTGGATTAATACCAATTTAATTTCAATAGTATATAAAAACTTTGCTTCAGTATATCTCCATTTCCCCCCTGCACCTCCATACTGTTATTTTTCTACAAAGTACATCTTTATACATTCCGTGCAGATCAGCACAACTTTATAATTATTGCCTTTTGCAGTTATCTTTTATTTCAGATAGGAGAAAAAGGCTACAAACAAAAGTTACACTTACATTATCCTTTTTACTTCTGTAGTTACCTTTACCAGTGTTCTTTATTTATTCACCTGGATTTGAAGTACTATCTAGTGAGTGTCATTTTATTTTAACTTGAAGGACTCCTTTTAATATTTTTTGTAGGGCAAGTTTTCTAGTGATGTAGTCTGTCAATATTGTTATTTGAGAATATCTTAATTTTTTCTTTGCTTTCGAAGGATAATTTTGCTGGTTATAGAATTCTTGTTTGACAGTCTTTTTCTTTTATAATTTTGAATTTGTCGTCTCACAACCTCTAGCCTGAATGGTTTCTGATGAGAAATGGGCTGTTACTTTAATTAAGGATTCCTTTTGCATGGTGAGTTGCCTCTCTTCCTGCTTTGAAGATTCTCTTTGTCTTTGTATTTTGATAGTTTGATTATGACATACATATGTATAGGTATTTTGGAGTTTATCCTTAGAGTTTATGGAACTTCTTGGATTTGTAATTTTTAAAATCAAATATGGCAAGTTTTTAGCCGTTATCTCTTCAAATATTCATTGTACCTCTTTCTCTCTCTCCTCTCCTGAGGATTTCATTATGCACATGTTGCTTTGCTTGATGTTGTCCCTGAGACTGTCCTTTTTTGTGTGTGTGTGTGAGGAAGACTTTATTCAAGGGGACTACAGCAATGGGATTTTGTAGTAGGGGAGAGAGATTGGACTCAACTCCTCTGTTCATTTTTCTTCCTACATTTTACTTTAGATTGGAAAATTTCCTTAGATTGGAAAATTTCAGTTAACCTATCTTCAAGTTTGCCAATTCTTTCTTGCCTGCTCAAATATGCTATTGAATCCCTCTAATGAGTATGTCATTTCAGTTATTGTACTTTTTAGCAACAGAATTTTTTAATTAATTATTATTTTTTTGCGGTATGCGGGCCTCTCGCTGTTGTGGCCTCTCCCGTTGCAGAGCACAGGCTCCGGACGCGCAGGCTCAGCGGCCATGGCTCACAGGTCCAGCTGCTCTGCGGCATGTGGGATCTTCCCGGACCGGGGCACGAACTCGTGTCCCCTGCATTGGCGGGCGGACTCTCAACCACTGCGCCACCAGGGAAGCCCTAGCAACAGAATTTTTATTTTGTTCCTTTTTATAATTTCTGTCTCTTTATTAATAGTCTCTATTTGGTCAGACATCATTGTCATACTTTCCTTTAATCCTTTAGACCTGGTTTCCTTTAGTTCTTTAATGTATTTAAAATAGGTTGTATACAGTCTTTGTCTTGTAAGTCCCACATTAGGGCTTCCTCAGAGGTAGTTTCTGTTGATTGCTTTTTTCCCTGTGTATAGGCCATATTCTCTTGTTTTATGTTTTTGTTTTTTTGTATGTCTTATGATGATGTGTTGAAGACTGAACATTTAAATAATATATATGGCAACTCTGAAAATTCGAGTCTGGGATATTTGGTGGTGCTGCTTTTTATAGTAGTTTTTGTTTGTGACTTTCCTGAACTAACTGTAAAGTCTATATTCTTTGTCATATATTTCCACTGAAGTCTCAGTTTGGCTAGCATGGTGGTCAGCTAATGATTGGATAGAGATTTCCTTAAATGCCAGGAATCAGTAAGTCTCCTAGTCTTTCCTGAGGGGCTCTGTGTGTATGCGTATATTGGGGGCATGCTTCAGCATTTCATCAGACAGTTTACAACTCTATCTTAGTCTTCCCCTCCTGCTTGTGCAGAGCCTCAAAGTCAGCCCAGTGTGAGCACTTACAGCCTCTCAGGTCTTTCCTGGGCGTTCGCACAGCCTTGGGTAGGTGCACAGCTCTCCATATATGATGTGGTCTTCTAGATTTCCAGGGATATATTGGAGTTTTCAAATCCCCTGTAGACAGCCTATTCCCCAGCTTTTGCTTTTAAGCTTTTGGTTAATTGTTTGCCCCAGCAGTTGTACACTGTCTCAGGCAGTTACAAAATTAAACAGTTGCCTCTAATTGTTTTGACATATACCTCTGAGGAAAATGATTTTCTCACTGCGCAAGCTCTGACTCAGGTCAAAGAGAGCCTGGCAAGTGGAACCCATTAGCTATGTCAGATAATGACAGTTCTCTGGGAGTAACTCTTTGAAGGAGTTCCAGCCCTGTTCTGTCCTCTTCTGTGGCTGCCAGGCTGCTGCTTTTCACTGTGACTGTAGGCTGTTGGTTTTCAAGACTACTATGGAGTTGAGGTGGGGGTTAGGAGAAATGGTGGGAGTAGTGCAAGCTAAAGACCAAAATTTGCTCTTCTTGAGATTCAACCATTTTTCTTTAACACATGCTCCCCAATTGTGGCAAGCCTCTGGTTGAACCCCCAGATTCCTGAAAAAGTTGAATCTGACAGTTGCTGTATTTTCATTGCTTTTATCGAAGAGGGATTTTTTTTGGAGGTCCTTACTTTGCTATTTTCACTGATATCACTCTCTCACCTTTACTCTTTCTTTTTCTTTTCTTTTTTTTTCTTTGCCGCACTGTGTGGCATGCGGGATCTTAGTTCTCCAACCAGGGATTGAACCCGTGCTCCCTGCAGTGGAAGCACAGATTCTTAACCACTGGACCACCAGGGAAGTCCCTCACCTTTATACTTAAAAGAATTTATTCCTGTATATTGAATTTTATGTTGGCATTATTTTCTTTCAGCACATTAAAGATATCTTTCCACTGTGTCTGGATTTTATTTTTCCTGTTCAGAAGTCAGTAGCCAACATAACTGCTATGCCTCTGGATGTACTCTGTACGTTTCCTATTGCTTTTAAAGGATTTTCTCATTGGCCTTAGGTGTATATAGTTTGATGAAGTTCCATGCATCCCCTCCCCGCCCAAGGCATGTTGGCTTCTTGTATCTATTATGGAATGATGTCTTTCACAAGTCTGGAAAATTCACTGCTATTATCTTCAGGTTTTGCTTCTGTCTCATCTTCTCTCTTCTGTCTTGCTAGGACTGTAAGTAGATGTGTGTTTTTCACCATATATTCTCATGCCCTGTATTTTGTATTACCCAGGGTTTGGTCTCTCCATACTTTAAGTTGAATATTTTCTTCTGAACTAGTTTCTAGTTACCAGTTCTCCTTTCAGTAGCACATAATCTGCTTTAAATCTCATTCATGATTTTTAAAATTTTCAATTGTAGATTTAAAAAATAATATTCAAAACTCAGTTACTTTTTAGAGCTCCTAATCTCTCCTTTGTGTTTTTGACCATAGCAAGTATAGTGTTTTTTGTTTGTTTTTCCCAATCTTTTAATTGTAGTAAAATACATGTAACATAAAAATTAACATCTTAATCATAGCTCTTTCGTCGTATAAAACTGAAAGTCTATACCTAATAAACAATAATTCCTCGTCCCCCCCTTCTCCCAGCCCTTGCAACCACCTTTGATTGGTTCTACTTTCTGTCTCTATGATTTCTGAGATAATTTAAGGCAGCAGTCCCCAACCTTTTTGGCACCAGGGACCAGTTTTGTGGAAGACAGTTTTTCCATGGACAGGGGTCGGGGGGGATGGTTTTGGGATGATTCAAGTGCACTACATTTATTGTGCACTTTATCTCTGTTATTATTACATTGTAATATATAATGAAATAATTATACAACTCACCATGATGCAGAATCAGTGGGAGCCCTGAGCTTGTTTTCACTTGCCACTTATAGGGTTTTGATATGAGTGTGCAAGCAATTGATTTATTATGGTCTCTGTGCAGTCAAACCTCTCTGCTAATGATAATCTGTATTTGCACCCACTCCCCAGCTCTAGCATCACCACCTCAGATCATCAAGCGTTAGATTCTCATAAGGAGCGGGCAACCTAGGTCCCTCGCATGCGCAGTTCACAGCAGGGTTTGAGCTCTTATGAGAATCTAATGCTGCAGCTTATCTGACAGGAGGCGGAGCTCAGGTGGTAATGCGAGTGATAGGGAGCGGCTGTAACTACAGAAGAAGCTTCACTCGCTCGCCCACTGCTCACCTTTTGCTGTGCGGCCTGGTTCCTAACAGGCCACAGACTGGTCTGTGGCCCAGGGGTTGGGGACCCCTGCTTTAAGGTACCTCATATAAGTGGAGTCATATATCAATAGTATTTATCTTTTTGTGACTGACTTGTTTCACTTAGCATAATGTCCTCAAGTTTCATCCATGTAGCATGTACCAGAAATTCCTTCCTTTTTTAAGGCTGAATAATATTCCATTGTATGTATATACCATATTTGCGTATCCGTTTAATCTGTCAAAGGACACTTGGGTTCCTTCCACATTTTAGCCATTGTGAATAATACTGCTATGAATATAGGTGTACAGATGTCTCTTCAAGATCCGGTTTTCAATTATTTTGGGTTTATATCCAGAAGTGGAATTGCTGGATCATATGGTAATTTTACATTTAAGTTTTTGAGGAACTGATACTCTTTTCCACAGAATGTAGTGTTTTTTTTGTTGTAATAAAACATATATAAAATTTACATTTTAAATGTATAGTTCTGTGGTATTAAGTACATTCACATTGTTGTGCAACCATCACCACCATCCATCTCTAGAACTTTTTTCATCTTGCAAAACTGAAACTCTGTCCCCACTAAACAATAATCCCGGGTGAGAGGGAGGCTCAAGAGGGAGGGGATACGGGGATATATGTATACCTATGGCTGATTCACTTTGTTGTACAGCAGCAACTAACACAATATTGTAAAGCAATTATACTCCAATAAAGATGTAAAAAAAGAAACAAAAAAAACAATAATCCTCTCTCTCAGTCCCCTGGAAACTACCATTCTACTTTCTGATTCTATGAATTTGACTTCTCTAGGTACCTCATAGAAGTGGAATCACACAATTTTGTCCTTTTGTGAATGGCTTATTTCACTTAGCGTAATGTCTTCAAGGTTCATACATTTTGTAGCATGTGTCAGAATTTCCTTCCTTTTTAAGGCTGAATAATATTCCATTTTATGGATAAACCACATTTTGTTTATCCATTCATCTGTTGATGGATGCATGGATTGCTTCTACCTTTTGACTATAGTGAATAATGCTGTTAAACATAGTTGTAAAGTATCTGTTTGAGTCCCTGTCTTCACTTCTTTTGGGCATGTTTCCAGAAATGGAGTTGCTGGATCATGTGATAATTCTATGTTTAATTTTTTGAAGAGCCGCCATACCATTCTCTACTGCAGCTGCACCAGTTTACATTCTCACCAGCAACGTACAGGATTCCAATATCTACACATCCTCGCCGTCACTTGTTATTTTCTGTTTCTTTGATGTATCCTAATGAGCGTGAAGTGATAGTTCACTGTGGCTCTGATTAGCACTTCCCTTATGATTAGTAATGTTGCACATCTCTTTATGTGCTTATTGGCCATTGATGGATCTTCTTTAGAGAAATGTCTATTCAAGACTTTTGCCCATTTTTAACAGGGTTGTTTGTTTTTGCATTATTGCAAGTGCAGTTTTTTGATAGTCCATATTGGGTAATTCTGACTTCTCATGTCTTTGTGCATCTGTTTTTATTTTCTGTTGTTTCTTGCTCATGGTGTCTAATTTCTTTGCATGTGCTAGACATTGTAGCTGCAGAATTATTTTGAGGAATCCTATGAGACCTAGGATGATTGTATCATTTTTGGACAGGTTTTATTTTGTTATCGCTAAGGTTCTTTATTCTTAAAGAAGCCATCTTAATCCCAGTGCAAGCCTGAAGCCAACCAGATGAACAAAACAAGGCAGTGGTGCATGGGAGGGCTGGTTTGCTTTTCAGGACTTCTCCACATTTAGGGTTTATCCCTTTGTTCTTCCAACACAAGTTGAAGGCTGGTTTCTCAGAGTCTGACTCATGCTTTTACTCTGTGCCTGTAGCCCCCAATTTCTGGATTATTTCGGGTAACTTCAGCATCTATAGTAAAACTCCCAGATGTTAGGACCTTACACAGAAAATTTACTTCTCCTTCATGTAATAGTCCCCTGTGGATGTTCCTCAACAATGATCAGCTTTCCTCTGCATGGTGATTTGGGCCTGGCTTTTGACCGCTGTGGTCCTGCTATCTGCTAGGTTGGTAGCATCATCTAGGGCCTGAACTTCCTTTTTGTCCAGCTGGCAGATGGGGAGTACAGTGCAGAGGATGCACACATGCTTTTCACCCATGTTGGCCTGGACATGACATGTACAGTAACTGTAGATGTTCCACTGGGGAGAGCTAGTCACGTGGCCTGCCTAGATGCAAGTGTGAGGCGGGCGAAGAGTAGTCCATGGTTAGCAGCTGCATGTCTGTTTGGTGGACAGTTACCTCTGCCGCAGTCCTTCCCCTTGGCCCTGAAATATATGTGCACATTCTTCTTTTGCAGCTGTACTCATCTTCCCCAGGGAGACAAATACAGATATGGCTCTTGAGGTTCGGTGACTGAACTAACACACAGGTTATCTACCTGCTGCTGATACTGTTCAGTAATGGAGCCAAACCATTGACAATTGCAATGGAAAAAACCTTCCATTTGAAAGGGGAGAAGTGGAAGATAAACATCAGTCCTTGGTTCAAGCAAGAGTGACACCCTGAGGACAGGTATTATGAAGGCGTCTGTCAATGACTATTAAACAGAGGCCACCAGGAACTCACCGGGCACCTGTGATGGAACGGGCTGGGACCATACACCATGGGGAACTGGGAGAGGGTGTTAGAAAGAATCTGTTACAGGATTTGGGCTTTGGTTGGGTGATTCTGAGTGCCGTCAGTAAGCAGGGGCCATTTTATGAACGAGTATCTTAACAAATTTTATCTGAGGCAGGGTGGATTAGGGCGAGGCTAATGCTGCAATTGCTAAGGAAGCAGCCCTTCAACATGTTAGCTGGGAGAGGCCACACGTGGTGTTTTAGGGCTTGGACAAAGTTCATATTTTGTTTGTGCTCTGATGTGATGGTGGCGATGGCCATCCTGGTTCTACTGTGGTCTCGTCTGATTCTCTTGCCTCTGCCCTGGGAGTGTCTGCCCAGACTCCTTGCCCTGACCATGGGAGGCTTTTCCTTGGCCTTTGTCCTCTGTGGGCACAGCTGCCTGGGACCTTGGAGAGGATCTCTCCCTTGATGGGCGGGATCTGCCCAGACTCCAGAGCTTGCTTCGGCTTGCAGAGTTTGGAGGCCGGGGATTGTTTTGACAGTCACTGACTTATTTTAGGCTTATGTTTCTTTGGCAGTAGAATTCCCCCCAAATTCTAGTAGCTTCTGATCTGTTTGCTTTCAGCAGTTCCATGTGCCCGTCCCTACACCCCGAGTTCTTTCCTAGTCATGACCCTCTGGCCTGGTCATTATCTTTGCTTTCTCATGCCTGTGTCTCTTTCTGCTCAGGGTGTCTTGAAGGCATGGCTGTGGGTGGGAGAGAAACCCTATGATCTGATCTGTGTGTACAGCTGAGCCCTCTGTTTAGCCAAGGAGTCTTCATGGGCCTATGCTTCTCAGAACAGTTTCAGCCTTACATCTTACTCTTGGGGTGCAGAGGGGGAGGCTTTTCCCACGAGGTGAGCCCCATGTTTCTGGACTGTCTCTAGGTGCTTTCTGGTCTCTCAAGTAGGCCAGTTTTTGCCTAAGCTCTTCTCTTGCTGTGATGCCTGTTTTGGCAGAGCAGGTAACAGTCACGCAGGCTGCTGGCACTCCTTTTTCTCCTGTCCCCGAGCTGGAGGCTGGGTGTGAGTGTGGTCTACCTTCAGATGATCACTGCTTTGCAATGCATAAAATAGGGCTTCCTCGTTACCAGCTGCCTGACAACGGTTTTTATTATGGCATCACCCCTGTTCAAAGAAGCCATTTGTGTCTTAATTCATCTCTGTTGAAATATGTATTTAATGATAGAGAATTTAAAAGAGGAAAATTTCTGAACCAATCTCTTTGGGGACTGTTGGAACCATTTTCTATTTCTCTGTTTCACTACCACTTGGATGTGAAGCCATACATTCGTGGCCGTTTTCTAGGCAGACATTACAAGGGCACAGTATTGGAAGTTCATCTTTCTCGTTTTTAACTTTTAAAAGTTAAAAAGTTTTAAAGGCTGTTTTTAATCAGCCTTTTCTGTTTTCTTATAAGAAGAAAAAATCAGATGCTTCAATTTTGGGGGACTAAATTGGGATATACATAAGATAAATAAAATCAGTGAAGAAAACCACTTTGAACCCAAATTGCAGTGATGTCGAAAACTCACAGGGCACCCCTCCCTCTTTGCGTTGTGGTGGCTGAAGCCTGGAGCCCTTCCCTTGCTCTGAGTCTGTCTCTGCTTTGGAGAAAGGAGGATATGAGTACCTGGCCTGTATCCTCTTGGGAAATTCTCTCGTGGAAGCAAAACGAGATGACTGACATGCAAACATGTTGGATAGTAAAGCTCTCTGGGTATAAAAGGCATTATTTCATCCTGAAGTACTTTTGGGGATAAATAATTTATTGGCACACTAAGTTCATCCTCTGAGGCCAGGTGCTCCTATGATACTGTACCCAAGCCAACCCTGGAAACTTACAGCATCTCAGAGGGAGGAGGGCCAGCGGGCATGTCCCTCTGTGATTTTTCCTGAGTTGGGAGCTTTTCCAGGGAGCTCTGAGCTGTATGCATAATTGTCCTTAAGCAAATAGAGACAGTCCAAAGTGGTGCCCCTCACACAGCGTGCAGTTTACAGGCGTCTGTAGCATGACACAGTTAATAATCGCCCATGATACTTAAGTGCCCCAGACTGGCAGTTTGAGTTTTCATGGAATTTTAAACAGATGAGATTTTGTAATAGAGCCGTGTTTCTTACTGATGTCTTCCATAACCCCTTATGATTAAACTGTTGCTGAATTTCCTAGACTTGATTAATTACCTCATTAATTAAACAGACAAATAATGAAGTAGATTATTTTGCTTACTGAGAAATTGTTAATCTTGAGGTAGCTTTACTTCTCTAGGTCCACTTAGGAAGCTGGAATTTTTCATTTAATGGGCTTTTCAAATTCATGTATCATCCATGTGATCAGCATGGAGACTGACATTGACAGAGGTGTTATTTTATATCAGGGCACTGGGGTGACATGTGGACCACTGGTCCCCACAGGGGCTGTGACCCTGGCTTCTGCCATCTCTCTTCCCTACTTCCTGGAGTTCCTGAAACTGGACTCCGGCCCCTGGGGACACAGCTCCCCGCTGCCCGGCATCCTTGGCTCTGAGGGGCTTCTTGCTCTTAGCTACACCCCACATGGTGTCTGTTATTTCTCTTTTCCTTGCTCTGGGCACCACTGCACCTTCTGGGCACAGCTTCTCCTGGGTGGATGGTGGGGCAGCCCGGGAGCTGGCAGAGTGTGCCCACTGCCCCAGTGTACTGCGGCCGGGCTCCGAGTCTCTCCCGTCTGGAGGACAGAGCACGGCGGGGCTGAGGCCCTGTGCTCTGCTGGACATGTGAGAGGAGCCTGGCTGTCAGCCCCCTTCCTTCAGACCCAGGAGGAAGCGCCTGAAGCCAGGGGCCTGGGGTCAGCTTGGTGAGGCCGGGGTCCTTGGCTGGGGCTGTCTGCCTGCGGTCAGATCTCGTTCAGCTGGGCACACCCTCCAGACCGGCCCAGGCTCAGCTGGGCTCCACCAAGGGTGCCCGAGGGCGAGGCCCGGCCCTGCAGCACCCATTAGGCAAAGAACCAGATTGGAATGCCGAGCTGGAAGCAAGCCGCAAGTCCTTACTGAACAGAGGGTTAAATTCCACCCTGAGGCGAGGACTGTCTGGTGAGTGGTCTCCAGGATCTCAGTTACGACCCCCCACTCCATAAGGCTCAGGCGCAGGGCCGGCGCCTTAGGCCTGTTGCTTCCGCCTCTGAAGGCAAACCTGAGACTCCCAATCCCTTGTCGGCCCTCTAGCACCCATAGGATGACAACAGAAGCTGTGATCTGTGGACCTTCAGGGTTCTCCAAGACCCCTTCAGGGGGGAGACATGATTCCCATGTTTTCATAAAGATCCAGAAACATGATTTCCTTTCTCACAGTGCTGAGCCCTGAGCTGATGGCACAAAAGTGATGACGGGCAAAGCTGCTGGAACCTGAGCCCCATCGCGCCAGGGGGCCGCGGGGGGGCGGTCGGGCAGACTCTCATAGTTCCTTCAGCACCACCACTGCACAGAGAGCCACTTGCATGCGAAGAGAATGTCCTCGATGAAGCAGTAAGAATGATTAATTTAATTAAATCTTGACCCTTGGGCACATGTCTTTTAAGTGTTCTGAGAGACAGACTGGGAATTTGCACAATGCACGTCTGCAGATGGAATCACGGCAGTTGTTTCGAGGAAAAACAAGTGCTTATGCTTTTTTTGGGTGGGGAGCTGAACTCGCCCCTCTTCTCATGGAACATGGTTTTTACTTTAAAGAATAACTGACAGACAAACCGTGGTTGTTCAGACGTGTGATTTTGGCAGACAACGTCTGAAAATTGGACTAAGCGAGCCTGTGACTTCAAAGGAGATAACTGCTGGTGTTTGTTGCAACTGACAAAATTTGAGTTTTCAGTCAAAAATTAGAATTTTGAAAACTTGTGTCCGCTATGGTGAGCTTGACAGCTTCTCAGTACTTAAAGATGTTTCTGATGAACTCAGTGGTGATGTTAACTAAATGTGATTTTTTGACATTATATATTGAAATGTATTCAGGAAGATCCGCATAACTCACTGAGCCAGTATTTTCCAAAATGACTAATGCATGATGTCACACCAACCATGCATGGATGAAATATATGTCTAGGGTGCAAGATCGCTAGATAATGGGTTTTAATGTTAATAAAAGTTTGTTGATGAGTTTTCAGATTCCATGTTGCAAGTAACCTTTAAGAAATGACCACTTGCTGAGTTTTGATGTCATATCAAAGAATATCCATGGTGATCTGATAAACCTATGCAGATACTCCTGTTTCCAGCCACATGTCTGGGTGAGGATGGGCTTTTTTCACATACTTTAACCAAAACAACGTTTCACAACAGATTGAATGCAGAAGCAGGTGTGGCAATCCAGCTGTCTTCTATTAATCCTGTCATTAAAGAGTTCCAGAAATTCTTCTAATTTATTTTTGTTTGGAAAATATAGTTACTTTTATTAAAAAGTGTTATTTTCATTGTTATGTAATGGGCTTATTATTCATTGTGAATGAATTACTGAATAAATAATTTTAAAATCTCTCTGTGTTTATTTCAAGTAAATATCAATGAATAGAATCCATTTAAGAAATAATTTGAGGAAAGAAAGGGGTCCTGAGTCCAAAAAGTTTGAGAACCACTGGTCTGGTGTCATAGGAAACCGTGGTGCTTGAGTGGAAACGCCAGTGGTTTTGCTGAAGGACCTCAGGGAACTGCTGAGATGATGAGCTGTCACCAAGCACTGAGTCGAAGAGAAGACTGAGTTCTTTATTTGTTTTTTTTTAGGTGAATGCTAACAGGAAAGTGGGTTCAACTGAAAGACTGACATTGGAAAGAAACAGATTCATTTCAACTTTCATATTGTAAATAATTTTAGAAATTAACATCAGAATTTGATTTTCAAGACAAAACCCTACAAAAGCAACCAACTGAGCCAGCTTTATTTATGAAATATGGAAATAAAGGCTTACTTCTCTAAAAAAAAAAAAAAGACAAAAGTCCTACAGGCAATTCTGCTCTGTGATGGAAAATCTTTCTAACCCAGATTGTTCAGTTACTCAACAACATTTATTAGTACCAGCAGTATTAGGGGGGTATAGACCTCTGTGCTAAGTGCTAAGAGGGAGACCAAAGGTATTATAGATGGTTTTTTTCTGATGCTAAGAGGTTTTTTCTTCCAGTAATTTATGAGGGAGAGAAGGTGGGTAGGACAAGTTCTCAACTGAAAAGCTGCGTGAGAAGATATAGGACAGAGGAGACAGGAAAGCTGTGCCTGGCTGCAGCAGGTGCTCTGCAGCAGGGCTCTGGGTGGCTGAGGAGGGAGAGGGAGTGACCCTGGGTCTGGTCCTGGAGCCGTCTGGCAGGTTAGGTCCCCTGGACAGAGATGTACATTTCACTGCCTGGTGTCAGGAAGCAGAGCTGTTGGCTGGCTCACTTGTGGTTTCTGGGTGCCAGTGGAGGAACAAAGGTGAAGAAGCATGCCTCTCAGCTGCAGGGTGGTCATCGTCGTTGGGGGCAGCACCTGGGGTGTAGAGGTGTGCCCTGTGCTCGCCCCTAGCTCTGCCTTAGCACCTCTCCCTGGCTGGTAACTCTGGGCTGGTTCCATGCCTTTTACGGAAAGAACAGTAAAGTTTCTTCTAATGAGAATTGGGGAGTAGGAAATTCTGATTAATTGCAATTCCCTTTCAGTTCCCAGACCATCAGGAAAAAAAAAATTTAAACCCTAAGATTAAGTTTCTAATTTATTACCTAGATTATGTTAAACGTGATTGAATCTTTCTAAAAAGACAGGATTTTGCAGGGCCTCGAGGCATCATCGACCATAGAATATCACTCTTCCCTAGTTTCTGAGAAGTCTTAGCTGGTTTAGAGCTCCTGTCTCAGAGTAGAAGTGCCTGCAGGGAACACTGCCACTGTGACAAGTGGGTCCTGTCCCCAGCTCCTTGCTAGTAGAAATGAAGTCAGAAACCTGGCTTCCTGTCCCCGATATGACAGACTGCATGTGCCTTTGAACTCCCTTAAAGCCTGTGTCTCTTTCCGGAAACTGGGTGTCACTGAGGTTGGTGTCTAGTGACCAACAGGAAGATGGGTGTGTGGTTGAGATCTCTGCTGGAGTTGAGTGGAGGGAGGGCACCTTGAACTTTGGCTTGCTTTCTGAAGCCATCATCACCTCTCGCTGAATAAGAGACACTCACAGGAGTCTCAGCCCCCTGGTCCACCTGCCCTCCCCTGCCGACACGTACACACAACCACACACACAGGCGCACAGGCATGGTCTCCAGAATGAAGGAATAATGACAGTGTGGGAAACGATGTGGAATTGTTAGTCTTCGGGTCACTTGGAAGAGCCCTGGCCACCCCTGCCTGGAGACTTAGCTTCCGATATCTCCAACGCGTGGATGAGGTGACCTGTGCCCGTCTTAGTTCCCTCTGACGTCTTTCATTTCCTTGGCACATGAAGGTTTCCCTCCATTTGGGGGCCATATCTGAATTGCTATGTGGAGTGCAGGGCTGTGGCGCTTGACGCTAATGAGCTGGCTGGTCTTTAAATAGCACAGCGCCTATAAACAGAATCACCTGTTTTACAGCCTGGTATTGAAGAAGATTGTTCCCAGAGGGCTCTGAATGGCTGTTGGAGCATTAGAAAGGCAGTAAAATGCTCCTCACTCCGCCCCTTACGTGAGGCAAGACTGGCTGAGAACACACACACCGTATCAGTGACATTTCTTTTGGGCTGGGCTGGAATCATCCCTCTCAATGCATTACACTCAGGTTGCATCAGGATGAAGAATGGCCAGGCCAAAATCTCCTTGATTATCGGAAACTTAGTCATTTGTTCTCTGAGTCAGCTTAATGGCGTGTAATGTTCACATCACATTCTTTTGGGGCCAGGCCAAGAACCAGCATGTTTGCCAGCATTTCAGCAATGAGCTAATCAGGCTTTTGGCTCCTACATTACTGGCCAAGAGCTCCGCTGGAATTAATAGTGTCACTGCAGCAAACCGGGGTCCTCGCAAAGGTTGCTCGTTATTTTCCTGTGTCATATGCTGGCCCTTGCTTTCATCAGATGAGCCGTAAGCCCCTTCTCTTCCAGAAGGTCTTCCCAGGCTGAGGCTCTGAGATGTGATGCTAGAAATTCAGCCCAACAGGTTATTTACTGAAAAGCCCTGTCCTGACTGCTGCTGAGGATGTAAGTACAGGGGAGAGTCTTTCCATGTAATCCAGGGAGCATGGAATCCACTTGGGGGTGGGGCATGATGCACGAACACACGTGTCCTCGGTACCATGAAGAGCCAGCCACACATCATCAGAGAAGAGCAAGAGAAGTATGCGGAGCTCCGGGGAAGTATGCGGAGCTCCAGCACTTTGGAAGGATGGAAGAAGGCCTTGGAGAGGATGGGCGTCTCATCTGTGTCTTGGAGACTGCGGAGTGCGGGCTGGCACGTGGGAGGTGGGCAGTAGGTGATAGCTGTCCTAGCTTTATTGCTACACTTCTGTTTTCTAACTAGTAAAATAGAAAAAAGTGTCTTGTACATCTGCCGGGGCCTAGCTTGTGAGACGACAGGGAACCGCCTGGGGAAGGCGCCCAGGCAGGGCGGGCACCTGGCGGCTGGTGCGCGGCGACCGAGATGTCTGAGAGCCTGGGTGTTGTCCGCCCTCTGCCACTTCTGCTGCCACAGAGTGGAGGGAGGAAGCGCCCTCTGTAGTGTGTGGAAATGAATAGTACATGTCTGATTAAAAAAGAGCTGCGGCGACATGCTCTGTCTCTGTCTTACTCATAAGATACTCTAAGTAGGGAAAAAACTTCTTTGTGATTTTTGAAAAGTGTTTAGTGTGATAAGGGGAAAAGTAAAAAAGTAAAAACAATGAAATCAATAGAGAGGGTATTCTTAAAAAGTTTGTGCCAGAGCAGGAATTCAAAAAGATGTTTAAAGGGATTGTTCCTGGCTCTGTGGGATCGCAGTGCACACACCACAAAGTGGCTCTCCATTCAACTCCTCTACCACTGACGGGCATCTGGGGTTTCCAGTTTGGGGCTGTTGAGAATGAAACTTCTCTGACTGTTCTTGTAGGTTTCTTTGGGTAACATAGACACACATCTCTCTTGCATATGTATCCAGAAGTGGGATTGTTGTGTCATAGGGCTGGTGTCTGTTTACTTTTAGCAGGTAATTGCCAGACAGTTTTTCAAAGTGGTAGAGCCAGTTTGCAACCTGTCCAAAGATGCCTGAGAATTCAGTTGCTCTGCACCCTCAGCAACACTTGCTGGTTTCTGTCCTTTTCACGTCTGCCTTTGTGGAGTTGTGTGCTGGTATCTCACTGTGGTTTAGTCTCCATTGGCCTGATCACTGATAACGTGTGTTTTTTCCCACACCACCAAGCAATTCTTCAACATCAGCTATGGCACCATCTACCTGGAGACAGCATCAGATTCCACAGGCCAAGGGCTCAGTCTCACCAGGCCGTCCCTGTCCCCCTTCAGATGCCAGTCACAAGTCCAAGTTGTTACCTGTGCTGCTGACCAACTGGCTGTAAACTGGAGGTTCCCATGACCCACCTCCTTGGGTTTGATTAATTTGCTAGAGTGACTCACAGAACTCAGAGAAACATTTACTTATGTTACCAGTTGATTGTAAAGGTTACAGATGAACTGCCAGATGGAAGAGATTCGTAAGGTAAGGTACGTGGGAAGGGTCTCGAAGCTCCTGTGCTCTCCGGGCCCACCGCTTTCCCCTCAGCTCTACCTGGTCACCGACCGGGAAGCTCTCCAAAGCCCGAAGCCTAGCCTTTTGGATTTTTATGGAGGCTTCGTTACCCAGGCATAATTGATTAAATCGTTTGCCATTGATGGTGGAGCTCAATCTCCAGCCCCTCTCCCCTCCCTGGAAAGGTCCAGCCCTCTAATCATGTGGTTGGTTCCCCTGGCCACCAGGTCCCATCCTTGGGTTACCTAGGGACTTTCTAAAAGTTATTTCATTAACATAGCAAAAGATACCTTTATCCCTCTTTCACTTCAGGAAATTCCAAGGGTTTTAGGAGCTCTTTGCCAAGAATGGGGATAAAGACCAGACATGTATTTCTTGGGGTAAATCACATTGACCGCTTCTTTATGCTATTGTCCATTTGAAGGTCCTCTTTTGTGAAGTGCTTGCTCAAGTCTCCTGTCCATTTTTGGTTTGTTCTCTCTCTTTTTTTAAATTGTAGTGGTTTTTGTATATCCTGGAGAAAAATTCTTTGTTTAATATATACATTGCAAACGTCTTCCCCCAGTGGGAAGCCTGTCTTTTCACTCTTTTAATGATGTCTTTTGATAAATAGAAGTTCTTATTAGTAAGTTCAAGTTATCCATCTTTTCTTTTATGAGTAATGTTTATTGTGTCTGGTTTAAGAAAAATTTGTTTACCCCAAGGCCATGACGATATTCTTCCGTGTCTCCCTCTAGAAATTTTATTATATTCCTTTAACATTTAGGTCCAGTCCAGTTGTGTCTAGTGTGAGATATAAGTCCAAGTTCCCGTTTTCTCTGTGGATATCCAGTTCATCTAGTCTCATTTACTGAAAAGACTATTTTCCCCGCCAAATTACAGGTGGTACCTTTGCAGAAGATCAAGTGCCCTTATGGATCAGGGTCCAGTCAGGAGACAGTGGTTACACCAGTAATTTGAATAGGGAACATTTATTATAAAGAACTGTTAACTAGCAAAAGGGATTAACTATCAAACAGGGTAAAGAGTAAGGTTGCTGTAAAGAATACAGGAATAGCAGATGTAGGGAGCAGCCGCTACCTCTGGCGCTGAGGAGAAGTACCTGGAGATGGGTGGGACAGCCTCAGAAGAGGGTCTCCCCAACAAGTCTAAGATTCATCATTGCCGGAGAAGTCATGGCTGTGACCCACTGGAGAAATTCACTGAGGTGCTTCAAGCTGGGGTTGGCTGCTGTGGTGCCCGTGATACACTAGGAAGTCACCTGCAGGGATGCCTGCTGTACTCATGGAGAAACTGCCCCCTGGCCTTCATGCTACAGAGCAAGAAAAAAAACAAACAAACCCTGGAACCTGAAAGAGAACCCCTTCCTCTTGCAGTGCTCTTTCCTGACAATGCCATGACTGTGTCAGCTGGCCGTGGAGAAATGTTCTTAGGGTCCAGCACTAGTATCACAAAAACAGAGCAAAGAAGGGTGATTTGGGGCTGAGAGGCAATAAATAGATAATGGGCACAGCTTCCATGTGTGGGTCTGTTTCTTGACTATGTTCTGTTCCATTGGCCTGTTTCTCCATCTGTCAGAGCTGCCATACTGATTACTGTAGCTTCACCGTTCTCATCCTGATAAAGGCTGGTGGGGTCCTCCACCTGGGTTTGTCTAGATTGGCCGCACTCCTCTTAAGTTCTTTGCCTATCTTTATCATTTTACAATCAGCGCACCAATTCCTACAAAAAACCTCTTAGGATTTTCATGGGCGTGTTTTGGTTCCGTAGATCAGTTTAGAGGAGAATTGACATGTTTACAATATTGAGTCTTCTAAATCAAAGAATATGGTTTATTCCTTCTTGTATGTTGTCTTTAATGTTTTCCAATGATGTTTTGTTGTTTTTAGTGTAGAGGTCTTGCACAGGTTTTGTTTGATTTATTTCTGAAAAATATTTTGATGATATTGCTGTTACTATATAGAAATGCAGGTGGGTTTTGCATATTGACCTTCTATCCAGTGACCTTGCTAAATTTACTTAACAAATGTTGGTGTAATGGTGTGTTAGGATCTTCAACTATGATTGCGGATTTATCTATTCCTCTTTCTAGTTCTGTTTTTGCTTTGTATATTTTAAACAGACAATATTAGTTGCATACCAATTTAGGGTCTTATCGTTTCTCATTGAATTGACCCTTTTATCATTGTGAAGTGTCCTTCTTTTTCTCTGCTCTTATGTTTTGCCTTAAGGTATTTTTGTCTGATGATAATAAAGCCACTGGAGCTTTGCGTTGCTTCGTGTTCATGTGGTACAGCTTTTTCTATTCTTTCAACCTACAGTAAGGACTGTGTCCTTACTTTCATTTTTTAAATTATTATTATTTTTAAATTTTATTTATTTTTCTTTGGCGGCGTTGGGTCTTCGTTGCTGCACACGGGCTTTCTCTAGTTGTGGCGAGTGGGGGCTACTCTTCTTGCAGTGCACAGGCTTCTCATAGCTGTGGCTCCTCTTGTTGCAGAGCACAAGCTCTAGGCGTGCGGGCTTCAGTAGTTGTGGCTCATGGGCTCTAGAGCGCAGGCTCAGTAGTTGTGGTGCGCAGGCTTAGTTGCTCCGTGGCATGTGGGATCTTCCCTGACCAGGGATCGAACCTGTGTCCCCTGCATTGGCAGGCGGATTCTTAACCACTGCACCACCAGGGAAGTCCCTGCATCCTTACTTTTAAATTATGCTTGTTTTGAATAGAATATAATAATTTTTATTCATTTTAGTTGGAGTGTTTAATCTATTTACATTTAATTTGATTTTTGAAATGTTGGGTTTAATTCTACCATCTTACTCTTTGTTTTCTTTTTGTTCCACCGGTTCTTTGTTCCTTTATTCCCCCTTTCCTGCCTTCATTTGGATTAATCAGGTATTTTTTATTTCATTCTTTAATCTCCTGGATTCTTATTTATTCTTACATTAAAAGTTACCCAAGAGATTTCAATTACATCATGCTTATTACAGATTCCTCTGATATGGTCATATATTTCTGCTTCTATGTGTAAGTCCAACATGACATTATTTCTGTTTTAAGCAGTTGATATTTTAAAATATTTGTTCACATATTTACCCTTTCTGGCACTCTTCATTTCTTCCTGTGGTTCTATGCTTGTAGTTGGGAATATCTTCTTTCAGCCTGAAGAACTAAAAGTATTCTTGTAGTGCAGGTCTATTGATGACAAATTCTCTTGACCTTTGCCTGAGAACACATTTAGGTTCCCTTCGTTTCTGAATATTAATTTCACTGGGTATAGAATTCTACGTTGAAAGTTGTTTTCTTTTAGCATTTTAAATATGTCAGCATTTTCAACATGTTCTCTAAGTCTTCTGGCTTTTATAGTGCTTGTTGAAAAGTCAGCCTTTTGTTTTGCTGTTGTTTCAAAGAAAAGGTGTGTTTTTTTTCTTTGCCTGATTTTAATATTTTCTGTCATCGTGCCTGTGCCTCTGCGTGTATACATGCATGTGCATGTGTTTTCTGTTTATCCTACTTGGGGTTCATGGGACTTTTTGAATTATGCATTGTCCTTAATAAGACTTGGAAAATTCTCAGCCATTATTCATTCAAATGCTGCTGTTACCCCATTCTTTTCCACTCTCTCGTTACATGTATGTGAGACTTTTGACCATGTCCCACACATTCTTATGCTTCGTACTGTTTTCATTCTTTTTTTATAGTTTTTTCTCTCTGAATTTCAGTTTTAGATCCAAATATCCAAAAGTTTGGATATTTTCTATTGGACCTGTCTGAGTTCCTCTAATTGTGTCTTTATTTCTGGCTGCTTTTCTTTTAAAGACATCCAATAAGTTCTTAACATTATATTTTTCAATTATAGAATGTCAATTTGACTACTTTTCTGTAGATTCCAAGACTGTTGAAATTTTTCATCTTTTCATCCATTTGTTTCTCTCTTCCTGTTTTTAAACATTTTAATCAGTTTTTTCTTATAAAATTTATTTACATAAATACACTACATACATTTAAGGTGTACAGTTGGATGAGTTTTGACAGTTGTGTACAGCCATGAGACAGAGCATTTCTGTCACCCCAAAAGATTCCTTGTGTCCATTTACAGTCCATTCCTTGTTCTGCCTTTGGGTCCCAGGAAAGTACAGACATACTTTTTGTTATTTTAGAGTAGTTTGTATTTTGTATTAATGTAATCATACACTACCTACTCTTTTTCTGTCTGGCTTCTTTCACTCAACATGATAATTCTGAGATTCATTCATGCTGTGGGTATCAGCACCGTGTTGAATAGCAGTGGTGAGTGTGGACAACCTTGCCTTCTTGCTAGTCTTAGGTGTGAAGTTAGCTGTAGGTTTTTAGTTGGTGCCCTTTATTAGGTTGAGAGAATTCCCGTCCCTGGTTTGTTTAGACTTTTTATCATCAGTGGGTGCTGAATTTTGCCAAAGGTTTTTCTGCACCTATTGAGATGATCATCTGGTTTTTCTCCTTTATTCTGTCAATATGGTAAATTACATTGAATGATGAATGTGAAACCAACTTTGAATTCTTGGGATAAACCTCATTTGGTTGTGATTTTTTTCCTTTTAAAATATTTCTGGATTCAATTTGAGAAGGTTTGAAGGATTTTAGTTTCTAGTTACATGAGGGATAGTGTTCTGGAGGTTTTTTTCTTATAATGTCTGGTTTTGTTATCAAGATAATATTGGCCTCATAAAATAAAGTTGGAGTGTTCTCTCCTCTCTTGTTTTCTGGAAGAGTTTGTATATAATTAGTATTATTTCATTCATAAATGTTTGGTAGAATTTACCAGTGTAGTCCTCTGACCTTAGAGTTTTTAACTAGGAATTCAGTTTATATAATCAATATGGCCCTGTGCGGGTTATCTATTTTTTTTTTGAATGAACTTTGGTAGTTGTTGTCTTTCAAGGAACTTTACCAATTCTTCTAAGTTGAATTTATTACCTAAAGTAGTTCAGGATAGTCTCTTATTATTCTTTTATTGTCTGTAGGACCTGTAGAAATAATTCCTCTGCCATTCTTGTTATTGATGATTTATACCCTCATTATATTATTATCTTGATTATTCTAACTGTGAGTTATTATACATTTTGTTGATCTTTTCAAAGAATCAGCTTTTAGCTTGGATACTTTTCTCCATGGCTTTAAAAAATATTGTTGATTTCTGCTCATTATTTCTTTCTTTCAACTTACTTTGGGTTTGCACTGCTCTCTCTCTTTTTTTTTTCTAAGCTCCTTGAGATGGACTCTAAGACCATTGTTTAGAAATCTCTAGTTTGTCCCTGATCTTGAGAATGGCCTTCCTGGGTTCTTGACCAAAACGCTTACACGTCCCTGTCTCCTCAGCCCTGAAAGTTCAACCAGTTAAAAGATCTTGGGCTCCTGCCACACACTGATGGGTGCAAAATCTGGCAAATGATTTGAGGGGGAGATGGATTGGATACTTACTGCAGGCCCGTTTCCATTAGTGTGACTTGGTCCCCTAAACATGTGAAGATATGGGGAGAAACGCCAGTCTGTCTTGCTGGCCCAGTCCCCTGGCCTTTTGCATGGTCCCAGAACTCAGCAGTTGTCTGGTGGGGAGAACAGGCCTTGTGTTGGATGCTCCTTTAGTTTCCAGTCTGTTGCAGGCCTTGAGGCTACAAAAAAGCTCTGCTGGTTTTTCTTTCCTCCCATAGAATCCCTTAGCTTGGACCAAGCCTGATTCTTAGCCAGTGTTCAGAATTAGCAGCTTATTTTTAGCTTATCTAGAAGGGCTCTTCCTAGTGAGGAATTTTAATTCATTTAGTCTTCATTGCTTTGATGGTGTTAGAAATACAGCTTTTGAAACTTATAACTAAAAAAAATCTTCTTGCCTCATTGGTGGTGTTGGCCCGCTCTGACCACAACGTTGTAATAGAAGGCAGAATCCCCCTCCCCTTTGAATAATTTATATACAATGAAATGCATCTATTTTAAGTATACAGATTAATAAATCTTGATGTGTGTATATTTCTTGTAACTACCACCACGATCAAGGTATAGAACATCATCCCAAAAGGCCTGGTGCCCCTTTCCATTCAGATATTTTTTTTGTCACTGTTGATATGATTCACTTTTTCCAGAATTTCATGTAAATGGAATCATACAGTGTCTACTGGCTTCTTTTTTGTGTCTTGCTTCTTTCTTTCAGCATCTGTGCGTTTGAGATTCATTCATGTTGTGTGAATGTGTTTTGTTCCCTCTACAGCTGAGTACCATTCCATTGTAAGATATGTTTGTTTATTTGCTATTGATAGACATTTTGATTGTTTATAGCTTCTGGCTATTATAAATAAAGCTGCTATGGATACTTGTGTGCATGTCCTAGTGTGAGAATATGTTATCATTTCTCTTGTGTAAATATCTAGGAGTGGAGAGTGGCTAGGTGGAATGGTAAGTGCTATGGAAGTGCTATTACAAGGGTCTACCTGTTTTCCAAAGTTGTTGAATGATTTTACACTCCTTGTGGCCATGTATGACAGTTCCAGTTTACTGCCATTTGTATCAGTACTTGTTGTTGTCAGTCATTCAGTTTTAGCCATTCTACTAAATGTGTGTTGGTATCTCATCCTAACTATAGTTTTTATTTTCCTAAAGACTAATGACAGATATTAGTATCTCATTGTGATCTTAATTATTTTCCTGAGGACTAATGATGACAAGCTTCTTTTTCATATGCTCTTAGTATGTCTAAGCTGTTTGTATGTCTTCCATGATGTATCTGTTGAAATATTTTGCTATGAATACTAGTTCTTTTTTCATATGTATGTATGAGAAATCTTTTTTCCATCTGTTATTTGCCTTTTCATTTTGTAAATGGTGTCTTTCAAAGAGCAGAATTTAAAAATTTTGATGAAATAGAAATTATCATTTTTTCCTTTGATTGGTATATTGCTTTTTATTGATGTATCTAAGAAATTCTACTCTACCCCAAAGTCCAAGAAGAAAGATTCTTTTCTTACTTTTCTTCCAAAAGTTCCACAGATTTAGCTTTTATATTTAGGTTACCTTTTGTGTATGGTGTTAGGTAAGGATCGAGGTTCATTTATATGATATATATGTATATAAATACCCAGTTCTTCTGACACAGTTTTTGGAAATCCTTTCCCCATTGAAATGTCTTTGCACCTTTATCAAAAATCAATTGATCATAAATGCTTGGGCCTATTTTGAGGTTCTCTTTTCTGTTCCATTTATAAGCCTATGTTTATACTAATATCACACTGTATTGATTACTGGATATCCAAAATCAGGTAAACTAAATCCTCCAACTTTGTCCTTATTTTTCCAAATAGTTGTGACAATTCTAGGTCTTTGCTTTTTTTTTTTAATTTTAGAATCAGCTTCTTAACTTCTTCCAAAAATTCTACTAGCATTTTGATTGAGATTGCATTGAATCTGTAGGTCAATTCAAACAGAATTGACATCTTAGCAATACTGAATCTTCCAATCAATGCATATTGTAATCTCTCCATTTATTAAGTCTTTAATTTCTCTCAGCAGAGTCTTGGGGTTTTCAGTATAAAATTCTTGCATGTATTTTGTTAAATTTATCCCCTCAAACATTTCGTGTTTCTGGATACTATTATAAATGGTAGTTTTAAAAGATACTCATTTCTAATTATTAGCTAGTATACAATTGTTTTTGTATTCTGAATTTATATCCTCTACTTAGCCAAAGTCACTTATTAATTTTAATAATCTTTTTCTCCATGGTCTTGTCATCTGCAAATAAAGATAGTTTTACTTACTCCTTTCCAATATGTATGCCTTTTATTTCTTTTTCCCACCTTACTGTCTAGGACCTCCCGTATAATATTAAATAGAAGTGGTGAGAAAGGATGTTTTTGTCTTGTTTTTTATCTTAGGGGGAAAGCATTCAGTCATTCACCATTAACTGTAATGTTAACAGGTTTTTCATAGATTCGTTTATCAGCTTGAGGAAATTTGAATTTTATTGATTGAACGTTGAATGTTAATCTAACTTTGCGTTCCTAGGTTGAACTCAACTTGGTCCTGATGGACTGTCTTTTTTTAAAGAAAAATATATCTAGCTATTTTTCTGAGTTTGATTTGCTGGTACTTTTTTTTTTTTTTTGGTTTGAGTTTTCTAATCAGTCTTTTTTTTCTTTTTGGCTGTGTTGGGTCTTCGTTGCTGTGTGTGGGCTTTTCTCTAGTTGTGGCTAGCAGGGGCTACTCTTTGTTGTGGTGTGCAGGCTTCTCATTGTGGTGGCTTCTCTTGTTGCGGAGCACAGGCTCTAGGCATGCGGGCTTCAGTAGTTGCGGTGTGTGGGCTCACTAGTTGTGGTGCGTGGGCTCAGGAGTTGCAGCTCATGGGCTCTAAAGTGCAGGCTTAGTAGTTGTGGCACACCGGCTTAGTTGCGGCACACCAGCTTAGTTGCTCCGTGGCATGTGAGATCTT
This sequence comes from Globicephala melas, assembly GCF_963455315.2. NCBI lineage: Eukaryota > Metazoa > Chordata > Mammalia > Artiodactyla > Delphinidae > Globicephala > Globicephala melas. Next base: position 862,896 of record NC_083317.1, on the reverse strand, counting down.
CCTGGGCCAGGGATCAAACCTGTGTCCCCTGAACTGGCAGGCAGATTCTTAACCACTGTGCCACAAGGGAAGTCCCTTCTGATATTTGTAAAGGACTTTTATGTCTGTGGTCATGAGGGAAATTGTTCAGTTTTCTTTTCTTGTAGTATCTTTGCCTGGTTTTGTGACGGGTTAAAGCTGGCCTCATTAAATATATTAGGCAATGTTCCTTCCTCTATTTTTTGAAAGAGTTTGTCTTCAGTTGTATTATTTTTTTCCTTAAATTTTTGGTAGAATTCATCCAGGCCTCAAATTTCCTTTGTGAGAAGTTTTTTAATTAAGATTTTAGCTTTTTAAGCTTTTCAGATTTTTGGGTCCTGAGTCAGTTTTAGTAATTTGTGTTCTGTAAGGTACTGATTTTTCTAAGTTATCGAGTTCAGTGACATCAAATTTATCAGCGATAAACTGAGCATGGGCTCAGTTGTTGTGGCTCATGGGCTCAGTAGTTGTGGCATGCGGGCTCAGTAGTTGCGGCTTATGTGGGCTCTAGAGTGCAGGCTCAGTAGTCGTGGTGCACAGGCTTAGTTGCTCTGCGGCATGTGGGATCTTCCTGGACCAGGGATCGAACCTGTGTCCCCTGCATTGGCAGGCAGATTCTTAACCACTGCACCACCAGGGAAGCCTGTGTTTTTCTTAAAGTAGAAGCTAAGATAAATGATTTTGGATTTTTTTTCTTTTCTGATAGTAGTATTTAGACCTATTAAATTTCCCTCAAAACACTGCTTCATCTGTATCCCACGTATTTTTTAAACTTTTCATTTTGAAATAATTATAGACTCACAGGAAGTTGTAAAAATAATATGAGGAATTCTGTGTATCCTTCACCTACTTCCCCCAATGGTGACATGTTATATATGTATAGTACAATATCAAATTCAGGGAATTGACATTGATATATTGACATTGACATACTGTTAACTAGAACACAGACATTATTCAGCTTTCATTGTATTTTTAACCTGCATATTTTTGTTTGTGTTTGTGTGTAGAGTTCTGTGCAGTTTTATCCCAGTTGTAGATTCATGTAGTCAACACCACAGTTAAGATGCATAATTGTTCCATTACCAAAAGGACTCCCTTTGCCACCTTTTTGTATTTTCATCCATCCTGCATCCCATCCACTGTCCGTGACCCTTGAAAACCACTAATCTGTTCTCCATCTCTATAGTTTTTGTCATTTTGCTAATGTTATGTAAGTGGAATTATATAGTATGCAGCCTTTGGGGATTAGCCCTTTTCTCCTAAACATTATGTTCTTTCAGTACTTCCAGGTTGTTCTATGCATCAATAATTCATTTCTTTGTATTGCTGAGTAGTATTCATTGTATGGATGTACCAGAGTTTGTTCAACCATTCATTTGTTGAAGGCATTTAGATTACTTCCAGTATTGCTACTAAGAATAAAGCTGCTATGAACATTCATGTACACGTTTTTCTGTGAACATAAAATTTCATTGCCGGGACAAATGCCCAGGGGTACAACTTCTGGGTCATGTGATGGTTGCAAGTTTAATTAGAAACTGCCAAATGATTTTCCAGATTGGCCATATCATTTTATATTGCCACTGGAAATTTATGACTATCCTTGTATTTTGCTATCTTGTATGTTCATTTTCAGTCAGTTCAAGATGTTTTCTAAAGTTCCTTGTGATATCTTCTTTGTCCCATGAGTCTTTTAGAAATGTGGCATTTTATTTACAAATATTTAGGGTTTTCTAGATAACTCTCTGTTCCTGATTTTTAATTTAATTCAGAAAAAATATTTTGTATTATTTTAAACTTTTCCATGTTCACTTGAAATTATTCTGTATTACTCAGTTATTGGCTGGAGTGTTCCAAAAGTTTCAGTTAGGACAAATTGATTGATGATAATGTTCAGACCTTCTGTTCCCTTATTGATTGCATGTCTACTTGATTTATCAAGTACAGAGAGAGGAGTATTATATCTACTTTTAATTTTGTCAGTTATTGTGTGCATATACATGTAGTATTGGTATGTCTTCTTAATAGGTTAACATTTTTATGATTATGAAATGTCTTTATTTATGGTTAGTGTGTGCGTGGCTTATCTTTTTCAATTCTTTTTTTTTAAACCTATTTTTACCTTTATATTTAAACTGGGTTTTATTTTAGGCAGCTTATTGTTAGGTCTTGCTTTTACCCTGTCTTTGTCTTTTGATTGGAATGTTTTGACCATTTACATTTATTGTAACTTTGATATGGTTAGGTTTGACTCTACTGTCTTGCTACTTGTTTTTTTATTTATATTTTCTTTATTTTGGTGGCTACTCACCTGGTATCATTTTAATTCCTCCTAAAGAAAGTCCTCTAACATACCTTGTTGCTTAAGTTTGCTGGTGACAAACTCTTTCAGCTTATATTTAACTAAAAAAGTTATTTCTCCTTAATTTTTTTTTTTGGACGTGCTATGCAGCTTGGTTCCACAATCAGGGATTGAACCCATGCCCTCGGCAGTGAAAATGCGGAGTCCTAACCATTGGACCACCAGGGAATTCCCTCTCCTTAATTTTAAAGAAGTTTTTTTGAGAGTAAAATTTTAGGTTTACAGTCTTTCTTTCAGCACGTAAATTTTTTTGTTCCATTGTGTTTTGGCTGTATAATTTCTGATGAGAAACTATGCTCATTCTTATATATCTTTTTTTAAAAGTTTTTATTGGAGTATAGCTGATTTACAATGTTGTGTTAGTTTCAGGTGTACAGCATCATTCTTATATTTCTTCTTCTGGGCTTAAGGTTCTCCTCCCACTCTTTGGTGCCTTAGTGTGGTTTCTTTTATATTTATCTTTTAATTTTTTCATTTTATTCAGCTTCTTCAATCTGTGGGTATATAGTTTTTTAAATCAAATTTGGAATATTTTCTGCCATTATTTAGGTGCAATCCTCTGCCGTCTCTATGTATTGCCTTGGTGGTTCAACTGGAACTCTTTGCTCTTGCTGGTCAAAATTCTAAATGCCTCCCAGCTCTCTGTTGAACATTGGAAATTGTTCAATTTTTGCTTTGCCTCATTGAGTTTCATGTGTTGCTTAGAATTTGGCAACAGATGAAGGTGACCCCCCCAGTGCAGATTTTTGGAGCTCTTTTTATGTGGCTCTCTTGTCTTCAGAACCTTCCCTCATATCTCCTCTTCACAATCTCTAATTGCCTCAGCTTCACTGAGCTCTCATATGTTTCACCACCTCAATAGGCTGTGGTTTTCTTCTTAGGTTCCCCTCCTTGTCATGCAGTCTGGTAAGTGCTTTCACTGACAAAGGACAATTATAGGGCTTGCATTTATCACAGTTTTGTGTAGCCTGTTGTCCAATGTCTGAAATCAGTTGTTTCATATATATGTTTTTTACAGTTTTCTGGTTGTTCATAGCAAGAGGATAAGTCCTACCCTGGTTACTTCATCATGTGCAGAAGCAAAAGTCCCCTCTCTTTGTTTTATTTATTTATGTTTTTGTGGTAAAATATACATAACATAAAATTTACTACTTTAACCATTTTTAAGTGTATAGCTCGGTGGTATTACAATAGCCAGGACATGGAAGCAACCTAAGTGTCCATCGACAGATGAATGGATAAAGAAGATGTGGCACATATATACAGTGGAATATTACCCAGCCATAAAAAGAAACGAAATTGAGTTATTTGTAATGAGGTGCATGGACCTAGAGTCTGTCATACAAAGTGAAGTAAGTCAGAAAGAGAAAAACAAATGCCATATGCTAACACATATATATGGAATCTAAAAAAAACAAAAAAGTTCCAAAGAACCTAGGGGCAGGACAGGAATAAAGACGCAGATGTAGAGCATGCACTTGAGGATACAGGGAGGGGGAAGGGTAAGCTGGGACAAAGTGAGAGAGTGGCATGGACATATATACACTACCAAATGTAAAATAGATAGCTAGTGGGAAGCAGCCACATAGCACAGGGAGATCAGCTTGGTGCTTTGTGACCACCTAGAGGGGTGGGATAGGGAGGGTGGGAGGGAAATGCAAGAGGGAGGGGATATGGAGATATATGTATATGTATAGCTGATTCACTTTGTTATAAAGCAGAAACTAATACACCATTGTAAAGCAATTATACTCCAAATAAGATGTTAATAAAATAAAATAAAGTCTATAATTATTTTTTAAAAAGTGCATTCACATAGTTGTGAAATCATCACAATCACCCATCTCTAGAATGCTTTTCATCTTGAAAAACTGCAACTCTGTACCCATTACACAATAACTCTTCATTCTCTCCTCACCCCCAACACTGGAAAACCACCATTCTACTTTATATCTCTATGAATTTAACTACATTAGGTACTTCATGTAAGTGGAATCATACAGTATTTGTCCTTTTGTGACTGACTTATTGAACTTCCCTTTGTTTCTTTTTTTAAAAAGTATATCATTTGGTCTTTGTTTATAATGTTAGGATGATAGTTTGCAATACTCAGAATATTTAAGCTAACAAGCTGATATGGGGGAGAGTGGGAGGGATATACGTTGGTGTTTCTTTGTTATTTGTTTTTTTTTGGTAGGGGAGTAGACTTTTGTGTGTTTTATTTCATAGCTTGACATAAACTTAACCTCATGTAAGACACTTTATAAATGTTGATGTTAGAGAATTAAACTATAGCACTGCCCATTCATATTCTTTTGGTTTAAAGGACATTGTATGTTCACTGAACTAGTAATTCTCCATCTTGCTTAAGAATTAAACTTAGATCTTTTCTTACCAGTGCCACCATCTGACTTGCTTAAGTTTCATTAATACCTAATATCCTCTTAATTACTTCTATATGATCCTATTTTTAAAAAGCTTTCATTGATCCTCATGATAGCCCTTTTCAAGGTATAATATTACCTCCTGGGAGAATTCCGTCCTGATTTCCCTCCAGTATATAATTTTGCCTTTCCATAGTGGTATTTCATATATTTGTCTGTAATCTCCTCTCAGAATCCAATATGCTTATTATGTTTATGTCTCTCCCTACAAGTCCTATTTCCCTAATATCTCCTTACTTTGTTGTTTTTTAACCCAAAGCAGGTACTCAGTAAAGATTAAGGAAGAAAAGTCATCACTATCCTCAATTATAGGTGCAGTTAGTGACTCACCTGTCCCAGGTCTTATTTATTATCTCTAATTTCTTCCTATTCTTTTTTAAACCCACTGCATCTGGATTTCCCTCTTTCTCCACAAAAAAAACTTTGTCAGAATCACCAAAGACCTCTTTGACTTTGCTAAATCCAGTGGTCAAGTATTAGTCTTCATATTACTTGACCTATCAGCAGCATCTGATTTGAGTCATTGATCCCTCTTCCTTAGAACACTTTTTTTTTTAAAGAAATCAAAGTGTACCTAAATAAATGGAAAGACATACTATGTTCATGGATTGGAAAATTCAACACAGTGAAGGTGTCCGTTCTTCTCAAGTTATCATACAGGCTTAATGCAGTTTCTACTAAAATTACAGCCAAAATTTTTATAGATATAGACAAGCTGATTCCAAAGTAAATGTGGAAAACAAAGGAACCAGAGTAGCTAAAACTATTTTGAAAAGGAAGAAAAAAGGAGAGGAACCAGTGCACCCAGTTTCAAGACTTATTTTATAGCCACAGTAATCAAGACTATGTGGTATTGTTGGAAGGACAGACACAGAGATCAGTGGAACAGTATAGGGAACCCAGTATAAAAAATAGCATACAAAACCACAGAAGTATGCCCAAATGATTTTTGAGAAATTATTTTCTCAAACAGTTTTGAGAATTGCAAAAGCAACTCAATGGGGGAAGCATAACCTTTCCAATAAATGGTGCTGGAGCAACCAAACATCCATAGGCAAAATAATGTACCTCAATCTAAGTTTCACACGTTATACAAAAATTAACTCAAAATAGATCTCAAACTCAGATGTAAAATGTAAAACTATAAAACTTAGGAAAAAATAGGAGAAGTTTTCACATTTTAGGGCATGGGCTGAGCATAGTTCTCAGACTTGACACCAAACATTATCTGTAAGAGGAAAATTGATAAATTCAACTTCATCAAAATTAAAAACTTTTTCTCTGCAAAGAACCTGTTAAGAGGATGAAAAGACAAGCTACAGACTGGGAGAAATATTTGCAAATCACGTATCTGAGAAAAGACTGGTAATGGGATATATGAAGAACTATCAAAACTCAACTTAAAAAAATAAACAATTCAACTAGAAACTGTGCAAAAGATGTGAGACATTTCACTGAGATACAGATGGCAGATAAGCACATGAAAAGATGTTCAACGTCATTAGCCACTCAGGAAATGCAAATTAAAACCGCAGTGAAATGTCACTATACAAACATCAGAATGGCTAAGATTAAAAAAAATAGTGATAGTAGCAAATGATGGTGAGAATATGGAGGAATTGGATCTCTCAAACATTGCTGGTGGGAATGTAAAATGGTAAAACCATGCTGGAAAAGAATTTGGCAGGTTCTTATAAAACTAAACTTGTGGACTTCCCTGGTAGTGCAGTGGTTAAGAATCTGCCTGCCAATGCAGAGGACATGGGTTCAAGCCCTGGTCCGGGAAGATCCCGCATGCCACAGAGCAACTAAGCTCATGCGCCACAACTACTGAGCCCGCGTGCCACAACTACTGAAGCCCACGCGCCTAGAGCCCATGCTCCGCAACAAAGAGAAGCCACCACAATGAGAGCCCCGCGCACTGCAGTGAAGAGTAGCCCCCGATCACCGCAGCTAGAGAAAGCCCGCAAGCAGCAACAAAGACCCAACGCAGCCAAAAATAAATTAATTAATTAAAAAAAAATGTTCTCAATTCAAAAAAAAGGAAAACTAGTAACTACCACACAACATAAAACTCCTGGGCATTTATTTCAGAAGAAAACTATGTTCACACAAAACGTATTCTCAAATGTTCATAGTAGGTTTATTTGCAATAGCCAGATACTGGGAACAACCCAGATGTTCTTCAGTGGATGAATGATGAAACAAACTCTGTCACATCTAAGCCACGGAACACTACACAGTAACAAAGAGGACTGAACTACAGACCACGAAACAACCTGGATGAATCTCCAGAGAATTAGGCTGAGTGGGAAAAGCCAATCCCAAAGTTTACATATGTATAACATTCTTGGAATGAGAAAATTATAGAAATGGAGAGCAGATTAGTGGTTGCCAGGGGTTAAGGAGGAGATGGGGGTGGGAGGGATGTGGTTGTGGCTATGAAAATGAAACGAGGGATCCTTGTGGGGATGGAAATGCTCTACATCTTGACTGCATCAATGTCAATATCTTGGTGGTGGTATTGTGCTTTAGTTTTGCGAGATGTCACCGTTGCGAGAAACTGGGCTAAGGTTGCGTGGATTATCTCTGTATTATCTCTACAACTGCATATGAATCTATAATTATCTCAAAACCAGAAGTTTAATTTAAAAACATAGGTTAGATCGTGCCATCCCTCTGTTCAAAACTCTTGAGTCTCCCTGTGCCCCTCATAATACAAGGCAAAGTGGTCGCAAGTTTCACATGACCTGGCCTCTGCCTGCTCCCAAACTCACTTCCTGCCACGCACCCCAGCTGATGTTGTTAACCACATCGGCATCCTTGCTGCTCCTCAGACACCAAGAACATGGTCAAAACTGAAACTTATTTTACTTCCCTTTTTACTTTGGTTTCTAGGGAACTCGGGTTTTGAGACCAACAATTATAAATTCAGATTTATGAAGTGCCTACCAAGTGCCAGGCCCTGTAGGCTCTTGGGCACTATCAGTGAACAGACCACATGGAGACCCCCCACCCCAAGGAGCCTCACATTGTCGGGAGAGACAGACACTGTGAATAGGGATTGTAATAAAGGAGCCGCTGGCGTGTTGTGAGGGTAGTGCCGGGTGGGGGTGGGAGAGGGTGGAGTGCAAGGCTGCCGTCATTGAGCAGGTGACATCTGAGGACAGGCTTGGAGCAGGTGAGGGAGTTAGACAGGTGGCTGTCTGGGGAAGAGCGTTCCCAGTGGCAAGATGGCAGAAAGCCAGCTGTGCTGGAGGTGGTGACTGAGAGCCCAGGGCAGCTGGGGCCGGAGGCTGTGGTGGGCGGGGCGAGGGGGAGCAGAGCTTGTCGGGCCTTGGAGGCCAATTGGAGAATTTGGCTTTTACTCTTCGGGGAATGGGGCGCCATTGCAGGGTTTTGAGCAGAGCAGTGACATGAACGGACATAGGCTTTAACGGGCTGACTCTGCCTGCTCTTTCAGGGCGAGGACAGGATGGGGAGCCCGTTAGGCGGCCATCGCATTAACCCAGGGAAAGGGCAATGGCGGTTTGTACCAGGGTCGTGTGGAAGTGACGTTTTGATTCTGGATCCTGTTGGACGGTGCAGCGCACGGTAGCTCACAGTCAGACGGGAGATGTGGAAAGGAGTGATTTTGGGCCAGCTAGCCTGGGAGGGGGGCATTCAGTGGTTACGGGCAGGGAAGCTCTCAGGACCCCGGGTGGGGAGTGGTGGGTGGCCCGAGGTTCCTCTGTGGATGTGTCACATTGGAGGTGGAACAGGCCACTCACTGCAGGTGAGTCGGGGTTTGAGAGAGGACTAGGCCACGGAGACAGAGGTGTGGGACTGGTACGCAATCACACGGATGGGTGAGTGGGGTTTCCAAAAGGGTACAGAGAGGGACAAGGGCTTAGGACCGAGGCTGGGCCCTCCAGTGTCAAGAGGTCAAGGACACCTGCCGAAAGCAGCAGGTCAGGCGTGGGGGGAGCTCCAGGAGCACTGAGCACACGGGCGACTGGTGTCAGACACAGGGGATGCTCGAGGGGGATGCTGGCAGCAGGACTGGGCAGTGTGGAATGGCTGGGGCTGGGAAAAGGGCAGGCAAAGCCAGGAGTGAGAGGAGACAGCCGTGATTGTTCCCACGTTTTCCCACCAAAAGAATAAGGCACGTGGTGGTGGCGGGGGGCAGGGTGTGGGGCCAGGAGCAGGGATTTTTGAAATGCAAGACATTCTGGCTTCTGTTGGTGGTGGTCAGCGGGCCTGCTGCGAACCAGCGGCTGCAGGGGCCCCCTGCCCTGTCTGCATGCACGCCTGCTGACGCAGGCATCCAGAGGGGCCCCGGGAGGAGCTGTCTGCAGCTGGCAGGTAATCGGATATGGGAGGAAGGTAGACATGGGGACGTAAAACACTGTCTCAGTGAAGGGCAGTCGTATTTGAAGTAATTTGAAGATTGACAGGAAATTCATAAAGGGAATATGGAGTTCCATTTACAACAGCAGGAGATTGCCTTGTCCATAGCTTCCTGACCTCTGGAAGAACAGAAGTTGCTGCTGGCAGAGTTCCAGAACATGAAAATGTAAAATGGAATTGAATAATCTCACCTAAATCAATTTTGTGAGCCAAATGACCTACAGAGGGATGTGATATAGTGCAAGTGCGCGGCCGAGCATGCCTGTCTGCTGAATACATTAGGACAATTGATTCTGGAGATAACGAAGGCTGCTGTCTTCGGTTCCGGGGCCCGCTGCTGCTCTCTCTCGTCAGCACCTCGGAGGCCGTCTTTGGGAAGTGTGCCGCTTTTTCTGGTTTTGCTGAGCTGATCGCAGAGTCTGCCAGGGATCGCCTGGGCCAGGGGTGGACAGGTGCTCTGGCCCAGCAGGAAGGCCTCTGCTGGCCCTTCTCATCAGCTCCGTGCTGCTGTGTGCATGGTGAGGTTCTCGACTTTGCTTCCTGAGTGCGAATCGCTCTCGTGTGCTCTGCGTGCTGACGTCACCGTCAGCCTCGGGCCCCGCAGTTAACCGTGGGGGAGCCGGGCTGTGTCGGCCCCTGGGGCCGAGCAGGGGCGTTGCTGTCGGCACTTACTCTTGGGAGCGTCTTCGACACAAGGCTCCCCCGGGAGTCTTGGTGCTTTCCTTTGGCTGGTTTTGTCGTAGTCAGGGCCTAACACGCTGGTGTGTGATAAGAGTTAATCATGGTTTTCTCAGGGTATATGTAGCACAGGGAGATCAGCTCGGTGCTTTGTGACCACCTAGAGGGGTGGGGTGGGGAGGGTGGGAGGGAGATGCAAGAGGGAGGATATGGGGGTATATGTATAGCTGATTCACTGTTATACAGCAGAAACTAACACACCATTGTAAAGCAATTATACTCCAATAAAGATGTAAAAAAGAAGAGTTAATCATTGCCACTGGTGCTGGCCCCCCCACCCCCACCTTCCTCTCCCCCTCCCCACCCTGTCCCTCACCCCAAGTGCAGTAAATGCTCTAGAATGAGGAGAGGTTTCAGCTTAATCAGCAAGTGCTGGTTCAGTTAGCACAAATCCCAAATGGCACAGGAGGGCCTTTTAGCGGCTTAGATTAAGAAGCTCCAGCCTGATGGAGGAGACTGTGCTGGTCCACGTGGACACGCAGGGATGGGCTCCCTGGCTTCCAGAAGATGTCAGAAAACGCCAGTGCATTCCTGTTCCTTTTCTTCTTCAATTTGAGACTGCTCCAGTTCCCAGGGGGACTTAACTCTAGGACTAGGCTATGTGTTTATTTTTGAAAAATCAATACTTAGCTTTGCAAACTTGGATCAAATAGAGGAGAAAGTGCTTAGAGGGAGGTCGGTTAAAAAGATGACAGAATCTCGCGGCTGTGAGACTTGTCACTGTCAGCACACCTATTTGTTCTTTCTTACAACTTCTATTTCCAGGGCCTTGAAGCAGGCTCTGTTCACTCTCCATGCAGGCTGAATGTGCACGCGCGTTAGTAATGGCAGGAGTGGGAAAGGAAGAATGCTTTCTGTTCTCAAATGTTCCCTGACAGAAAGCTTGCAATGGAAATCCTTTTCTGTCCCTAGGGGTCTGGGCCAGTGCTTCTCAAACTTTACCGTGCACGTGAGTCAATGGGATTCTTAAAATGCCGAGTATGATCCAGTAGATGTGAGGCCTGGGCATCTGCATTCCCAGTGATTTCCTCTGGCCCCACTTAGAGAGGCTCAGTCAGCACACATGAGCCGCCCCCGAGGCATCATCAGGCTGATGGCTGAGGGCAGTTAGCAGGTAGAGGTTGCAGCGTTAGGAGCATGGCATCCGAATGCTGGAGGTGATCTCCAGCTTCACTGTGTGCCCTCTGCCTGCCTGTTGTTAGGTTCCAGGGAGGGACTGGGGGAGGGGGCCAGGGTGGGCTGTGCAGGCCGGTGGCTGACAGAGGAGCAGCGCTGTGTGGGTGCTGTGCCCTCCCCTGAGCGCCCTGGGAAGTGGCTGCCACAGGCAGGGAGGACACTGACGCTTAGAAGAGTCTACTAGTAAATGTGTCAGGATTCAGCCCAGGCCTCTGCAACCGCAGAACCGGGTCCTGCTTCGCCGTGAGTAAGAAGCCAGGGGGCCGGGGCTGGGGCCGGGGCCGGGGCAGTTTCACCTGACTTGGTTAAAGCTGTCCCGGAGGAGGACCGGCCCTTCCCCCTTCCCCTCCTCCTCGGGGTTACAAAGGCGAAGGCGAAGGCGGACGACTTGAAAGGCTTCGATTTGGAAATGGCTGAGACCGGTTCAGTGGGAAAGGAGCTTACTTAGGCCCACAGTGTCGCTGTGGGGAGGCGACAGGCAGCTTGCCGTGACAGCGAGGGTGGGGCTGTGGCCAAGGAAGGTGCCCCCACAGAGGATCTGGCCACCTTGGCGGAGGAGGTGACAGCGGGAGGCCAGCACAGGGAGTCCCCGTGGCCAGGGCAGTTAGGTGACGTCCAAACACCCCGTCCGGTTCCCTGGGGAGACTCTTGGGGCCCCTGTGGGTGCCTGTGGCCTGTGACTCCCTGAACCCTCGTGCCACCCCCCGTGGATCAAGCAGCCAGGGAGGGAACGCCACTGTCTTTGCTGTGTGACATTTAGGAACCACAGAACTTTTGTCAGCTGAAGGGAATCCTCCTGATATCTGGGAAGTAACGTGAAAGGGACCACTTGCAAGACAGAGCTTTATCCAAGTAACCTTAATGAACATAGAAAATCAGTGTCTCACTGAAGCCGGAAAAGAAAAGCCAGCGGCCGGAGCTTATGGGAGGGGGGTGGATTTCCCACAGTACAGGGTTAATCCTTTCAAAGGTTCAGAAACACTTTTAGGGAGTTAATGTCCAGGGTCTAATGGCATATTGATGACTGTGGTGCACGTGGCTCCATAAAAGCTTTTAGACCCTGGCTCTGTCTCAAGGGTACAGATTTAAGATGACTGCTGACCTTCCTCCATGTAGGAGGGATCCTTTGCTCCCCGAGGAGCATCTGCGCTGTTCACGAAAACGCCAACCTGACCAGGGGCTCTGCCCACGGCCGGGCGAGGCCCTGGGCGTCAGCCACCTTGCCGTGGTGTCCCTGGGCCCTCGAGCAGAACCTGGCCTGGCTGCAGTGCCCGGCAGGTGGGAGTTTAAAGACCGGCTCCTTGCCTGCTGTCTGTGGAGCTTTTGGACAAACCATTCAGCCTTTCTAGGCCTCAGGTTCCACATCGGGAAAATGGATATAACAGTCCCTGTCTTGCTGAGTTGGTGTGAGAAGGGCCTGGCAGGTTGGAGGTGCTCAGCAAAAGGGGGCTGCCGATAAGGCAGCGGCCAGCAAGCGCCAGGAGCATTTAATAGTGTCCAGAATTGATAGCCTGCCTTCTAGAATGGTATATTCTAGAATATGCCGATATTCAGTGTAAGAATTTGAAATAATTCTTGAAGCGAAGCAGACGCTTTGTTCTGCTTCCGTTACAACTAAGCAGATCACATACCTTGGTGGGAGGGAGACACTTTGCGTCTTAGGTACACTGCCAGTTACAAGGTGCCCAGACGATGAAATCTGGAGCGTTTCCTGTAAACCTGGACCTTCTGACTTCTGCAGTGTCAGTGTCCTAAGATCCATAACAAGCTGTCTGAATTTGACAGTACTGTAGGAAAGTTGCTGTTGAACGTGACTAGTGAAATACCATGACCAGACTACTGAACACTTGGGGACCTTGGCCTTTCTTTCCTTTAATTGCTGTTTTTATAAAAAAGAAACAAAACTTTTCTTTAGAACAGCTTTAGATTTACAGAATTATTATAAAGATAGGACAGAGGATTCCCACACCCAGTTTAACGTTTTACGTTAATCAGGTACATTTGTTATAATTAATGGACCAGTGTTGATATGTTATTATTCACGAAAATCCATGCTCTCAATTTCCTTAGTTTTTCCCTAATGTCCTTTTTCTGTCCAAGAATACATTGAATTGTCATGTCTTTTTAGGCTCTTCTTGGCTGTGATATTTTCTTAGACTTTCCTTGTGTTTGATAGAGTTCTGAGGAGTACTGGTCAAATATTTTGTAGAATGTTCCTCTATTGAAATTTGTCTGATGTTGTCCCATGATCAGACTCGGGGTGTAGGTTTATGGGAGAAATTCCACAGAGGGGAAGGGCCTTTCTCATCACGTCCCCTCCAGGGTGCGCGCTGTCACGTAACCTGCACCGTGGACGCTGACCTTGGTCACCTGGCGCAGGTGTGTCTGTCAGGTCTCTCCGCTGTGCAGCTGCTCCCCCCTTCCCCACTGTCCTCTGGAAGGAGGTCGCCGTGCACACTGTCACGTAACCTGCACCGTGGACGCTGACCTTGGTCACCTGGCGCAGGTGTGTCTGTCAGGTCTCTCCGCTGTGCAGCTGCTCCCCCCTTCCCCACTGTCCTCTGGAAGGAGGTTGCCGTGCACACCCCACACCCAAGGTGGGGGGATGCTCCCCGAGGACGGAGTGTCTGCAGAACCACGTGGATTCTCCCGCAGAGCAGATTCCCTCTTCTCCCCGTTTCGTTATCAATCACTTATTTACGTCCGTTTGGACCCGGGGGTATATATTTAGCCTTTGGTTTAGAGTCCTGTGCTACTTTATTTTATTGCTCAGATTGTTCCAGTTTTGGCCAATGGGAATTCGTTCACTGGTTCTTGTGTCCCTTTGATATGCTCTCATCACTGAGTGCGTGTGTTTGTTTTGTCTTTGTTTTTTTTTTTTTTGCGGTACGCAGGCCTCTCACTGTTGTGGCCTCTCCCGTTGCGGAGCACAGGCTCGGGACGCGGAGGCTCAGCGGCCATGGCTCACAGGCCCAGCAGCTCCGCAGCATGTGGGATCTTCCTAGACCGGGGCACGAACCCGTGTCCCCTGCATCGGCAGGCGGACTCTCAACCACTGCGCCACCAGGGAAGCCCTCTGTTTTGTTTTTAAGCATATCTTTCCTTTCTGGTACTACAAAATGCTCCAGGCTCATGTTGTGTGGATCCTGCCCCTGTCCTAGAAACCAGGAGCCTGGTACCTTTGATCAGAAAATGGTATAAGAATCCAGTGTCTGGGGGCTGATGTGGATGTTGCTACTGAGGTATGGTTACTTCTAGGCACTCCTGGATGACAGCACAGGGGAGGTGTGTGTACATATTAACCTGTGTATCCAGACATATCTATAAATACTTCCATAGGTAACCATCTGTATCTGTATTAAGCCAAACGTCAGTTCATGCTGACATTTCCAGCTCCAGTTCACCCAGCATATGGGTTGTTCTAGCCTCATCCCCTTCCTTAGGTGTAACCTGCCCCTCAAACAACGAGACACCTGGCTCCCACCATCCCATCCACTTACTTAATGGCTTAATTCCATCACACATGCTCAGCAGTATCAGAACTGTCAACTTTCATCCCTTGGAAAACAGCTTTATCAACTAGAGCGCAGCCTCAAGTACAGTCCCTTTGCCTTTTCTCTTACAGACTCCACTCATTTCCAGAGTTACTCACACCAGCACCTTATTCCCCATCCCCTTCAGGGGGGCTGTTTCAGGCATTTGCAGCACTGTTGAAGTCTTTTGTCACATTCCACATTCCCTCTTGGGATTATCCTGACTTCCTAAATGCTTCTTTTAAATTGCGTACATTAAGGCTTACTTTTTGTGCTGTCAAGTTCTGTGGCTTTTGACAAATGCTTACTGTCTTGTAGTCATCATTACAGCACGATACATAATAGTTTCACTGCCCTAAGAATCTCATGTGCTTCACCTCTTCATTCTCTTTCGCGAGCCCCAGATAACTGCTGATCTGTTTACCATCTCTACAGTTGTGCTTTTTCCAGAATGTTACATAGTTAGAATCATACAGTATGTAGCTTAGGCAGATTGGCTTCTTTCACTTCGCAATGTGTATTTAAAATTCATCTATTTTGTGTGTATGTGTCACTTGATAGGTCATTTCTTTTTATTGCTGAATAATATTCCATTGTACTAATGTACCGTGGCTTATCTGTTCACCTATTGAAAGATGTTTTTGTTGCTTCCAGCTTTTGGTGGTTATGAATAAAGCTGCTATAAACGTTTGTGTGCAGGGTTTTTTTGGACGTTAAGTTTTCAACTCACTTGGGCAAATACCGGGGAGCACAATTGCTAGATCACACGGCAAGACTGTGTTTAGTCCCACTAGAAATGAATGAGAGTGGTTTTCTGCTTCCTTGCCAGCATTCGGTACTGTCAGGTTTTTCTAGATTTTAATAATTCTAAAAGGTGTGTAGTTGTATCTCATTGTTTTAATTTGCAATTCCCTAAGTTCCCCAAAGTTGCAATTTTGCTGTTTTTCATTTGGTGAGCCAATTCTGAAGACTGACTCTCTTCTACCACCTGCAAATACAGTAGCCCCCGCTATCTGCCGTTCTGCTTTTCAGTTTCAGTTACCTGAGGTCCAAAAATATGAAATGGAAAATTCCAGAAATAAACAATTCGTCATTTTATGAATCTGAGTAGTGTGGTGAAATCTTGTCCTGTCCTGCTGCATCCTGCCTGGGACATGGATCACCCCTTTGTCCAGCGTGTCCCGCCCTTCAGTCACTTAGTAGCCCTCTCTGTTATCAGGTGGGCTGTTGCAGTATCGCAGTGCTTGTGTTCAAGTCACCCTTATTTGACTTAATACTGGCCCCAAAGCACAAGAGTAATGATGCTGCAATTCAGATATGCCAAACAGAAGCTGTAAAGTGCTTCCTTTAAGTGAAAAGGTGAAAGTTCTGATCTTAATAAGGAAAGAAAAAAATCGTATGCTGAGGTTGCTAAGATCTACGGTGAGAAAGAATCTTCTACCCGTGAAATTGTGAAGAAGGAAAAAGAAATTCATGCTAGTTTTGCTGTCACACTTCAAACCGCAAAAGTTACGGCCACAGTGCATGCTAAGTGCTTAGGTAACATGGAAAAGGCATTAAGTTTGTGGGTGAAAGACAAGAACAGAAAACGCGTTCCAATTGTTGGGCCAGAAAGCATGATGCTTATACGAAGCCTTCAGCAAGGAATCCCCCGAAATGAGCGACATCAGCCATTTACTGCAAGTGAAGGATTGTTACACAGATTCAGGAATAGGTTTGGGCTGAAAAATATAAAACTTACTGGAGAGGCTATTAGTTATTATTATTAATCTCTTACTGTGCCTAAATTATAAATTAAATTTTATCAAAGGTATGTATGTTTAGGAAAAAACATAGTATACAAAGGGTTCACTACTATCATGACTTCAGGCATCCACTGTGGGTCTTGGAACGTATCTACTGCGGTTAAGGGGGGATGGCCGTGAACTCTTTCTTTTCCAAATGATTTGTTTCCAAGTCTTCTATTGACAGTGTGAACATTGGTTTGTGGTCAGCATTTTATTCGCTTGAGCTGTTTTCGAAATCTACATTCATATACTGATTATGAAGATCCATTTTAGTGAGAGTTATTCTATATAATTTATATTGAAATATTGCTGCCTTTGCAGTGAAATACACAGGTTGTCTTCTAGCACTGCGTGGAGTTTGCCGATGAACGTTTTATCTAGACTTTAGGAAATTCCTCCAATAGTAATATAATTCCAGATTTCAACATGCCACCACTGATCAGAAGTTGCCCTTGGCATCCTGCATCTTTCAGGAAAGGTCAAGGCACTCGAGCCCTTGCACCACACATTCTGGGTCCTCTGGCTTCGGCTGCAACCTGTGTTTCTAGCTGAACCCACCCCTTCTCCTTTTCCCTTTGTTTATGTTCCAGCCAAACTGGGCGGAGCCCTGACCTTATCCTTGCTCTCCGTCAGTCAGGACTCTGCGCCTGTAAACTCTGCGTGTTCAGTGCTGCCCACAGGCCTGGCAGAGCGTGCCTCGTCCATCCACGCAGCTTTCCTTATCTGCCCAGGAGGAAGCATCGTGTCCTTTTGAATACTGCAGCTCTCTGCATATTACCTTGGCAAGGTGGGGGGCGGCGGGAGACTTTTGCCCACCTTGCATTATGGCTTTCGGGTCCCCACGTCCTCTCCGCTAATGAGGGCTCTGCGAGTCCTCTCCCCTAATGTGGGGCTCCCTGCATCCTCTCCCCCAGCACAGTGGGGGCTCCTCGAGGCTGTGCCCCTTGCTGGGCCCCGTGCCGGACCCCTCTGGAACCTAGCTCAGCAGGACCCCTATCGGCTGCTGCCATCCTGCCCTCTCATGAGGGGCCCTTGGGGTGAGGATGTGTATTACCTAGGTGGTGGTCTCTTAGAGATGACAGTGGCAATGAGAACGGCACTAAAGGTGGGCAGCCATGTGACTTCTGATCCACGTGACCTGGCAGCAGAAGCCCTTGAGCCAGCTCAGCCCAGGGTTCTCCTGGGTGCCCTGTCGTCATATGCAGATGCTTTTCTTCGCAATCTGATTCTTTCACCCCTCCCAAGCCCACTGTCCTGGCTCCGTCCAGATTTCTGTTTTCTTCCTTTGCGTGTTACGTGCTCCTTGTTCACTTGGGGAAGGGGGCCTGTTGCCAGGACAGCTGCAGGTGGGACGTGCCCAGGGCCACATGGTTAAACTTCAACTGTGTTTGTATGGTGTCTCAGTTTTGGGGTTGGGAGGGTGTAAATGTATCATGTTTTGCCATCTTGCTTTATCTTTTCCCCGAAGGGCTGGTGGCCTCCACGGCTGTCGGAAATGCACTGCCCTCGCTTGTGTGTCTTGAGTCTCTTCCGTGGGACTGATGGTGCCCCCACTTCCCTCACTCCTTTGGGGTCTCACCTGCTCTCTGTTCTGACAATGCGCACCGAGGCTTCCCCGTCACCCTTGGGCTAGTTTGTCTCTGCCTCTTTGACGTCTCCACTTGCAAGAGGCTTGTGAGCATCTCAGACTTCACGTGTCCAAAGCTGAGCTCTTGAGCTTCCACCACAGCCCCGACGTCTCGTTGCTGGAGCTGAAGCCTTGGAGCCGCCCTGACTTCACTTCTTATCTCAAACCCACATCCAGTCCTCCAGGAAATCCTGTGTTTTAGGGTGGGTGCCCAGCGAGTTGATGAGGACGTGAGGCTCTTAAGATTGGATTTAAGTGATACAATACAAAATCCACTCAAATGCTTTTAATAATATCATCTGGGAGAGAGTTTGATAATTTATGTAATGTAAATATACTAGGCACCGAAAGCTGGTATCGACTGTTAGTGTCAGATGAACTCATGTAAAGACAGAAAGTTTTTTAATATAAGATTAAAAAGATCATTTATCATTCTGATAAAGACAGAATGATTCTAAATTTATATATTTGTAATAACTGAAACTCAGATTATATAGAAAAATTGTCTGATTTGCAAGGGGGTAAATTGATAGATCTGCAATCATATAGGCTACTTCAATGTTCCTTTCTCAGGAATCGCTAGATCCAATACAAACACATAAATAAAAGATTTGAACAAGCTCTATCACTTGATCATATGAAAAATGCAGCCATTATGGAATATGTAAGTTCTCGATACATGTGAAGCATTTTCAAAATCTGACTTTGTATTTGGTCACAAAGTAAGTCTCACATTCTTTCAGGCTCTGTTCTCTGACCAAATGAAGCTAAGTCAGAGTTCAATTATAAAAGCACAGAGAAAGAAAGTTTATATATTTGACATTTAAGAAAATCTAAAAATCGTTCGGATTAAAGTGGAAATGACAATGGGAATATTCAGCTTGACTGACTCCAGCGATGTAAATTAAGCCTTGTAGCATGTGGCAGTCCTTTGAGAGAAATGTACATCCTGCGGGTTATGTGTCGGAAAAGATTAAAGGCTCAAAATTGATCAAATAAGTGTCCAAGTTAAGTTAGGAGAGCAAAAGAAAGTAGAAGGAAGGAAATTATAGCAGTAAGAACAGAAATTTTTGAAACAAAGAAAAGTATAAGTAATAAAATAAAAAACTGGCTGTAAAGAAAAACAAATTTTCAAACCCTTGGTAAGACTGATCAAAAAATGAAAAGAGAAATGTCTGTTTAGGTCTTCTGCCCATTTTTGGATTGGGTTATTTGGTTTTTTTGTTATTGAGCTGCATAAGCTGCTTGTAAATTTTGGAGATTAATCCTTTGTCAGTTGCTTCATTTGCAAATATTTTCTCCCATTCTGAGGGTTGTCTTTTGGTCTTGTTTATGGTTTCCTTTGCTGTGCAAAAGCTTTTAAGTTTCATTAGGTCTGCATAGCACAGGGAGATCAGCTCGGTGCTTTGTGACCACCTAGAGGGGTGAGATAGGGAGGGTGGGAGGGAGGGAGATGCAAGAGGGAAGAGATATGGGAACACATGTATATGTATAACTGATTCACTTTGTTATAAAGCAGAAACTAACACACCACTGTAAAGCAATTATACTCCAATAAAGATGTTAAAAAAAATGAAAAGAGAAGGCATAAATAAACAATATTAGCTCTATCTTGTTAATAATGTGAATAATCAATATTTTAAAATGACATTTGTCAATTAACTGCAAAACCTGACAGGGCTTCTCATGAGTTTTGAAATGCTGACTCTAAACTATGGGTAAAGAGTGAGGAGCCAAAATACTAATTACTTTTGAAGAAAAATAAGAGGGACTTAACCCTTTCAGATGTTAAAGCTTATTATAAGGGTGTAACATTTAGGATCTGCATTATTAGACCAGGGATAGGCAACTATGCCAGCGCACCAGAGTTGGGACACACTCACAACCCCCCTCCACACACACTCACATGCACCCACACCTACCCACCTACCTACACATACCCACACACCCACACACCCAGCCGCGTCCACACTCCCCCACACGCCCACACCCAGAGGAATTCATAATGCCGGAGTTTGCATTACAAGTGCATGGGCAGAGGATGGATCGTTTCATAAGTATTGCTGGGATAATCTTCTGCCTATATGTAAAGATAAAATTAGATCCATACCTCATGCTTCATATATGAGACTGAATTCTAGACGGAATCAAATCCTGAGTGTGAAAAGCAGAACTAAAATTTATAGAAGACAGAAGATTATCTTTGACATCTGGGTGAAGACGAATTTCTTAAACCAAGCACCAACTGTAAGGAAAAAGACTGGTTTATTTGTCTATATGAAATAGAGAAATCATCTGTATGGTAGAAGATATTTATAGAGTGAAAAGACACACTACAGGCAGGAGGATACATTTGAAAGTCATATAACTTGAAAAGGATTAATATCAAAGATCTAGAAAGAAAAAGCATACAATGGATAAAGGCTATAAAAAATTCAAAATGAGGAAATCATAAAGGTTATAAATGTATGAAAACTGATTTTTCTAGTAATCCATGAAATACGAATTAAAACAATGAGAGACCTTTTTTTTTTTTTTTTTTTTTTTTTTTGCGGTACGCGGGCCTCTCACTGTTGTGGCCTCTCCCGTTGCGGAGCACAGGCTCCGGACGCGCAGGCTCAGCGGCCATGGCTCATGGGCCCAGCCGCCCCCCGGCATGTGGGATCCTACCGCGCCGGGGCACGAACCCGTGTTCCCTGCATCGGCAGGCGGACTCCCAACCACTGCACCACCAGGGAAGTCCGAGAACATTTCTTATTCATCTGATCTGCAAGCATGGAGTCAATTAATAAGTATCGGTGAGCTGTGGGTAAATGGGAACTCTTACACCTTGCTCTTGAGAGTACAGGTTGGTATAACCACTTTGGAGACCAATTTGGTTACATTAGTAAAGTTGAAAATGTGCACACAATATGACCCACCAATGCCATTTTCAGCATTTGCTCTAGAAGATGTCACGAGTACCTGAGGATGTGGTCCTACAGTGTTTGTAGTAACAAAACAGTGGAAACTACCTAATTGGCCTCAGTAAGTGGACCCAGAGATTTGTTTTGTTCACACAGTCAAAAGTTATTCAGCATTAAAATGAATGAATTAGATCTTTGTATATCAGGATGCATAAATCTCAGTAACAATGTTGACTGTGAAAAACCAAGCTATAAAAGTATGGGTGTTGTATGGTATCTTTGTTTTTGGATATTTACATAGCCAGTTACAGGTATAAACACCTGAATGTGAATGATGATGTGTCATCTTTAGATTGTGTTTCATTTTAAATAGAGATCTGAAGCAAATAAAGCAAAATGTTGACAACTCTTTATTCTTCATGGTAAGTACATAGATGCCCATTATGTTTATTTTTTGATTTTAGATTTAATTCACATACCATAAAATTCACTTCATTAGAGTGGATAATTGAGTGGTTTTTGGTGTATCCACAGAGCTGTGCAACTATCACCACTGTCTAATTTCAGAACATTTTCTACAACCCAAAAAGAAACTTCGCACCCATTAGCAGTCACCTCCCATTCTCCCTTCCCCAGTGCCTCAATACCATTAATCTACTTTCTGTCTCTATGGATTTGCCCATTCTGGGCAGTTCATATAAATGGAGTCATACAGTACGTGATATTTTGTGTCTGGATTTTTTCACTTAGCATAATATTTCCAAGGTTCATCTATGTTGTAGCATGTATTAGTACTTTATTCCTCTTTATGGCTGAATTATATTCCATTCTATGGGTAGAGCATTTTGTTCATCCTTCCGTCCACTGATGGATCGGGGTTGTTTCTGTTTTGTAGCTTTTGTGAATAATGCTCTTATGAACTTGATGTACAGGTTTTTGGAAGAATATGTATTTTTAATTCTCTTAAGTAAGGAGTGAAATTGCTGAGTCACAGGGCAACAATATATTCAACTTTTTGACAAGCTGCCAGAGTGTTTTCCAGAATGGCTCCACCATTTTGCATTCCCACCAACATTGCATGAGGGTCCCAATTTCTGCATATCCTCACTAACACTTGTTATGGTCAGTCTTTTTGATTGTAGCCATTCTGGTAGGTGTGACGTGGTATATCATTGTGATTTTGATTTGTGTTACCCTAATGACTAATGATGTTTCAAATCTTTTCACTTGCTTATTGGCCATTTATATATATTCTCTGGGGAAATGTATATTCAAATCCTTTGCCCATTGTTTAATTGAGTTACGTGTCTTTTTTATTGTTGAGTTGTAAGAATTCTTTATATATTCTGCATGCTAGTCCCTTATCAGATTTGTAGAAATTTTCTCCCATTTTGTGGCTTGTATTTTCCCTTTCTTTATTTATAGACTACTTTGAAGCACAAAACTTTTTAATTTTGATCAAGTCCAATTTCTTTTTCTTTTTTGTGTGTGTGATTTGCAATTTTTTAATATTTATTTTAAAATGTTTATTATTTATTTATTGTTCTTCCAGTTTTATTGAGATAAAATTGGCATACAGTTCTGTGCAAGTTTAAGGTATACAGCATAATGATTTGACTTACATACATCATGAAATAATTATCACAATAAGTTTAGTGAACATCCATCATTTCATATAGATACAAAATTTAAGAAATAAAAAAATTTTTTCCTTGTGATTAGAACTCTTAGGATTTACTCTCAACAACTTTCATATATAACATACATCACTGTTAATTATATTTATCATGTTGTACATTACATCCCTAGTAATTATTTATCTTATAATTAGAAGTTTGTATTTTTTTAAAAAATTAATTTTCACTGGAGTATAGTTGCTTAACAATGTTGTGCTAGTTTCTGCTGTACAGCAAAGTGAATCAGCTATACATATACATATGTCCCCTCTTTTTTGGATTTCCTTCCCATTTAGGTCACCACAGATTGTTGAGTAGAGTTCCCTGTGCTATAGTATGTTCTCATTAGTTATCTATTTTATACAGAGTGTCAGTAGTGTATATATGTCAATCCCAATCGCCCAGTTCATCCCACCCCCCGAAGTTTGTATCTTTTGACTGCCTTCATGCAATTCTCCCTCCCCATCCCCTGACTCTGGTAATCACAAATCTGATCTCTTTTTCTATGAGTTTGTTTTTGAAATATAATTGACCTACAGCACTATGTTAATTCCTGTTACACAACATAGTGACTCTATATTTCTATACATTTCAAAATGATTACCATAATAAATCTAGTTATGATATGTTACCATACAAAGATATACATAATTATTGACTATATTCCCCACACTGTACATTTCATATCTGTGACATTTATTTTGCAACTGGAAGTTTGTACCTCTTAATCTTCCTCACCTATTTCTCTCCTCTCCTTACCCTCCTCCCCTCTGGCAACCACCTGTTTGTTCTCTGTATCTATAATTTTGTTTCTGTTTGTTTGTTCAATTATTTCATTTTTTGAGATTCCACATATAAATGAAATCATACAATATTTGTCTTTGTCTGACTTTTTAAACTTAGCATAATACCCTCTAGGTCTGTCAATGCTGTCGCAAACAGCAAGATTTCATTCTTTTTTATGATTGAATAATATTCCATTGTGTATATACACCACATCTTCCTTATCCATTCATCTATTGATGGGCACTTAGGCTGCTTCCATACCTTGGCTATCGTAAATAATGCTGCAATGAACATGGGATGCATATATCTTTTCCAATTAGTGAGTTTGTTTTCTTTGGATAAATACCCAGGAGTGGAATTGCTGGATCATATGGTAGTTCTATTTTAAATTTTCTGAGGAACCTCCATACTGTTTTCCACAGTAGCTGCACCAATTTACATTCCCACCAACAATGTACTTGGGTTTCTTTTTCTCCACATCCTCGCCAACTTGATATTTGTTGTCTTTTTAATAATGGCCATTCTGACAGATATGAGGTGATATCTCATTGTGGTTTTGATTTTCTGGTGATGAGTGATGTTGAGCATATTTTCATGTGCCTGTTGGCCATCTGTATGTCTTCTTTGGAAAATTGTCTATTCAGAAACTCTGCCCAATTTATAATCAGGTTGTTTGGAGTTTTTTTGATGTTGAGTTGTATGAGTTCCTTATCTATTTTGGATATTAGCCCCTTATCAGACATACTAATATCATTTGCAAATATCTTCTCCTATTCAGTAGGTGACCTTTTCACTTTGTTGATAGTTTCCTCCACTGTGCAAAAGCTTTTTAGTCTGATGTAGTCCCATTTGTTTATTTTTGCTTTTGTTTTCCTTGCCTGAGGAGACATATCCAAAAAAACATTACTAAGATGATGTAAAAGAGTGTACTGCCTGTTTTATTCTAGAAGTTTTATGGTCTCAGGTCTTACATTTAAGTCTTTAATCCATTTTGAATTTATTTTTGTGCATGGTATGAGAGAGTAGTCCAGTTTGTTTCTTTTGCATGTAGCTGTCCAGTTTTCCCAACACCATTTGTTGAAGAGACTGTCATTTCCCCATTGTACAATATATTCTGTCTTCTTTGTCATAGAGTAATTGCCCGTGTAAGTGTGGGTTCATTTCTGGGCTCTCTATTCTGTTTCATTGATATTTATGTCTATTTTTGTGCCAGTACCATACTGTTTTGATTACTGTAGCTTTGTAGTATAGTCTGAAATCAGGAAACATGCTACTCCCAGTTCTGTTTTTCTTTCTTCAGACTGCTTTGGCTATTCGGGATCTTTTGTGTTCCCATACAAATGTTAGGATTATTTGCTCTAGTTCAGTGAAAAATGCCATTGATATTTTGACAGGGAATGCATTGAATCTGCAGATTGCCTTGTGTTGCTGGTCATTTTAACAATACTAATTCTTCCAACCCATAAGCACTGTGTATCTTTCCATCTGTTTGTGTCATCTTCAGTTTCTTTCATCAGTGTCATAGTTGTCTGAGTACAGGTCAGTTACCTCCTTAGATTTATTCCTAGGTATTTTATTCTTTTTGATTTGATTGTAAATATGGTTGTTTTCTTAATTTCTCTTTCTGATAGTTCATTGTTAGTGTATAGAAACACAACAGACTTCTGTATATTTGTATTCTGAAACTTTACTGAATTCATTCTTGAATTCTAGTAGTTTTTTGGTGGCATCTTTAGGATTTTCTATGTATAACATTATATCATCTGCAAACAGTAACAGAGTTAACTTTTCCCTTTCCAGTTTGGATTCCTTTGATTTTTTTTTTCTTGTCTGATTGCTGTGGCTAGCACTTCCAATATTATGTTGAATAAAAGTGGTGAGAATGGGATTCTTGTCTTGTTCCTGATCTTAGAGCAAATGCTTTCAGCTTTTCATTGTTGAGTATGTTAGCTGTGGGTTTGTCATATATGACCTTTATTATGTTGAGATATGTTCCCTCTCTACGCACTTTGTAGAGAGTTTTTATCATAATTGGATGTTGAGTTTTGTCAAAAGCTTTTCCTGCATCTATTGAGATGATCATGTGATTCTTATTCTTCAATTTGTTGATGTGGTGTATCACATTGATTGGTTATGGATATTAAGCCATCTTTGCATCCCTGGGGTATATCCCACTTGATCATGGTGTATGATCCTTTTAATGCATTGTTGAATTTGGTTTGCTAATATTTTGTTGAGGATTTTGCATCTGTGTTCATCAGTGATATTGGCCTGTAATTTTCTTTTTTGGTGATGTCTTTGTCTGGTTTTGGTATCAGGGTGATACTGGCTTCATTAAATGAGTTTGGAAGTGTTCCTTCCTCTGCAATTTTTTGGAATTGGTTGAGAATGATAGGTGTTAGCTCTTCTGTAAGTGTTTGGGAAATCCACCTGTGAAGTTGTCTAGCCCAGACTTCTGTTTGTTGGGAGTTTCTCTAAATTGCTGATTCAGTTTCATTAATGGAAATTGGCCTGCTCATATTTTCCCGGTTCAGCCTTGGGAGAGTGCACGTTTCTAGGAATTAGTCAATTTCTTCTAGGTCGTCCATTTTATTGGCACTTAGTTGACCATAGTAGTCGCTTGGGATCCTTTGTATTTCTTTGGTGTTAGTTGTAACCTCTCTAGTTTCATTTCTGATCTTATGCATTTGGACCCTTCTCTCTTTTTTTCTTGATGAGTCTGGCTAAAAGTTTATCAATTATGTTTATCTTTTCAAAGAACCAGCTCTTAGTTTCATTGATCTTTTTTTTTTTTTTTTGTCTCTACTTCATTTATTTCAGCTCTGAGCTTTATTATTTCTTTCCTTCTAATAACTTTGAATTATGTTTGTTCTTCTTTTCCTACTTCCTTTAGGTATAAGGATAGGTTGTTTATTTCAGATTTTTCTTGCTTCTTGGGGTAGGCTTGTATAGCTATAAACTTCCCTCTTCTAGATTCTTACTTCTCTTCCATTGAAATGTCTACCTGTGTATCATCTATACTATATTGTCTATATCTATATCTATCTCTATTCAGATTTTCTATTTTTTCTTGAGTCATTTGTCAGTTTCAGGCCCTCTGCTATCTTCTGCCTCAAGTCACAGAAACAAACAGCAAAGAATTTTTTTTTCTTTTTGTGGAAAGTAGTGTTAGAGGCTAAAATCTTGACTCCAGGGCTACACATAAATATTTGTGGTGGCCCTGAGTTCACATTGATTCCTTCCCAATTTAATTCGATTACTATTAGGTCATTAAAAATTTTAATTCTAATATTTAAAACACCTGAATTTCTTATTTTCTACAATATATTTACTTAAATTTGTTGAATCTTTGGCCGTAAATTAGTTATGTGTCCTTTTTTATGATCCCCATGTGTTCCATTGACTCTCATCTAGATGCTTTGCTGGTGACTACTGAGTAGGTGGTTTACAAAAGGGACACAGATACCAACAACCACGAAAAGGTGCCAAACCTCCCTATTAGTGGACAAACGCGTACACATCGTTTTCTGACCGTCCTGTCGGCATATATCTTGAGAAGGTTTATACAAAGGAGTTTTGGCAAGGAATCACAGAGACTAGACTCTGAGACGTCAGTATTTTGTGTCTCAGAAAGTGACTGAAGGGAGACAGTTTCTGGAGGGCCCTTTGTCCTTGTGTGTATCACAAGCTTTAAAAACATTTAGGCACCTGGCTTAAAATGCTGCTCTTTAGCACTTATCTTCAGGAAACAATCAGATAAGCATTACATTTATGTACAGAGGATGTTCATTACATCATTAATTTAAATAATTAACAATTGGAAGCACCCCAAATGCCCAATAATAGATGATTTAGTAAATCAGTTATTGTACTTCTACACATAGTAGAGTATTAGGTAGCAATTAGTGTTTATAGGAATGATTCATGACATGGAAAAATGAGCCCAGAATATGAGGTCAAAACACAGGTAAAAACAGCATATTTGATATAAAATATAGGGGTGTGTGTGTGTGTGTGTGTGTGTGTGTGTGTGTATTTTAAAGGCCTCAAGGAGGTACAACCAAAGGTTTATGGTGTCTATTTCTGAGAACTGGGATCACAGCTGAAACCTGATTTCACACATTTCTGAATTTTCTAAATTTTCCTAAATGAACATACACTGCTTTTATAGTCATAGGAGAAATAAGATTTTTTATATTAGAGAAGAATTATGTGAAAATTAGTCTGATCTTTTATATGCAGAAACATCATTCTAAGCATAAAAGCAACGCAAGTAATTTCAAATAATAGATAAGTTTGATTTTCATAGACACGTTTCTTTGAATATCAGTAAACAGTATTAAAAGCTAAAACAAGCTGTTATGAACATTTTCTGCAAATATTACAGACAAATATAGTACGTTGTTCTGAAAACATATGTAATCTGTCTCATTTTTAAAGAAGTATATGTAAATGCATGTTACAATGAGAAACTACCAGGAGAAAATATACTCTACTGCTGTCAGTGCTTCTGTCTGGGAATTGGAAGTACTTTTAAATATGTCTCTTGTGCTTTTCTGCACTTCCTAAATCTTCTGCACAGAGAATAAGCACATGTCCTGCGAGGATCTAAAATTGTTGTCGTAAAGAGCAGGGCTGAGCACATGGCTTCTGTCCCTGCCAGGACCTGCTGTTGCTCAGCACCTGCACTCCTGGGGAGGTCCAGGGCAGGGGCGTGCACAATGACTCTCTACCACTGAGTCAAACGCTTGTATTCAGGGAGTTGTCTAGAAAGTCTAGTAGATGTACTTTAGGCAACTTCAATACCCTGGTGAAAGGCCAAGCAGATTTCTTGTGTCTGATTCTGGTAATGAGAGTGACCCACTCAGAAAACTGAGAGAGTAAAAATAACAAAGTTTAAAATTTTAATTTAATAAGTCCCTGTACTGAGATTGAAACAAAATCCTTTTGTCAATTCTTGCAAGTTGGTAGTGAATAAAGCCCATCAGCATAACTTAAAAAGACTGAAACATGGGTGTGCACATCTGTATTCATGTACATCGAGTGTGAGCTCTCGTAAATGGGAAAAGGAAACAAAAAATTACCTCATCCCGGGACGCGGGTGGCTGCTGTGAGCATGACACTGAACTTCTAAGTGGAGGAAATTTGCAGTCGGGTGTGGGGACGGGTGAAAACCTGCTCTCGCAGGCCAGGGAGCACGCCTGGCACGGCATGCAGGATGATGCGAGGCCAGAGGTCAGGCAAGGGGCTCCCGGGCTCTTGGCCTCTGCGTTCCTTGATGATCATGTCACCACCATGCATTGGCCTTGAGATGCTAGTTTTTGATGTGGAGGAGTAAAGAAGTTCAACCCCTGGCTTCCTCCTTCTCTTTTCTGCTGAGACCATCACCAGGAGTGTAATTACTTAGAAATGGTAATTGAATTGGTGGATTCTGTGATAGGAATGAAGCTGAATCATCCTTGCCCGTCCTCCCCCCAGAAGCTCTTTTAAACTCTAGTTACCCCGACTTCTTGTTGGCACTGCAGGACTCTGAAAGTGCTCTGTTGGAGGGGGTGAGTTAATGAGACACTCCATCCCCCAGTCTGGGGAAATTTGGTCCTCTTGAAGTTAGATCTTTGCTATGGCCTATTTAGTTTTGGGTAAAAGCAGTGGCATTCGCTCTTCTTCCTTTATTGAGATCTGTCATGGTGTGCGTTCCCATTTAGCAAAAAATGGGACCGTGAGCAGATCCTGAGGATCTGCAGTTCCAAGGGTGTCCCGGTGTGAGACCACCAGCGCTACCCCGAGTCAGCATTAAGAGGAGAAAGAGTGTTTGAGGCTATAGACTGCGTAGGTTCACCTGGGGAAGTGAGTGTAGTCGGTGGGGAGGAGCCTGTGGCTGGAGCTGCCGGAGGCGGTCCAGTGCTCTTGCCCCAGCCCCTGCTGTGCACTCTGAGGCCTTGGCAGTGCCCACCCCGCTCACTTTCCCGGGGCCCTGTGCTTCCTCCCCTCTGTGCATTGGAAGCTGCTGGGCGCACTTGATCCAACCTGGGCTTCCTGTCCCTGGTGCACTGCCTCCCTCTGGGAAGTTTGTCTCTCTTTAGATTTCTTCCATCTTGACAGTCAGGATTTGGAAGAGTATCTCCATGTGACCTGCATGCATGCCCCACTCCTGTGCTGGGTTCTGGCTGGTCTGGATGACATACTTTCCTCTTTTCCCACCAGCCTATCTTTTCATGTGCTTATTTGCCATCAACATGCTTTCTTTGGCGAAGGATTTGATCAACCATTTTGCCCATTTAAAAAATTAGGTTGTTTGTTTTCTTGTTGAGTTCGAGGGTTCTTTATATATTCTGGATACAGTTCTTAATGGAGTACATGTTTTGC
This sequence comes from Globicephala melas, assembly GCF_963455315.2. Classification (NCBI taxonomy): domain Eukaryota; kingdom Metazoa; phylum Chordata; class Mammalia; order Artiodactyla; family Delphinidae; genus Globicephala; species Globicephala melas. The sequence continues at coordinate 833,085 of NC_083317.1, read as the reverse complement.
AAATATTTTCTCCTAGTTTGTCGCTTGACTTCTCATTTTTATGTATATTTTGAAGATCAGAGGTTTGAAATTTTCATGACATCCCACTTATCAGTTTTTTTCTTTTATACATCATGTCTTTTGTATCATACTCAAGAATTCTTTGTAAAACTGGAGGTCTGTAAGATTTTTATTCTCGTTTCTCTTATTCTTTCTTTGGAAGTTTTATATTTTGGCTGTTACATTTAAGTCTATGATATATTTTGAATTAATTTTGTATCGGATGTGAAGAAAATGTCAAAGTCCTTTTTTTTTCTTTTCTTTTTTGTATATGGTATCTAGTTGTTCTAGCACCATTGATTAAAAAGAATATCTTTACCCCTTCAGTTGCCTTGGAACCTTTGTCAGAAGTCAGTTGACCATATATCTGTGTGTTTTAAGGGAACCTGGAATTTGACTTAATCAGGAACGGTAAGACAGGCAGATATGGAAGTGACTGGCATGAAGGAAGAAGTTTATACTCACAGATCTTTATACTCCTAGAAACAGGGGGCAGGGTGGGGCATTCAGGGCCACATGGGGAAGCACCAGGGTCAGTCAGGAGTCAGAGAATAGGTGAGGCAGGGTCAGCAGACTTAAGATTGGCTAGTTTGAATAATTTCAGCAGGCCCATGGGCATGATGTCTGGTACCTGACCCTAGGGTGATTAGGTCGGGTGGATAGTGGCCCAGAGAGTGAGGGCCCCACAGATGAGGTGGTTGGGGTGTGGGCTCTGAATTGGATGGTTTGTATTTGAAAGGTGCCCCCAGGGTGAGTTGTTTATCCTACCTCTAGAAATTGGCTAACTCTGGGAGGGCTGTTCCTCCTGAATCAGCAAGGCCCAGATGTGAAAGCACAAGAGCACGAAAAGTTAAAAAGCAAAACAAAACATGGTTAACAACATGCGGACTATTTCTGGACTTGCTATTCTGTTCCTTTGATCAATTTATTTATCTTTATGACTGTAGCTTTATAATAAATCTTGGAATAACTTCTCCTACTTTGTTCTTTTTCAAAGTTGTTTTGGCTGTTTTATTTTCTTTGTTTTAGCCTGCTCTGATTTTGATTGAGATTGCATTGAATTGATAGATCAGCTTGGTGCAATTGACATCTGGTTGGACAGAAGTGCTAAGAGGGGACATCCTTGCTTTGTCCCTGATCTTAGGGGAAAGCATTCAGTCTTTTACCCATATGTGTGACGTTAGGTGTAGGTTTTTACTAGAGGTCCTTTATCAGGTTCAAAAAGTGCTCTTATATTCCAAGTTTGGTGAGGATTGTTTTTCATGAGTGGTATTGAATTTTGTCAAATGCTTTTTCTGTATCTTTTGAGATCATTATATAGTTTTTCTTTTTTTCTGTCTATGTGGTCCACGCGTATAAACGGTCTCAGGCATACCTCAGAGATACTGTGGGTTTGGGTTCAGACCACAGAAATAAAGCAAATATTGAAATAAATCGAGTCACATGAATTGTTTCTGTTTCCCAGTGCATATAAAAGTTATGTTTATACTATACTTTAGGCTATTAAGTGTGCAATAGCATTCTGTCTAAAAAGCAATGATACCTTAATTTAAAAATATTTTATTGCTAGAAAATGCTAATCATCATCTGAACCTTCAGCGAGTTGTAATCTTTATGCTGGTGGAGGGTTTGAAATATTGCAAGAATTACCAAAATGTGACATAGACACATTAAGTGAGCAAATGCTATTGCAAAAATGGCACTGATAGACTTACTTAATGCAGGGTTGCACAGACCTTCAATTTGTAAAAAACACAGTATCTGTGAAGCGCAATAAAGTGAAGTGCAATAAAATGAGGTTGGCTGTATCTTGATTTTTTTTTTTTTTTTAGTATAAAATCAATTGCTTTTCTGGATTGAAATCCACTTTGTCATGATGTATTTTTTTTCTATTGTGTGATTGGATATGCTAAAATTTAAGAGTTTTTGCCTCTGTATTTATGAGGAGTATTGGCGTGTTTACCTGTAGTGTCTTTTTTTGGTTTTGGTATCAGGTTAATTCTTGTCTCATGGAAGGATTTGGAAAGTGTTCTCTTATATTCAATTTTCAGGACAAGTTACTAAGAAATCGGTATTGTTTCTTCCATTGAAGCCATCTGAATTGGCTCTTTTTTTTGGTGGGGAGGTTTTTAACTTGAATACATGTAGAGTTATCTGGTTTTCCTTGAGTGAGTTTTGATAGCTTTATTGTCCTAAGAATTCCATTTGAGTTGTTAAATTTATTGGCATGCAATAGTTCCTAACATTCCCTTATTATATTATATTTATTTTCTTTTTACTGAAGTGAAATTCACATACTACACAATTAATCATTTTAAAGTGTACAATTCAGTGACATTCAGTGAATTCAACAGTGTTGTGCAACCACCACCCAGTTTTAGACTTTTCAAAGTCTGAGACTTTTTCATCACCCCAGAGAAACACCCCACACCCACTAAGTAATCACTCTCCATATTGCCCTTTCCTCATCATCTGGACACAACTAATCTGCTTTCTATCTCTGTGGATTTACCTATCCTGGGTATTTCATGGAAACGGGATCATACAATATGTGACCTTTTATGTCTGGCTTCTTTCTTTGAGCATAATGCTTTCAAGGTTCATCTGAGTTGTAGCATGTATCAGCACTTCACTGCTTTTTATGGCCACAGAATATTCCATTGTTTGGACATATTACAATTAGTTTATCCATTCATTCATTGATGGACATTTGGGTTGTTTCCGCATTTTGGCTGTTGTGAATAATGATGCTATGAACAACATCTGTTTGATTCTCTCTTTTCAGTTCTTTTGGATGTATACCTAAGAGTGGAATTGCCAAGTCATATGATAATTCTGTGTTTTGCTTTGTGAGGAACTGGCAACTGTTTTCCACAGAGGCTGTACAGTTTTACATTCTCACCAGTAATATATGAAGGTGCTTATTTCTCCATGTCCTCACCAACACTTGAATGTATATTGTGTTGTTATTTATGGAGTGCCCTAGAAATGTCAGTTATGTGAAGCTGGGTGACAGTGTTGTTTGAGTTCCCTATAGCTTTTACTGACCTTCTGTCTAGTTGTTTTGACCCCTTTATTAGTATGTAATGCCTTTTTTTATAGACTTCTGATAATATTCTTTGCACCGACATCTACTTTTTCTGATGTTAATATAGCCATTCCAACTTTCTTTTGATCAAGGTTAGCATGGTACATCTTTTTCCATCCCCTTTATTTTAATCTATTTGTATATTTATTTTTAAAGTGGGTTTCTTATAAATATTGTATAGTGAGGTCCTGTTTTTTATCCAGTCTTAAAAATCTCTGTATTCTCATTAGGTTGTTTTAGACCACTTATACTTAATATGATTATTGATATGATTCAATTTAAATCTATCATTTTGCTATTGGTTTTCTACTTGTCCCATTTGCTATAAGATCCTCTTTTTTTTTTTTTTGACTTATTTTGGGTTGAGTACTATTTATGATCACTTTCATCACCTTTACTAACTTATTAGCTATATCACTTTGTTTTTAGAAGTTGCTTTGGGATTCGTTGCATATATCCTTAAGTTATCACTGTCTGTCTTCAATTAATATTATACTAGTTCACTTATAGTATAAAACCTAAAATCTGCCATCTCACTTCTCGTGGCCTTTATGTTACTGTGTCATGCCATTTTACTTCTACACTGCTATAAACCCCACAATACATCGTCATTATTTTTGCTTTAAATAGTCCATTATCTTTTAAAACAATCTTACAAATTAAGAAGAAAGGCTCATATTTATTCATGAATTTTGTTTCCAGTGCTTTTCATTTCTTTTTATAGATCTAGATTTCCTTCTGATATCATTTTTCTTTTGTATGATGGACTTACTTTAATATTACTTGTAGTTCAGAAGGGTCGGTGGTGAATTATTTTAGCTTTTGTTTATTAGAGAAAGTCTACATTTTGTCTTTGTATTTGAAAGTTGTTTTCACTGTTCATGGTATTTCAGGTTGACAGTTTTTCCTTCATTACTTTAGAGATGTCATCCCATTGACTTCTGGCTTGCATTGTTTCTGGGAAGTCCTTATCCGCCACGTCTGTGTTTGTCCCTCTGTACGTAATGTTCTTTTTTCTCTGGCTGCTTCTAAGATTTCCTCTTTGGGTAAGTTGATTACGATGTAACTTGATTTGATTTTCTTCATGTTTTCTTTTGCTTGGGGATTGTTGACCTTCTTGGCTTTATGGGTTCATAATTTTCATCAATTTTTGAAATTTTTTGTCATTATTTCTTTAAATACATTTTTGTCCCATCCTGTTCTTCCCCCCTGAGTTTTCAATTACACAGATATTTCTGTGTTTTTAGGGAAGAGGGAGTCTTTCCCTGTGTCTCATTTGAGATCGTTTCTGTCTGCATGGGTTGTTTTGCCTGCACATTGCCTAATCTCTCCTTTTCTAGTGCGATGTGATGTTAATGCCATCTAGTGTATTTTTCATTTCAGATATATTTTGCATCTCTAGGTGTTTGATTTGGGTCTTTTTAAAAATGCTTTTCATGTCTCTCCTACATGTTATGCTTTCCTCTATCTTCTGGAACATATACAATGTGTTTATAATGGCTGTTTTAAGGACCTTATGTGCTAATTATTTCCTTGGGTAATTTTCTGGTTCTTTTTCTTACTGATCAACTATCCTCATTATGAGATATATTCTCATGCTTCTTTGCATCCATGGTATTTTTTAAATGAATGAAAGACATCATGATTGTATATTGTGGGGCTTTGTATCCTTTTAAATATTTTAAACTTTCCTCTTCAAATGTATTTGTTACTTGGACAGTTTAGACCCTTCAGTGGCTTGTTGAGCATTGTTAGGCTGTACCTAGGTTAGTCTGGTGCTCATGTGCCCCTGCCACCGGGGCTGTGCTCTTCCAAGTGCTAAGCCCAGTGGCCCCCGTGTCACAGGTTCCCTAGTCTGGCTGTTGGGAGTGTGGTCCGTTCCTGGAGCTGCGGCAGTCACAGCGATCCTTTGTCCTGCTTCTCGCTGCTGCGCCTTCCCTGGCCTCAGGCACACGCGCTGGTCAGTGTCCTGGCAACGACCCAAGCGAACCCCTACCCGTCTCTGGAGCGTTTCTCAGCTCTCTCCTTTCTGGTCCTCTGCCCTGCTGATTCTCGCTGCTATTGCCTCCTTGAACCTCAGCTGTTTCCTCATCTCAGGACTCCCCCAGGTTTGCCTAGGTTCCCCCTTCCTGCACTGTGGCCTCATAACCCTCCCAGAGCTGTAGGCTGGGCAACCAGGATGCATCACATGCGTTTCCTCCCTCGGAGTCATTGTCCTGTGCTCCCTGTTGTCCCATGTCTGAACACCCTTGTCTCATGTCTTTTGGCTGGTTCTTCATTGTTTGAGGCTGGAGAGTTCCTCCTCTTCTGTCATGGCTGGAAGTGGATGTGTCTAACGTTCGCCTGGTCTTCAGTCCTCACTGGACAGACGCCTCTGGGCTGCCTGGAGGAGGCTCGGGCAGAGCTATTTACCTGCCCGTAGAGTCTGCACAGGCCGGGCTCGGAGGTCCTGCTGTCTGGGCAGAGCACTCTTCAGACTTGGAACTGAGACCATGTGGGTGGACATCTGGGTGGGGGGGTCCTACCTACACCTCATCGTGGGCTTCTCCTTACTGCTTCCTACAGACTTAAAGGGGTCTGGGGGTCAACGCTGCCCTAGACTTCCATCAGGTTTAGGACCGTGGGCCAGGGTTCAGGGGAGCCTGGGCTCTGAGCGTTAATTGGTATCTTTTAAGTTCCAGACGCAGTTTAGAATCTAACCACCTTTCATGGAATTTTTTCTCTTGGAGACTGCCTTTCTCCTTCCAAATAACTGATTTATGACTACATTCTTTTAAAAATTTATTTAGTTTGATAAGACTTGATATCTAAGATGATAGACCATTCCTTGGGTTATTTTCTACCTATGATTTCCAGTTATAATAACTTTTTTAACCTGTTTACAGGGCTGCCTACAGACAGAGAAGCTCTTCCCATGGTTCCATGTAAGTAGTCTTCTTATGATGCCGTTGGAGAGGTATGTCTTTAAATTAAGGGATTCTTTCCACGTCAGTTGAGTTGTAAGGTCTTGCTTGCGTATGAAGCCATGTCTTGCTGACTCTCCTTATGGCCTGGTTTCATGTCACATGAGGCATGTGTTACAGGTCAGGTGCAGCAGCAGTGTCCGTGATGTGCACGTTATCCCTTCTGGCTTCTGTAGAACCAATATTTAAAAAGAGGGAGTTTCCTCCTTTTGTTCTAACCTTTCTTCTTCAGAGTCAACCTGACTAAACTGTCCAGCAGGGGCCTGGGAGCCAGTTGTTAGCATGGGCTGAGTGGACGGTGCCTTTGTCCCGTGTTACAGCAGTGACAAGTGTGTGCTGTGGCCGTGATGGCATCGTGTCCAGGCCCCACGGACACCTCTTTGTGGCCGTGACTCCAGTTTTGCAAAACTACCTTGAAAGGATTCCTTTTAAATTTATCCTTAAGATGCCTTTGTTTTTCTACAGCTTATAACTGTTATTTTCTAGAAGTGTTCAGTGGTCTTGCCCAGAAGGCTGGTGTGTTCAGGCTGGCGGCTGATGTCATGCAGTGCCGGCTGTGCTCACACGAGCCCCTCACCGCGCCCTGCAGGGCAGGTGCTTTTGTTCTGCCCACTTCTCAAGGCTCGGGGAGACGACGTCTCTGTGCTTGTGGGTGGTGAGACGGGGGTCTGAGCCAAGGCCTCTGACCTCACGGGCCCGCGTCCACATTGCGATGGCAGGATAAGTGGGAGGTGCCTTGATGACGGGATGTGGGCTCCAGACTCGGTGTCTGCCCTTCTCTTCCTGGTGGCCTTGACTGCAGCCCCGAGAGGCCACCGCGGGGTCCTGGGCTCAGCCCATCCTGATCGGAGAGCGCTCGCTATGAGCACCACAGTGACCTTCCGGTCTTGTCGCCAGCAGTCCCCTCAGGAGACACGAGAGACGGTGGCGAGGAGTCAGGGAGCATGTGCACACGGAGACTTAGGGCGGGTGGGTAACTGGACGCCCGATAGTTGAAGGGGAAAGTTCTTAGGTAACAAATTGCTTGAGCAAAGACCTTAATTGCGCTTTCATTCATTCAGTACATATTGATAGGGCCAGCCACGCTTCTGGAATCCCAGCTTCCTGTATTACATCTGTGGGGGTCACACAACATAAAAGTAATAAGCAGATGCATCACGTAGTGTGCCAGGTGGTGAGCTTGCCAGGGAGGAACAGAGAAGGGTCGGGGTCAGGGCTGCACGGGCAGTGGATGGGGGTCAGGGCGGCCCCTGGGAAGGGGCATCTGAGCAGAGCCTTGGAGGCACCGGGGTGGCCCCTGTGAGTGGTGGCAGGTGAAGGGCTCCAGGCCCAGGGGAGCCAGCGAGCGTAGGGGCGGGGCCCAGAGATGAGGGCAGCGGGGATACACGGGGGCCCTTGCTCACTGCGGGCAACGCTGCTGAGTGTGGGAGCGGCGAGCGGGTAGTCTTTTTTCTCCGTGTTGGATTGTTTTTGCAAACTAAAGCTGTTATAATACCTGCTTCTTAGAGGACATCCAAATCCCAACTGGCTTGGGACCAACTTTGTAATTGTGCAAATCTGGATCTAATTTTCACAGAAATCCCGAGGGAAGGGCCTCTGGAACTCAGGCGTATAAACAACACCCTGTGAGTGCTGGGCCTCTCTCCCCTAGACTTTGGTGTCGCCCACATCCCTCCCCCTGGCAGGCCGGGCAGTCTGACCGGCCTGCAGTTCTGGAAACAGCCAGCATGCTTGGGTGGGGCGGGCTGGCCCAGGCTGCTCCCCCTGTGCGTGTGCATGGCCCCAAGGGCCTAGTGTGGGCGCTAGAGGAGGCCCCGGCACCCAGGCAGAGGCAGAGATAGCCGGGCAGTGCGAGCTGGCAGGACTGTGATTCTACAGGACTGCAAATCCCCTGAGGCTTGGTTAAGGAAAGGCAGCAGGCTTTTTATAGGGCACCTGTGGCCTCTTCTGTGAGCGGGGAGGGAGCTGTTAGGGGCACTGAGCTGGTTGGAACAGAGATCAGTCCGCTTCCATTGGCAATCTCGATCTCGATTGAACCCTGCAGAGTCTTCCTGTGGGATTCCTGGGTGGGAGTAGGGGGTGATGAGCCAGAAGGGAACTCATCTGCAGTGGATGTTCCCCAGAGGACGTGGTGGCTCCGGAAGAACTTGTTTTCCCATTTGCACATCTTCCGAGAACTTTCCACACTTCCTTAGAGTCGGGCAAAGGGCAGTCTTCCGTGGAGCAGCTGCAGATAGGCCTTTCCCCGCCGCCCTGTGTGCCTGTGCTCACATCCGGCTGGGACCCTGACCCCGGTTTGTTTAGCGGGGACCTGGGCTCCCACAGCCCGCCCCACGCCCCCGCCCATCTCGGGGCTAGGCCTTCGGCCACACTAAGATCAGGGAATCAGCAAATAGTGATAATGAAAACCTTGTTGAAATTTTTATTTACTTTGAAGTCTTTTATTCTTTGTAATACTGAGAAAGATTATTGGCTTTCTAGGCTTCCCACCCCCGGCCCTGCATTAAGATAACGACTTTCACTACACAATTGGAAAATATGAAAAAGAACTTTAAAACTCACCTATAGTGAGGGCAGACAGAGGCCCCCGACCGGGACTCCTCCATCAGGGCCTCCTTCCCCCCACACTACCCGCGTCCTTCTTGGTGACCCTCCACCTGCAGCCTGCGGTTCACGGGGCAGCCCTGTAATCACCTTCTCACAAACACCCCTGGTCCTTCCTGTCCCTCCACTGTCCCCTCCATGCAACAGCAGTGTGGTGTTGCCCAGAAGACCATGCAGCCCTGAAGACTGGCCAAGGGCCTGGGGGACCCCAAGCCCGCCCCAACCCAGCCTCGCCTCAACCCCTAGTAAGGTGTGCTTTTATCTGAGGCCCTTCTTGTGCATCTGATCTTTCTTCCTCAGATTTCTAGTGTAATCAGGTTTCAGCCTCTGCTGATGACCGCGCCTCGTAATTCAAGGAGAAAAGCGGAAATAGGAAAATTGTGGAAAGCCTGATTAAAAAGCAGTCAGACTCTCAGCCCCCGCTCCCACACCTGGACAAACCGCTTCCCCACCCTGGCTGCAGGCTGGAGGGTGGAGCGGAGGCCCCGGGCACAGCAGAGGGGACTGTCCTAAACAGGAGGTGGGGCCGCGCTCAAGTGGATCTGGAGCCCTGTGGCCCCAGCCCCTACCCAGCCGGCCCCCAGAGCACTGGCAGCCTGGCGTGGGCCTTTGGGCGCGGCTTGGTGGAGCAGGCAGGCTGACGGGCTCAGGTGCTGCCACTCGGGTGGTGGGGCAGGGGGATGAGGCTCCAGGAGTAGATCATGGGCTGCCTCCTGCTGTGCTTGAGGGGTCAGAGGCCGGTGGGTCCCTGGCTGAGAGTTTGGAGGTAAAGTAACACTAAGTACATAGAAAATTATGCAAACAAGCAAGCCTCTCACTCACTCCAGGAAACACATGTACAAGAGGGAGATGCAGCGTGAGGTGTGAAGAGCAGGTCCACGCTGCCTGTGGTCCCTGCTGACAGCCGGTGGGCGGAGGTGTAGCACTTGGAGGGATGGGGGGAGGGTGTGGGTGGGGTGGAGGTTCATCCTCAGGCTCTAGGAGGAAGCTAGTGGGTGACACACAAGATCCTGGAGTCAAGAAGAGCCGTACAAAGCCGGTCATTGGAACCGAGGAGAGAAATAGCAAAAGAGGGAAAAGGAGCAAGACGCCTGCGGGGCAGAGGGGGGCAGAGGGCCGGCGGCGCGGCTCCCCATCAGCTCTGTGGGACTCTGACTGTTAAAACTATGTACGTTTATAATTGTGTTAAAAATAAAAAGTAAAAGGTTATATTGCAAATGCTGTTTCACACCCCAGAATTTGAAAGCAGTCCCCCAGCCCCTCCGCTGTCTGCTTCCGCCGGGCCGAGCTCCCCTGCATGGCCATCTGGCCCTCCCAGCGGGGCTGTGTCTTCACCACTTGGCCAGACCGTGTGGCCCCTGCCTTGCCGAATCCGGTAGATCTTTCTCCTTGGGGAGCTGAGCGCTGCAGCCTGAGGCCAGCAGGGCCGCCCCTTCTGGTGTGTTCTTTCAAAGGCTCCAGGACCCTGTGCTCTCCTGGTTTTGCAAGTTTGTTTTGCGTCACCTCCTCCTCCTTCCCCCGCTCCCCGCCACGACGCACAGCACATTCTCGGTGCTCAGAGAGGACCCCGCTGATGGTCGGTGCTTGGGGACTACGGGGTCCAAGGCACTGCTGCGGACATTTTGGTCTGTTTCACTCCAGGTTCTGCCCCTGGGGTTAAGCTGCATGCATACTTCTGTGCTCTGCTTTTAAACAGAATGGTATACGGCAAAATGTTCCACGTTACCATTTGAAAACATTATTTTTAAAAGGTTGCATAGTTTCCACTATATGGATGTAGGTGTTATTTTGTTCAATCACTCCACTTCTGTTCAATATTTGGATTGTTTTCAGATCTGGCACTAGTACCGGTAGTCGTGAGGTGAGTTTCCTTGTGCATAATACGTCAGTCTCCTCCTTCCCGAGGCAGTATTGCGGTATTTGCCCACGTGCAATCCCGGGTCAGAGGAGAGGGACATTTTAAAAGAGGCGTAATGTGCGATCGCCCAGTCGCTCTCGAGACGGTAGATTATGGCAGCTTGAGTGCCTGGGCTCCTGGCCCCTGAAAACCTGGGGCTTTATGTGTCTCTAAAAGCCGAAAAGAAGTACAAGCGGGTTGAGCTTTTCAACTAGAGCTGGTGTGTCCTTCCTCGTGTTTCACTGAAGACATTCAGCTTTTATGTTTGCGGCTCTTATTTTCCCCAAAGAGTCGTTCACCTTTTAATGTGGCGTTGGCGTCTGGAGCCACTGCATCAGTATCTTCCTCTGTGACGTCATCTTCTATGGCACATGTACATTTGGAAAATGCTTTCCCCTCCTGAAACGTGGGTAGTCACTTCTGTTTTCTTTCCTGCTTTTACTTTTTGCATCGACATGTGTAATCCACTTGGGATTTAATTTGATATATGTTATTGGGTGAATATATGTTATTTTTGCTTACAGATATTGAAAACACTATTTATTAAAAGTTACTTCATTTTCCCAGTGATTTGTGCTGCTACTTTTGTCCTATGTGTGCATCTTATATGATAACGTTGTATATACTAGTGTCTATTTCCGAATTCTGGAACTGATCTGTTTGCTCTTGTGCTGGTGCACTGCCTTAATTATTTTAGTTTGATGGTATATTTATTTGGGCTATTCTTGGTACTCAATTTCTAGATGAACTTTAGGATGATTTTCAAGTTAGAAAGCTGATCAGACTGGGATTTCACTTCAGATGCATCAGCCTATGATTTAAATGGCAAACAGCTGAGATTTTCGCAATATTCAGTTTTTAAAAGAGGAAGATATTCTATTTCTTCATTTATTCCGTTATTAGCCTTCAGTTACATTTTATAGCTTTCTTGCTGTAGGTTTTCTCTTTTGAGCTCTTTTCTAACTTATTTATAGTATCTATTTATTGTAATTGGAATTTTTCCTATTACATTTCTCTAATATTTAATAATGTATAGGCAAGATATCAATTTTTATGTATTGCATGCGGCCATGCTTTAACTGCAATAGGTTTGTCAGTTGAATTTTGACTTATTCCTGACTTGACCCAAATGTTTTCACCGTGAACTTCACAGTGCTTGCCGTGGCTGGCTGTCTGGTACATCGTGTTCATCAAGTTACACAAGTTTCCTTCTGCTGCTCTTCTATTAAGTTGTTTTTTGAAATCAAAAATAAAAGTTGCATTTTACTAAATGCTCATTACTGTTATTAAGATAGTCACAGGATTTCCTCCTGTGAGAAATTCCAGTGATGAAATTCCAAGTGTTGATTCTTGGAATAAATCCTGTTAGGTCTTATTGATACTTTTTAATCTCTTCCAATTGTAATACCTTTTCAGTATTTTATTTGGGCTAGAATGAGGGTTAATAATAGGGTTAGGGCTGGAGTTCAGGTTAGTACTAGGATTGGGTTCGTGTGAGCACTAGTTATTGTAAAGGTTAGTGTGAGCATTACGGTTTGGACCAGGGTGATAGGCTCTGTACGTTTCTGTGTCCGACCCAAGGGAGAAATGCCCTGGGGCCTTAGGGAGCCTGGCTCCGACCTGAGGGCAGCTACTGTGGAGCCGTGAGTACCGAGAGCAGCTGCTGAGCCCATGGGGGACAGGACTCTGCTGGCACACAGCGCGCCCCAAACACGGTGGCTTCAATGTGGTCAAGGCCAGTTCCCTTGGCTGTAACAGGCCTGGGGTGGATGGGTTGGGCTCCACGAGGCCCCCTGCCCAGAGGCCACGCCCACCCCACGCTCTGGGTGGCCTGTCACTCTGTGGTCCTCCCTTGCTCTGTTGTCTTGACCTCTAGCTGCAACTACTCAGCCGGTGGGAAACAGAAGGGTCGTGATGGAGGGCAAGCAGCTGCCTTTTCAGGATTAGAAGCCCGAGTCATACCAGCTGCGTCACAGTCCACAGGGCCGCTGTATGCTAACAGTGTTATGTGGCACCAAGTGGACTGCGGCAGTGTTAACGCAGGACAGCTGTATGCCGGCAGCGGTCTGCGGACCAGGTGTGCGCTAGCCGTGTGCCGCGGTGGTCCCACACCCCTGGAGGCTGGGCCAGCCCCGTGCAGCCACAGCTCTGCTGGCACGGAGGAGGGAGAGGGGTCTAGGAGAATGGCCAGCCGTCTGCACAGGCAGGGATGAGGCGTGTGAAATGTGAGGAGAGGACCGCAGAGGAGCCCACCGGCTGTGAGGGCGGGATGTCGGGAGGGAGGGAGCCCCACCTGGCCGCTTCCCACCCCCAGGAGCTCTGCCAGGGCCCTGTCCCGGGGTCTCGCTGGCAGCGGTTCTGGCATCTGTGGTGCATCCTCCTGCCCCGCCCCCCCCCGCCCCGCCACCCGCCACGCCAAGATAGCAGGGCCTGCAGGACGGGGCGGCAGTGGGCACCAGCCACTGTTGGAATCGTGGAGACGCAGAGCTCGTGCTCCGAGAGGCAAGGCGTTTCCCCATCCTCTGGAGGAGCTCGAGGAGCGAAGGAGAAGTGCAAGTGCGGGGGCTGCAGCCGGCGCGGGGCTGCTCTGCGGCTCCCCCGCCTCCCTTCCAAGGTTCTGACTCGCTCTTCCTTCCGCCAGGTGTCTCACAGACCCGGCACCTGCCCTGGGGCGCTGCCCTACTGGGCCCACCGAGGTCTTAAGGCACCCGTTCCCTCCCTCCTCCCTCCCTTCCTTCTCTTGGCTTTTCTTTCTTTTTCCGTCGAGCATGTTCAGTCTGGGCTCTTTTTTTCTGCTCTTAGAGACGCTGGCGAGTGCTGTTGCCCCAGAGCAGCCTGGCGTGAAGGGCTGATAGGTTTTCGTGGGATGACTCATTCCTTCCTCCCTCCACTGCCTGCGTGTGGCCAGGCTGTCTGGCGGCCCTGCGCAGAAGCAGTGATGGAGCTGAAGCTGTGTGGCTGGCCCCTGGGGCCGGGGAGGCGTGCGGGGCTGGAGGACGGGTGGCCGCCGGGTATACTTCAGACAAGCAGGAGCCAGCCTCTCTGTGTGCTCTATTTACAAACGTGCCGCGTTCAGTAAGCAGCTGGCGGCTTAACCCTTGCTCTGGCGAGAGGGGTTAGGTGCGCCCCGGGGTGGAGGGCTGTGCCCCACCTTCAGCCCTGGTTAGGGCAGCCTGGTGTTTTCTTTACCGGGGAGTGTCTTGCACGGCCACAGGGCCAAGGATGCTTCTACTTCTCCAGTTAAACACACCAGCTCTGCTCATTCAGGCCTCCATGCTCTTTCTCCGGAACTCAAGTGGCACTTATGGGTTATACCATTGGGTTTAGCGCTTTGGCATCAGGGAGGCTGTCTTCTCTTTGATGTGAGGAGTAACCATTGGTACGCTCCAGTAACACTGAGCTGGAAAGAGGTTTTCAGTGTGGGCCTTCACCTTTTCCGAGAGCTCTGGCTGTTTCACTCTTTCAGGGCACAAGGCTGTCAGCCCCTGTAACCGAGTCCCTGTGCTTGATTTTACCCACCTGTCTCCCAGCTCTGCATCCTAGCACGCCTTTCTGAGCGCACGTGCTCCTTCTGTGTGGAGCTGAGGCCTCAGGCCACACCCAGCGGGCTGGAGCAGCTGGAGCGCAGCTGTCCCTGGGCGCACAGCAGTGAGCTGTTCTCATTGTCCCCTGTATTAATTCGGCAGAGTGTGGGTGAAAATCATGGGAAGAGAACCTTCCAGTAGGATCCCTCCTGGGCCAGTGGAGTCAGCCTGGGGGTCTGGAGACTGGTTCTGCTTCCAGCCCTTCTCCCAGATCACCCTGTGACCTTGGCACCTTGGCTAGGTCATTGTCCCCGTCTGTGCTGCTTCTCCATCTGTGAGACTGGGTCTCCTTACCTGTCCTGCCCAGTCCCAGAGCAGGAGGTTCAGGCCATTTAAGCTTCTACGGAGAGGGCAGGGAGCGTCAGGGTCTTTCCAGGGGTAAATGTAGGACCGTATGAGAAGATGGTCATAGTATTTGCTGTGTTCCAGGCAGAAGTTCCTCCCTGGGTCCCCACAATTCTCCAAGGCCTCTGATTAGCCTGTTCTGTCAGCAAAGAAACTGAAGTCAGCACCAGAGCAGAGTCAAGTCCAGAGCTCCCCTTCCAGACCTTCTCGTAACCCCTTCACTTCACCACTATTAAATGGTATGAAGTTCAGACTTCAAGTCTCATGGCCAGGTTATCTTCCAGGAAATTGGGCCATTTTCCGTTTCCACAAGCAGTCTTGGAGAGTGCCTGTTATAGCCCAAGGTAACACTGTGCGCTGGTACAAACGGTTTTTCTTTTTGTTTTTTTCTCTATCAGTGAAGTTGAAGTTTTTTTTTTTAATTGAAGTATAGTTGATTTACAATGTTGTGTTAATTTCTGCTGTATAGCAAAGTGACTCAGTTTTACATATATATACATTATTTTTTAAATATTCTTTTCCATTACAGTTTATCATAGGATATTGAATACAGTTCTCTGTGCCATACAGTAGGACCTTGTTTTTTATTCATTCCATATATAATAGCTTACATCTGCTAACCCCAACTTCCCACTCCATCCCTCCCCCAGTCCCTTCCCCCTTGGCAGCCACAAGTCTGTTCTCTACGTCTGTGAATCTGTTTCTGTTTCATAGATAGGTTCATTTGTGTCATATTTCAGATTCCACATATAAGTGATAGCATATGGTATTCGTCTTTCTCTTTCTGACTTACTTCACTCAGTATAATAATCTCTAGTTGCATCCATGTTGCTGCAAATGGCATTAGTTCGTTCTTTTTTATGGCTGAGTAGTGTTCCATTGTATATATGTATCACATCTTCTTTATCCATTCATCTGTCGATGGACATTTAGGTTGTTTCCGTGTCCTGGCTATTGTAAATAATGCTGCTGTGAACATTGGGGTATATGGATCTTTTTGAATTAGAGTTTTGTCTGGATATATGCCCAGGAGTGGGCTTGCTGGATCATATGGTAATTCTATTTTTTGTTTTCTGAGGAACCTCCATGCTGTTTTCCAGAGTGGCTGTATCAACTTACATTTCCACCAACAGGGTAGGAGGGTTCGGTTTTCTCAGCATCCTCTCCAGCGTTTGTTATTTGTAGAGTATTTAATGATAGCCATTTTGACTGGTGTGAGGTGGTACCTCATTGTAGTTTTGATTTATATTACCCCTATAATTAGAGATGTTGAGCATCTTTTCATGTGCCTATTGGCCATTTGTATTTCTTCTTTGGAGAATTGTCTCTCTAGGTCTTCTGCCCATTTTTTGATTGGGTTGTTTGTTTTTTTGTTGTTGAGTTGTATGAGCTGTTTGTATATTTGAAATTTAAGCCCTTGTCTCGCATCATTTGCAAATATTTTCTCTCAGTCTGTAGATTGTGTTTTCCCTTTGCTGTGCAAAAGCTTGATTAGGTCCTATTTGTTTATTTTTGTTTTTATTTCTATTGCCTTGGGAGACTGACCTAAGAAAACATTAGTAGGATTTCTGTCAGAGAATGGCAAAACGTATTTCTTTTCTCCAGGCTGAGAGGGAAGAAAGTATGGTAAGGTGAGGACTGAAGATGTCCATTGGATTTGGCGTCCTGAGAGGGAAACTCAGCTCAGTGCTGCCAGAGGATGCCAGGGTCACTGGAGAGGGAGCGTGTGGGTGGCGGTTTAAATGTCTGACTCTGAGAACATGGGTCTAGGGGAGAGTTGTCTGCTTGTTTTTTAACAGAAGCTATTTGAATATGTTTAAAACCTGAAAGGGAGTTAGTAAAGAAACAAATTTTGAAGATTAAGGAGACAGAGAGAGCCTGGAATGCTGCTGAGATGCTGGTCTCCAAGGAGTCTGGCAGTGGCCTTTGGGTTTAGAGCACAGGGGCTTCTGTTTGCCAAGAGTGGGATGTTCTCTTACGCAGTCAGGTACCAGGCTTTGACCCTCAGACCGTGCTCCAGTATCTTCTGTGGGTTCAGTGCCTTCTGGCAGTGCGGCTTCCTTCCAGTCCAGATCCAGTCCAGATCCAGTCCAGGGTCTGGTCTTGGATCCACTTGTACTTGGTTGTCTGGGGTCTTTAGTCTCCTTTAATCTGGAACATTTTCGCAGCCTTCCTGTCAATTTTCTGACATTGGCATTGTGAAGAATATGGCGATATATATTGCAGATATTTTTTTCCATTTATCTGTCATAAATATTTTCTCATGGCAATTTTGCCGTGCCAAATATTTTTATTTTTTATAAAGTTCAATTTATCTATCTTTTATTGTATCTGGGGTTTTTAGTCATAGCTGGATAGCCTTTTCCTACACTCAAATTAAAGAGAAAATCACTCATATTTTATCTTAGTACTTGTGTAGTTT
The DNA here is from genome assembly GCF_963455315.2 of Globicephala melas. Lineage (NCBI taxonomy): Eukaryota > Metazoa > Chordata > Mammalia > Artiodactyla > Delphinidae > Globicephala > Globicephala melas. The sequence goes on along the minus strand of NC_083317.1, from coordinate 816,143 downwards.
CATTTTTTTGTTTTTTAAAAAATTTTCATTATTTTTTTCTACAGGCTATTTATTTTCTTATTTTATTAACTTCTGTTCTTATTTCCTTCCTTTTGCTTTTTGGGGTTCATTTTGCTGTTCTTTTCCTAATTTATATTCGATTTTTGCTCATTGATATTCAGCATTCTTTTCATATAGATAAGCATTTAAAATTAAACATTTCTTTCTAAGTACAGCTTGTTGCAGTGCACAAATTAAGATACATAGTACTTTTATAATCCTTAATTTTGTTATGTTTCTACTATGACTTCTTTTTGGACTTATGAGTTATTAACAAGTGTTTCTCAATTCCAAACACATGGAGTTTTAAAAATATGTTAATAACATTAAATGACACAAATGAACCTATTTACAAAACAGAAAGGAATTTATGGTTACCAGGGGGGAGGGGCGTGGGGGAGGGATAGTTATGGAGTTTGGGATTGACATGTACACACTGCTGTATTTAAAATGGATAACCAACAAGGACCTACTGTATAGCACAGGGGACTCTGCTCAATATTATGTAACAACCTAAATGGGAAAAGAATTTGAAAAAGAATAGGTACATGTATATGTATAACTGAATCACCTTGCTGTACACCTGAAACTAACACAACATGGTTAGTCAACTGTACTCCAATATAAAATAAAAAGTTAAAAAAAAATAGATAAGCAACAAGGATATATTGTACAGCATAGGGAAATACAGCCATTATCTTATAACTTTAAATGGAGTATAATCAATAAAATTTTGAATTACTTTGTTAAAATACATACATTATGTTAAAAATATACATTGTTATTTATATATACAATATTTTTCAATATTTTAATTTCTTGGTTCACTGCATTGTTGGCAAGGTGGTCTCTGTGTTCATCGTCTTTCACGTGCATGGAGGATGGCTCGTGTGTGATCGAGCATCAGAAATGTTCTGTGCTTCAAAGCAGAGCATATCCCACTGGCTTGGAGTGTAAGATCTATGTATGTCCACTGGATGAAGCTTGGAAATCTTGTTTAAATTTTTTCTATCCTTTTAAACATTTTTCTCTAACTGATACATCAATCACTGTGAGAGCTGTGTTTAAATCTGCCAGTGTGATTGTAAGTTTGTCTTTTTCTTACATTTCTGTTCATTTCTGCTTTGTATAAAATGTTGACACTTTCTTGGAGGGTACATGCACGTCTGGAACTGTTGTAATATCTTACTAATAAATTGAGCCCTTTTATCTGTACGTGATGTGGTCTATATCTGGTCTTGCATCTTTGCCTTAAAGTAAATTTTCTCTGATATATTTGCCCAGCATATATTTTTCTTCCTCATTCTTTCAGTCTCTTTGTATGTTTTAGCTGTATCTTTCAAGATGGTATCCAGTGGAATTTTTTTTCCTCTCTGACCATCTTTGTCTTTTACAGATTGGAGAGTTTAGTTTACTTTCATGTACTTTAATTACTTATAGATTTGGACTCCTTCCTACAATCTTAATTTGGGCTTTCTGTTTAGTTCAACTTTTTAATGTTTATTTTTACTCTTTTCTTCACATTTTTGATTGACAGATTATTTTTTTCCTCATCAGTTTTCTCCTTCACTGTATAATTTTGGTTTCTCTTCTTTTCGTTTTTGTCTTACATGTGTACTTGATTTATTAATGTTTAAAGTTAATCAGTATCTTTAACCATATCCCAAATGATACAAGAATCTTAAAATACTTTATCTTTGGTTATCCTCTCCTGACTCACATGTTATTTTCATTCTCTGTTGTTGTATATTTAACACCATGCAACCCTCTTTATATTACACCGTCACTGTCCGTTTAGATGTGCTCACGGCCCACCACTGTCTTTGCTCTTCATTTCTTCTTGTTCTTTAGATGCTGCTGCTTCTAAAGTGCATCATGGTGACAGTGTTAGTAGAAAACAATTTTAAACCGAAAACCTTCTTTATTTTCCTTTTTTGTTTTATTTTTAATGTTCAGAACATATTTTATTTAATAAGTCATTCTGAAGTTGTTTTACCTAAGATTGCTTTCAAAAATTAAAATCAGTTCTAATGGGCAAAATTGGCATGCAACATACTCTTCTTTAGAAAAAAACTTTGTTTACATGTTCAAGAGTAGTGATATATCTTTACCTTGTTAAATACATATATGATAGGGCCATAATGAAAAGGGGTATCGTAGGAATAGTTCAAGTATCCAGTAAAAAATTACTGTTGAAAAACCAACAAATCTTTTCAGTTCTGTTCTGGAAGTCTAGTGTGTTGACTTACTTGTTGGATTCTTGCCAGTGGGAGGTTTTTGTTTTTTGTGTTTTTTTGTGATTATTTTTTCACTGCCTTATTTCCTTCTCTATGGTTGTTTAATTTTGGCTTGCAAATCTACCAAAATCTGCCAGTGTCTCTATTTATGACTCCTAGAAATTATTTTAAGTTTTCAGTAGCATTTTTTTAATTTTCATTTTTTCTCTTGTTACAGCTTGAAAATCCTCATGAGTTTTATGTTGAGCATATCTCTCAGTGCCCTAAAGGCATAGATGGAACTTGCCGTGGAACCTAGTTCAGGCTTTAGTAGGGGCTGAAAATTCAGTAACAGAGCAGCTGGTAACAGTTCCCACTCTTAGCTGAAAGCAAATAAAACAAAAATGTCTTGAAATAACTTTAAAATTATCTTTCACTTTAATTCTTAAAAGATATTTAAGAAAGATATTTCTTAACTTTCTGGGTGGAAAGTTACTTTCTTGGAGTTGGCAACCATAATATTCTGCTGTCTTTGGCTTCCGTTGCTGTGGAGAAGCTACCTTTTAATCTAAATGATAACTCATTTCAAGGAATTTTTGAAACTGGTTACTTTTAAGATCTTCTCTGTCTTTGGTGTTATATAGTTTCGCCATGGTGTATCTAGGTATAGATTTCTTTATGTTTATCCTTAATGGGAGTCATCTTATTTTTTTATTTTCACATCAAGTTTATTGACATATAATTTATGCAGTATAAAATTCACTTTTTTTTAGGGATACAGTTTTATGAGTTTTGACAAACATATGCAGATGTTAGCTATCAACACAATCATAATATAGAATATTTTCCCCACCCCCAAATTCCCTCATGCACCTTCTCCCTTCACCTCAAGCCCCAAACACTGATCTGTTTATTGTATCTGCAATTTTACTTCCTCAGAATATTCTATAAATGGAATCATGGTATGTAGCTTTTTGAGTTTGTTTTTTTTTCTGCTTACCCATAATGCTTTTGAGATGCATCCATATTGTTGTTGTCACATTTAATGAATGTACTGCAATTTTTTTATCCATCCACTGACTGGTGGACACTTGGAGATTTACAGTTTCAGAGATGATGAATAAACCTGCTGTAAACTTTCTCACATAGGCCTTTACGTGGATGTGTGTCCTTGTTTTTAATAGGTAAATACCTAAGAGTGGGCTTTTCTAGGTCATATAAGAAGTGTGTGTTTAACTTTGTAAGAAACGCCAGAGTTGTTTTCCTAAGTTACTGCACTATTTGGCATTTCCACAAGCATTTGCTCTTGAAATGTTAGCTCTCGACGTCAGTTTTTAAAATCTTATTCTTTCTAGTGGGTGTATAGTGGTATCTCATAGTTTTCATTCACATTTTTTGATGACAGATGATATTGAACACTTTTCCTATGTTTATTTGCCATCTGTGTGTCTTCTTTGGTGAAATGTCTGTTCAAATATTTTGCCTATTAAACGTCTTGTGCTAATTGTGTTACTATTATTGAGCTGTGAGGGTTTGTTGCATACTCTAGATACCAGTCAGTCATGAGGTACATCTTTTCCAAATATTTTCTCCCACAGTGTGGTTTGAGTGTTTATTTTCTGAATAATGTCTTTCAAAACAGCAGTGTTTAACCTTGAGAAAGTAAAATTTGTCCAGTGTTTTCCTCTTATGGTTAGTGGTCTATGTCCAACCAAAAATTCCATGCCTTCCTCAAGGTCACAAAAATTACTTCCTATTTTTTTCCTGGAAATTGTATAGTATTGGGTTTTACATTTTTCCCCTCTGATCCATTTTGAGCTATTTTTTTTAATATGGTGCAAGATATAGTTTCTTTTATCCCCTGTGGATGTACATTTCTTTTTTTTTATTTTATTATTTTTTTTCATTTTAACATCTTTATTGGAGTATAATTGCTTTACAATGGTATGTTAGTTTCAGCTTCACAACAAAATGAATCAGTTATACATATACATATGTTCCCATATCTCTTCCCGCTTGCGTCTCCCTCCCTCCCACCCTCCCTATCCCACCCCTCCAGGCGGTCACAAAGCACTGAGCTGATGTCCCTGTGCTATGCGGCTGCTTCCCACTAGCTACTACCTTACGTTTGGTAGTGTATATATGCCCATGCCTCTCTCTCGCTTTGTCACAGTTTACCCTTCCCCCTCCCCATAGCCTCAAGTCCATTCTCTAGTAAGTCTGTGTCTTTATTCCTGTTTCACCCCTAGGTTTTTCATGACATTTTTTTTCTTAAATTCCATATATATGTGTTAGCATACGGTATTTGTCTCTCTCTTTCTGAGTTACTTCACTCTGTATGACAGACTCTAGGTCTATCCACCTCACTACAAATAGCTCAATTTCGTTTCTTTTTATGGCTGAGTAATATTCCATTGTATATATGTGCCACATCTTCTTTATCCATTCATCCGATGATGGGCACTTAGGTTGTTTCCATCTCTGGGCTATTGTAAATAGAGCTGCAATGAACATTTTGCTACATGACACTTTTTGAATTATGGTTTTCTCAGGGTATATGCCCGGTAGTGGGATTGCTGGGTCATATGGTAGTTCTATTTGTAGTTTTTTAAGGAACCTCCATACTGTTCTCCACAGTGGCTGTATCAATTTACATTCCCACCAACAGTGTAAGAGGGTTCCCTTTTCTCCACACCCTCTCCAGCATTTGTTGTTTCTAGATTTTTTGATGATGGCCATTCTGACTGGTGTGAGATGATATCTCATTGTAGTTTTGATTTGCATTTCTCTAATGATTAGTGATGTTGAGCATTCTTTCATGTGTTTGTTGGCAGTCTGTATATCTTCTTTGGAGAAATGTCTATTTAGGTCTTCTGCCCATTTTTGGATTGGGTTGTTTGTTTTTTGTTATTAAGCTGCATGAGCTGCTTATAAATTTTGGAGATTAATCCTTTGTCAGTTGCTTCATTTGCAAATATTTTCTCCCATTCTGAGGGTTGTCTTTTGGTCTTGTTTATGGTTTCCTTTGCTGTGCAAAAGCTTTGAAGTTTCATTAGGTCCCATTTGTTTATTTTTGTTTTTATTTCCATTTCTCTAGGAGGTGGGTCAAAAAGGACCTTGCTGTGATTTATGTCATAGAGTGTCCCGCCTATGTTTTCCTCTAAGAGTTTGATAGTTTCTGGCCTTACATTTAGGTCTTTAATCCATTTTGAGCTTATTTTTGTGTATGGTGTTAGGGAGTGATCTAATCTCATACTTTTACATGTAGCTGTCCAGTTTTCCCAGCACCACTTATTGAAGAGGCTCTCCTTTCTCCACTGTACATTCCTGCCTCCTTTATCAAAGATAAGGTGACCATATGTGCGTGGGTTTATCTCTGGGCTTTCTATCCGGTTCCATTGATCTATATTTCTGTTTTTGTGCCAGTACCATACTGTCTTGATTACTGTAGCTTTGTAGTATAGTCTGAAGTCAGGAAGCCTGATTCCTCCAGCTCCGTTTTTCGTTCTCAAGATTGCTTTGGCTATTCGGGGTCTTTTGTGTTTCCATACAAATTGTGAAATTTTTTGTTCTAGTTCTGTGAAAAATGCCAGTGGTAGTTCGATAGGGATTGCATTGAATCTGTAGATTGCTTTGGATAGTAGAGTCATTTTCACAATGTTGATTCTTCCAATCCAAGAACATGGTATATCTCTCCATCTATTTGTAGCATCTTTAATTTCTTTCATCAGTGTCTTGTATTTTCTGCATACAGGTCTTTTGTCTCCTTAGGTAGGTTTATTCCTAGATATTTTATTCTTTTTTTGCAATGGTAAATGGGAGTGTTTTCTTGATTTCACTTTCAGATTTTTCATCTTTAGTGTATAGGAATGCCAGAGATTTCTGTGCATTAATTTTGTATCCTGCTACTTTACCAAATTCATTGATTAGCTCTAGTAGTTTTCTGGTAGCATCTTTAGGATTCTCTACGTATAGTATCATGTCATCTGCAAAGAGTGACAGCTTTACTTCTTCTTTTCCGATTTGGATTCCTTTTATTTCCTTTTCTTCTCTGATTGCTGTGGCTAAAACTTCCAAAACTATGTTGAATAAGAGTGGTGAGAGTGGGCAACCTTGTCTTGTTCCTGATCTTAGTGGAAATGCTTTCAGTTTTTCACCATTGAGGACGATGTTGGCTGTGGGTTTGTCATATATGGCCTTTATTATATTGAGGAAAGTTCCCTCTATGCCTACTTTCTGCAGGGTTTTTTCATAAATGGGTGTTGAATTTTGTCAAAAGCTTTCTCTGCATCTATTGAGATGATCATATGGTTTTTGTCCTTCAGTTTGTTAATATGGTGTATCACGTTGATTGATTTGCGGATATTGAAGAGTCCTTGCATTCCTGGAATAAACCCCACTTGATCATGGTGTATGATCCGTTTAATGTGCTGTTGGATTCTGTTTGCTAGTATTTTGTTGAGGATTTTTGCATCTATGTTCATCAGTGATATTGGCCTGTAGTTTTCTTTCTTTGTGACATCCTTGTCTGGTTTTGGTATCAGGGTGATGGTGGCCTCATAGAATGAGTTTGGAAGTGTTCCTCCCTCTGCTATATTTTGTAAGAGTTTGAGAAGGATAGGCTTTTAGCATGGTTTGTTAAGGACTGTTGTTTTCTCTGTTGATTGTCTTTTCTTCTTCTTTGGTCGACGATATATGGGTGGATCTATTTCTGGACTTTGTGTTCTGTTTAATTGCTTTATACGCCTCTTCTCTCACCAATACTGCAGTACTTAGGTTACTGCAGCATGTTCCAGTAAGCCTCGAAATCAAGTAGGATGAGTCCTCCAATGTTAGTTTTCTTTTTCAAAATTGTTGGGGTTTTTTTTTGTTTTTTTTTTACCTGGAGTATAGTTGGTTTACAATGTTGTGTTAGTCTCAGGTGTATGACAAAGTAATTCAGTTATGCATGCATATATATCTATTTTTTTCAGATTCTTTTCCTTTATATGTTATTATAAAATACTGAGTATAGTTCTCTGTGCTATACAGTAGGTCCTTGTTGGTTATCTATTTTGTATATAGCAGTGTGTGTATGATAAACTCCTAATTTATCTGTCCTGCCCCTTTCCCCTTTGGTAACCATGTTTGTTTTTTAAGTCTGTGGGTCTGTTTCTGTTTTGTATATAAGTTCATTTGTGTCATTTTTTTTTACATTCCACATATAAGAGATATCATAAGATATTTGTCTTTCTCTGACTACTTCACTTAGGATAATAATCTCTAGGTCCATCCCTGTTGCTGCAAATGGCATTATTTCATTCTTTTTATGCCTTCTTACATAGGTTTATTCCTAGGTATTTTATTCTTTTTGATGTGATGGTAAATGGGATTGTTTCCTTAATTTCTCTTTCTGATCTTTCATTGTTAGCGTGTAGAAATGCAACAGATTTCTGTATGTTAATATTGTATCCTGCAACTTTACCAAATTCATTGATGAGCTCTAGTAGTTTTCTGGTAGCGTCTTTAGGATTTTCTATGTATAGTATCATGTCATCTCTTTTCCTATTCTAAGTCCTTTGCTTTTCCATATAAATTTTAGAATCAGTTTGTCAATTTCTACACAAAAGACTGCTGGGATTTTGATTGGAATTGTATTGGATCTAGAGAGCCATTTGAGGATAATTGGCATCTTCTTTGTTTGTTTTATTTTTGAGATAAAATTCATATATCATGGCAGTCACCATTTTAAAGTGTAAAGTTCAGTGGTTTTCAGTCTGTTCTTTAGCTTGTGCATCCATCACCGCTAATTCTATAACGTCATCATCACCCTTAAAGGAAAGTGTGACGACATACCCATTAATAGTCATTCCGTATTCATTCCTTCCTCCCAGCCCCTGGCAATCACTAATCTACTTTCTGTCTCTATGAATTTGCCCATTCTGGACATTTCATATAAATGGAATCATATAATATACCACCTTTTGTGTCTGGCTTTTTCACTTAGCATAATATTTTCAAAGTCTGTGTATAATGTAGCATCTTTTAGTACTGTGTTCCATTTTGGGGCTAAATAATACTCCATTGTATGGATGCAGCACATTTTCTTTATTTATTCATCAGTTGATGGATATCTGAGTTATTTCCACCTTTTGGCTATTATGAATATTTACATATAGTTTTTTGTATGAATATATGTTTTAATTTATTGGGTTTATATCTAGGAATGGAATTGTGGGATCACATGGTAACTCTATGTTTAACTTTTTGAAGAAATGCTGAACTATTTTCCAATGTGGCTACACCATTTTACATTCCCACCAGCAATGTTTCAGTGTTCCAATTTCTCTGTATCACTTGCTTTTTTCCAGTTGTTTGGTTCTAGCCATTCTAGAGGGTAGGAAGTGGTATCTCGTTGTGGTATTGATTAACATTTTTCTAATGACTAGTGATGTTAAGCATCTTCTCATGTGCTTATTGGCCATTTGTACCTCTTCTTTGGAGAAGTGTCTATTCAAATTCCTTTCCCACTTTTTAATTGGGATGTCTTTTTAATTGTTGATTTATAAATTCTGGATACTAGACCCTTAGATATATGATTGATATAATTTTTCTCCCATTCTTTGGATTGGCTTTTCACTTTCTTGGTGGTGTGCTTTGGTACACAGAAGTTTTAAAATTTTATGAACTCCAATTATGTATTTTTTCTTTGGTTACTTGTGTTTTAAAAACTTGCCAAATCCAATGTTATGAAGCTTTTGCCCTATTTTCTTCTAAGAGCTTTATAGTTTTAGCTCTGACATTTAGGTTTCTGATCCATTATGAGTTAATTTTTGTATATGGTGTAAATCAAGAGTCCAAATTCATTCTCTTGCATGTGGATGTCCAGCTGTCCCAGCACCATTTGTTGAAAAAACTATTCCTTCCTCCAGTAAATGGTCTTAGCATCCTAGTTGAAATTCACTTGATCATAGATGTATGGATTTATTTCTAGACTCTCAATTCAAAGCCATTATCTATACGTATATCATTATGCTAGTACTACACAATCTCGACTTCCATAAATTTGTAGTAGGTTTTGAAATTGGCAAGGGTGAGTCCTTTGACTTTGTTCTTCTATTTCAAGATTGTTTTGGGTATTTGGATATTCTGTTTTTTTGGGTTTTGTTTTGTAATTCCATATCAATGTAATTCCCGTTTATGTAAAAAAGGGCAGATAAATATTTGACAATGATTATCTTGAATTTGTAGATAAATTTGGGAGTGTTGCCTTGTTAAAAATATGAAGTCTTTCAGTCGAGGAACAGCGGATGTCTCTACATTTATTTAGGTCTCCTGTAATTTATTTCAGTGATTTTCTTTTTTTAGTTTTCATGGTACAAGTCTCACATTTTTGTTAAACTTATTCCTAAGTGTTTTATTATTTTCCATGCTATTATGAATGTAATTGTTTTCTTAATTTCATTTTGAGTTTTTCTTGCTAGTGTGTATAAATACAGCTGAATTTTGTACATTGATCTTATATCTTGCAACCTTATTGAACTTGTCTATTAGCACTATTTTTTTTTTTTTTTTACAGATTCCAATCCATATACTCTTTATTTCTTTTACTTCCTTTATTGTACTTACTTAGGATCTCCAGTATGATGTTGGTTAGAGATGGTGAGGATGGACATCCTTGCCTTGTTTCTGATCCTGGGGGAACAGCATTCAGTTTCTCACCATTAAGTGTGATGATGGCTATAGGTTTTCATAGATGCCTTTTATCAGGTTTAGGAATGTGTTAAGAATTTTTATCATGAAATGCTTGTTGAATTTTGTCAAATGCCTTTTCTATTGAAATAATGGTTTTCATTTTTAATCTATATAAATGGTAAATTACAGTGTTTGATTTTCAAATGTTGAACTAATATTACTGGGTCAAATCCTACCTAGTTATGATGTATTATGTGAAAGGGATTTTGTTAAGGATTCTTGCATGTATATTCATGAGGTATTTGGGAGTGTAGCTTTCTTGCCTTGAAATGGCTTTTTGTGGTTTTGTTGTTCATGTAATTTTGACCTCATAAAATGAGGGGAAGTGTTCCCTCCTTTCTTATTTTCCGGAGGAGTTTGTGTAGAATCCGTGTTCTCTATTTCTTAATTGTTTATTAGAATTTTCCATTAAAGCCATTTGAGTGTGGAGTTTTCTTTGTTGGAAAGTTTTAAACTGTGAATTCAACTTCTTTCACTGTTATGAGACTCTTCACTTCTTTGTGTGGATCCAGGTTTCCGTTTGATGTCATCATCCTTCTACTGGAGCAGCTTCCTTTAACATTTCATGTTATTTATCTGATATTAACTTCTGCCACATTTTACTCTTCTTCAAGAACCCCAATTACATCTTGTCAGACTTTCTTCCTCTATACTTCATGTCACTTAACTTCTTTTCCAAATTCACCATTTGTCTGTGGTCTTTTGATGTAACCTATAGTAATTATCCAGAAGGGAGCCCAGAGAGACAAAGCAATATAAACAGTGAAAGAGAGGATAAAAGGCTCAGAGAGAGATTGAAAAGGCATAACGAATTCACTGGTGTTCGGAAGGAGAAGAGAGAGGAGTGAGGTAGCGGTAGAGTACTTGAGGAGCTAATGGCTAACAGTTTTACAGAATTGATGAAAGCCACCGTCGTATAGTTTCAAAAAGCCTAACAAATACCAGTCAGGTGAAATGAGAAATCTGTGTCTCGGCAGATCATGCTGAACCTCTAGAATACCAAAGACAGGTAAAAGGTCTTAACATAGAGAAAAGAAATTGTTCGAAGAAGAACATTAAGGCCATCAGTTGACTTTTAACTGCACCAGTGGAGACAGGAGAATGGTTGCATCTTCCATGTGGTGGGAGAAGAGAAATCCCCCAGCATCCTGTACTTCGTGAATAAGCTGTTCAGGGATGAGGACAAAATAAACACATTTCATAGAAACAAAAGCTGAGAGAGCTTGATACTATAGGCCTTCATTAAATGCATTTCTGAAGGATCTATATCAAGAAGAAAGAACGTTTGCCTATACGGAAGTTCCGAGATTTAAGAAGTTAAAAACAGAGAAAGTTGTGTGTGTTTCAGTTAATCCAAACACACATTAAATGTTTGAAGCAATGAGGCAAATGTCTGCTGGGCTTAACAACAAAGGCAGGAACGTCAGTGGGGAGGGAGTGGAGTTACAGGGTTTTAAGATCGGGGGTTGCCTGGGTGGAGTGTAAGGATATCAGACTTTGATAAGTTAGGGATTTATGTGATCATTTTTAGGGTAAGAAGTGAAAAGAAAAACATGTATAAAGTAGTGGAGGGAAGAATGTAAAAGATGACAATAAAGGAGACTTACAAGAAGCGTGAGCAAAGTAGAAAACACAACAAACAATGGCACATAAATCCATATATTCCAAACCTTCTGTAAGTATCAGTGGGCCCCATGCTTTAAGAACTGCACTGGAGGCTGCTCCCTCCGAGCTCCCCCGTCAGCACTGGGGTTGCCACGGCGGCGCTTTAGAGCTCGCTCCTCGTCCTGGGATTCATCTAAGTTTAATCACAATATCGTTCTTTGGGTCCTCTGTGCTCATTCCTTCTGGGATTTAAGGACCTCTTCATATCTTTCACACTTTCTCTTTTTCCTTTCACTCTGCATTCTGGAAAGTTCCTTGGCTTCATCTTCTTTCTGCTTTATTCTGGAGCTGTGTCTGTTTACACGGTATGTGTCCATAGGTTTTTCTTTTGACAATATTTTTCCCGCTCAAGGTGTCTCCTTGTTTCTCTCTCCTATAGGGAATGTATCCATCGCCTTGAACATGGACATTAGTGCTTATTGTTTGCTTGGTGATTTCTCAGATGACCACTCGTATTTTGAGCTTGGTGTCTCTCTTTCATCACATTGGTTTTCTTCAAATATTGTTTCTTTGTTGGCTGATGAGTTTTGCATTTTGAGAATGCCTGTCTCTGGTGAGTCTGGTAAGAAGTTGAGGGGTGTGTGGCCTGGTGTGGCTTGTCCCAGACCATCCTGCCTCTCTCCTCTTTGGCCAGTGCAGAGTGCACACCACCGCTGCCCTGGCGGGAAGTTGCTGTGCAGGCAGCCGCCCTGACGGCATCTCCTGGCTTCTGCTCACTGTTGTGTCCGCTTCGCCATCTGACTCCTCCGTGGAACTCTCTCGGAACAGTCATTTCTCCATAGAGTTTCCCTCCTCTGCTTTCTTTCTGTGTTGCTTTCTGTTGCTATGTAACAGATAGCCCACAACTGAGTGGCTTAAAACCACAAATACGTGTTATCTCAGGGTTTTGTGGCTCAGGAACTTCGGGGTGACTTAGCCGGTGGTTCTGGCTCCAGGTCTGTCATGAGGGTGCAGATGCTGGCCTTGCTGTGTCACTCGAAGGTCGGCTACGCTGGAGCAGCTTCTCCCAAGCCGGCCTTGTCGTGTGGCCTCGGGCAGGAGGCCTCGCCCCGCAGCTCCGCGCCTCTCCCGAGGGTGGCTAGTGTCCTTCTGGTCTCTGGTCCACTCCCCCGAAGCGAGTGATCCAAGAGGGGGAGTGAGGAGGAAGCCACATCCTCGCCTTGGATGTCACACAGTGTCCCTTCTGTGCCATCCCTTCTGGGGTGGGAGGGACACTGTTCTCTACTGTTTTCAGGGAGACTCTGTGGACACGTCTGAAACCCCCTCCCTCTCGCTGAGGAAGCTCTCCCGTGTCCTCATGGTCTGTAGGTCCATCTCCACGTGGCCCTCGTAGAGCAGACCAGTCACAAACCTTCAGCACGATGGCGCGAGCCTGGGCTTTTCATGTCTTATCGTTGTTGTGGTTGTTTTCATCGTCTTGTCTTTGGTTTTAGGCTTTTGTCTACGTAATTTCATTTAAAAAACAGTATGTGTCTGACTTTCTTTCTTGCGTTGTTGAGTCTGACACACTGTTCTTTGAAGTTTCCAAGCGGGTCACTCTTGGGCAGACAGTGCTGCAGCGGGTGCTGAATCTTTCCTCTCTCTCACCCATGGCATCGCCGGAGACAAGATACAAATAGCAAGGGCATTTCTATTATTTAAGGCACATTTTGCAGTTCCCGTCGTGGAGTGAAATCGCATTTCCTTATTTCTGGGTTGGATGACATATTGGATGATGATTTATTTATTCAACATTCATTTGCTTCTCACCGTGCTCTGATCACGCCCTGGGCCCTGTGCGGGGCTCAGCTCCCCCCCCGCCGCCGAGGCTCCGGGCGAGGGGGACACAGGTCCTTCAGTGTTGGCACTGTGGTGCCCGTGGTCGTGGGGAGAGCCTCGATCGAGGGCTGTCTGCATGCGAATTTCACGTCTGCTCTCCTTCCCCTTCTTCCCCTGAACTCTCTCTGCAGAGAGTCCTTGGAAGATGAGCAGGTAGAAGGAGGCAGGATTAACTGCAGAGAGAGCTTGCTTGAGTGCCTGTCAGAGCCGAGGATCAGAAGGGGCGGTCCCAGATGCGGACGGTGTGGCCGCAGTGGCCCTGGCGACCTGGCGCTCAGGTGCTTTCACAGCTTCCCGCGTGGGCACTGGACGCTGGACCCCGCCTCAGTGGCGTCAGCCCTGTGCGGGTGGTTTGCTTTTCCTGGGCTGCTGCGGGTCACAAGCTCTGCACATCCATCCAGCATACGACCTTGCTCTCCTCCCTGAGGGCTTCTCAGAGGACACGCGCTCCTCTCCGTTTGTCATGCTCCTGGAAGCCTTCATCTGGTCGCTGGTTCCTGGGGGTCCAGTCCTACCTCGTTCAGGATTTGCTTATTAGGCTTGATTTCGTCTGCATCAAACAACCAGTTAGCTTAGCTTCTAATCATATAATGTGTCTAATGCTGTACATGGCTTTCACCGTTAAAATCACTGCAGAGAAATAGCTTTATTACTGAGAAACTAGCTCTAGGCCCCGCCCCCCGCTTTTTTTCTTCTTGAAATCATTGTTTCTGTGATACACTTTCACAAAGATGGCGATGCTGAGCAAAAGCAGCTGGCTGTCCCCTAGTCGCCCCTGTGTGTGGGCTGCAGGGCGTCCCGACCCTGTTTCTGTTCCAGTTCATCTTGCTGCCGAAGCCCCTCTCAGAAGCCTGGCTTCGCGGGTGGCAGGCATTCACGGGGCAGCTTCTGCTGGACGTGGACATGGACGTGGACGTGCCCGGCAGATGGGAGCCCTCAGAGAGTTTTCTGGGAGGGGACAGGCAGATGTGGTTAGTGCCTGGGGGTGGGGCGTGGCATGGAGTCAGCCACCTTGAGGGTGTTTTAATTTAAACAGTCATAGAACGGAAAAGTGAGCTTTAAAATGTTCGCTTCTCTTTGCCACATTCTGTTGAGGGAGCGCGATGTCGTTCTGTGTTTGCTAAGTGATGATTGCAAGCATGGAGACAGATGCGAGCTTCCTGGGCGCAGGCTGGGGCCAAGCCAGAGATGCGGTGCCCCGGGAAGGAGAGGCTGGGGGTGGAGGTGAGCCCTGTGGCTGCGCCGGGCCCAGAGGCTCGCTCTGCACAGGCAGGGAGGGTGGCGCCGGCCCAGGGCGCGCTGGGCAGGGCGTCGACTCCTGCTGCCCGTGGGCACGGCCTGGCCTGCCTGGAGCACCTCGCCCTGCACACAAGGAGCCGCGAGCAGGGCCCAGCCCAGGGAACTATGCGGATGTGGGCACAGCAGGCCCAGCGCCGGCCTGTCGTGGCAGCTACCCGAGGAGGCCAAGGACTTGGGCTGGAGGGCCTTCCTCCTGCTGGAGAGAGGCCTCAGCCACCGCCAGGGGTGACCTGCTCTGGAGGTGCCTGTGGCCTCTTTGCTGGTGTTTCTCCTGCACTGACTCACGCTGAGTTCATCGTGGCTGGGTCAGCCCTGCCTCTCGGTGGGCCAGCAGTGGTTGAATGGGGCCTCTGCACCGGCCCCATGTGGTTGGAATGACCTGCTCAGTCTCTCCAAGTTGAGGGTCATCTGCCAGCCCCCTGGGGCTGTGGGGCGGGACCAGGCTGCAGGCAGATGCCTGGCCCAGAACCTGGCCCAGAAGGTGCCTTCGGTGTGGCTCCTTCCCCCCTCCCGGCCACTTCGTCACACGAACAGCTCCCAGTAGAACCCGCGGGTCTCTCCTGAGCCCTTGTGGGAGAGCAGCCCCGTGTGGCTCTGCCCCTCCCGGAAGCGTCGGGTGCTCTGCGGGCCACCGGTGTGCCTGTGTCCTCGAGGCTGGCCCAGGCTTTGGCACTCGGCCCAGGTGTTGGTTGAGACGAATGCTGGGAGAATCCAGGGCACTGCTGAATAGGGGAGCGGAGTAGCTTCTGTCTAGTTGGCAGTTAACCTTGGCCAGTTCCCTCCGTATGAATCCCAGCTTCCCCATGTGTCCTGAGTGACCTTGACCTCTGCAGGGGCTGGTGCCAGGACTCAGGGAGCTGCTACTCGTGCAGCCAAAGCAACCTCTGTCATCTGCTAAAATTCCTTTTAAAAGAAAAATTAGGAGAAACACTTAGCGTGCATATTTTATGTGCATTAAGTGAGTTGATGAGCGTTAGAGATTTAAACAGGTTTCCAGATGCCAACTGGAAATAAGCGTGTGTTCATATCTTGTATGTAAAATAAGACAGCGATCTGTGTGGAGATCCACGTGCGTCCTTGGCACGCGCACACTTCTCCCGCACGCCCCCAACCCTGATCCGGAATGGCCTTGCCCTGGAGTCTCTGCCACCCCTGGGAGCGGCCTGTGCCCGCCTCGTTGGAGGAACCGTCTTGATTACTGCTCTCCCTTGAAGGCTCAGTCTGATGCCAGCTCGTTTTGCTGGGGGCTGGGATGGTGTGCAGTGCTGTCCAGCAGAGGTCCGGCTCTTTGGGGTGGTGAGAGGTGGGGTGCATACTCCAGGTGGATGCAGCTGTGTGAGCCGACAGCCCGTGTGACCACTCCAGGGCTGCTGAGATGCCGTGCGGGCTGAGGGCAGGGGAGCCAGGCTGGGCCCAGGAGACCCTCCCAGCAGCAGCTGCACCCTTGGATTAGCGTGAGCCTTTGGCGGGTGGAAAGCAGGGAATGATGTGATCAGAGTTTTTCTTAAGAAAATTTATGTTCCTGAAACAGAAGTTGGTAGAAACAATAGCTTAAAATATTAGGAGGATAAGACACATAAACAGGGAAAAGTGCTCAGGTTAAACCCAAGTCAGCAACTGCACAGGACAGCTGTGTCCCCGCCAGAGGCTCCGATGAGGTGCAGGGCTCAGGGGGCTCCCTGTCTCCCCCACCCACCCTGGGCTGGCCTCGGGCTCTGCAGCAGAAACGCTTCCTCGAGATGGAGGTTCCTGCGGGTGGAGATGTTCACTTTTAGAATATTGTTGCTTGACTTCGCTTTTACTCACAGTAAATTGCTGAAGGCATTTCAGTTACACAGTAAAAATCATTAGCAGAATGCTCGTTACTTAGCTTCAGACTGTGGGGCATAATCATGCTTTCTGACGGTGCAAAGCAGACACATTTGAAGGGAGATTTATTCACATTTTGCAGTATATCATTATCACATTCTTGTGTGATAGTTTCCTGGTAATTCAGCTTGATTTAGTAAAATATATCAGCTCCACTTTTCTTTATAAGTTGTGGGGATTTAAATCTGTTTAGCAGAGGAGACAGTGCAGGCTGCTCAGATACTCCCGTTTCATGTGCTGGTGGCTGAGAAGCTAGTAGTTTCTCTGCCCAGCGGAGAGGGGCAGGCAGAAGTGCCCCGTCCCCGCCAGCGTGGCTGGGCTCTGCCACTGCGGCCGCCCCGGGGGGTGAGCGCGAATCCGCAGGACGCAGCGGGCGGGGGCTGTTCCAGAAGCTCTGGGTGACATCCTGCAGGCCCCGCCGTCTCCTCCCTCCTTCACGGGGCCCCGCGAGGCGTTGGGGCCCCGGGGCAGCAAGCCCTTTCCCACACAGCCCTCTGCGTTTAGTCTGTGATTTGAACCCAGTGGGTCTGTGTTTCCACCGTCTCCTTGGGGTAGGCTCAGGTCCTCCCACACCCGTGCCTGGGGTGCGGGTGATGCCACACGTACTCCCCACCCGACGGCCCAGGCGAGGGCACAGCCCCCTGTGTGGGGCTGGTTGTGGGCCCCCCGGGGAGTGCCTCGGGGCGGGCACTCTAATCCCGAGACCACCATGCTGGCAGCTGCCGTATTTGCATCAGCAGAGAGGGAACTGGCATTTGGAGGATTTCGGTAACTTCTTGAAAGTGCTAGAAAATGCGAGTGCCCGGGGAAGTGG
The DNA here is from genome assembly GCF_963455315.2 of Globicephala melas. NCBI lineage: Eukaryota > Metazoa > Chordata > Mammalia > Artiodactyla > Delphinidae > Globicephala > Globicephala melas. Next base: position 798,689 of record NC_083317.1, on the reverse strand, counting down.
GGTCGGCCTGGCGCTGCTTCCCCTCTAGCTGAAAGTTCTCATTCGGGTCCCAAAGCCCTATACTTCTCTACAGCTTGTCTAGAATCTACTTTGTCTAAAGCTATCTTAAATTCTATCATAACTTTGTTTCTCGATATTCTTATTGCCCGTGCTTTTCAGAATGCCATCTTACAAGTTTTTGATCTCTTGTTCCATGAGTTTTTGTTTTCTTTCTCTGAAAGCATGTGGCAGGCTGCTGACTAAAATCACTTATGTTTCTTTTTGTCCATATTTCTGAACCTATGTTCTTCTTCTACCTCCTGCTGTGTTTGTGTGTTTTCTTTATGCGGCAGAATCTTTTTCATGGCTTCAGTGTTTTTCCGTTTGCTCCTCCCTGAAGGAGAAGTCAGTCAGGCCTGTCTCACCTGTGCCCCAAGGTGTGTGGCCGTACCCTGCAAGCCCCTCATCGCTCACATGCATCCTCTCTTGGGTGCTTGGACTTTGAGCTGGGTGATAGTTCCCTTGGGCTGGGCCTCACATCACTGTGGGAACCAGCAGCCTGTAGGGTGTTGAGAGGAGGCTCTGTGGCCTCTGGTTCCTGCGTGGCACCCCATTTGGCTGGGACACATATCTCCCCACCCCCAGCCTCCACACACACTGCCCTTCTAGAAGGGCTTCAGAGGGGCCTCAAAACTCCCAGGCACCCATGCTGTCATCCTAGAGCTGGCAGAAAGGCCTCCCCGTGTGTGCGTGTGTTTGTTGTCCTGATTTCTTTGCTTGATTCATTAGAAACTGGGGTGGTGGGGAGTAAAAGGTGCCCTCGCTGCGCTCCCACGCCACTCAGAGGGCTCACTCTCTGCTCTTGTGCAGGCCGGGGTCTGTGTCGCTGCGCTCGTGACACTGCTGCTCCTGTCGCCTTGAACCAGGCTTTGGATTTTGTAACATTAATCTTTTCCCATGTCCGTGTCCAACAGATGATATATTTTGAGGCCAGGACGCCGGGCTAAGTAATAATTCCACACAGGGTCCCCTAGGTGACGTGGTCAGTGAATTCACTGCAATTTTATTTGGAGCACGTGGTGAGTATTCAGTGAAGGTGCAGAGATTCGGGTTGACTGTAAACTCAATTAGCCGTGTAGTGTGGCTGGTGGCTAAAGAGGAGACGTCAGTCTTGAGCACTTTCTGAGCAGCGCGTTGTCCCTAACAAGGGAGGGGGCAGTGTCCCTAAGAGCGTGGCTGTGATAACAACCACTGTTGGTGCAGATCCACCGGCTGTGCCAGGCAGAGCAGAGCGGTGAGACCTGGGAGTGGCCAGCATACCGGGTCCCGTGAAGCGTTAGTGTCCCGGTTCCAGGCCCTGAGCCTGTGGCTCTGACCCTGGAGGGTGTGGGTGTGTGTGGGGAGGGGTGGCAGGGCCGAGAGCAGGGAGACAGCGGGGCTGCCCCACGCTGGGCCTCTGGGGCTGAATGCAGTGTAATTGGAGCCCGTGGTGGAAACCGAGGGACCCAGGCTTAGGGTTAGGGTGAGGCTGAGGAAAGGGTGAGGTTGAGGCTCAGGGTGAGGAGACACTGTAAGCATTTCAGAGGCAGATGGTGAAAGGCGTGGCGGTGAGCTCTTTGTGGGCCGAGGCGCTGAGGGGCCGTGTGGATGGCCCACCGTCAGAGATGACACGGGGGCGTGGCCAAGCGTGGGGTGAACCCAGAGGACTCTTAGGACCGCCATTCAGTTCTTAGGTCACGTCATCACGTGGACTATTGTAGATGGCAAATTCAACTATATTCATTTCCTCTGGTAAAATATATCTGAGTTGAGTTGTTTATTTGAGGGAAATAGGGCAGTTCAGTTCAGTACTGTCAGTTCAGTATGTTTAATGTGTCAGGTGGGCGTTCTCACTAAGCAATAGAAACTGGGGTGAATTGCCCCAGAATCCCCTTCCCTTCCCTTCCCTTTCACTTGGCTTCATAACTGGCTTGAACTCTTTAGGTTAAGAAATAGGTTTTCCTTTTAAGATGTGCATTAGTCTCCAAATATTAGCTAAATCAAGACAGGTGCAAACCCTAGATGTTGCAGCAACCAAGCCTTCCTCCAGGCCAAATTGACCTGGTTTTCGTACTTTCTCTGGAAGTCCAACTTTTATGGAAGAGGTCATATTTTCCCTCACGTCCCCTTGGGATACACAGTTTTCCCAGTGCATTTCTGCTCTGTCCACCCATCACCCATCCCCTGGAAACCTTGATGAATGACCTTCCTCCTCTCGGTTTTCCCAGGAGTTGCTACTTGAGACAGAGAGAGGCGGCAGTGGCTGTAGTCATCCGCTGTCATCACCACCATAGAGGCGCGTTTAAACATGCCTCCTCTCCCTCTAAACTTCTTGTCCAGGACCAGTTGTGCCAGGATTCAAGCACGGCGGGGAGGCAGTGTTTGAAGGAGGGTTTAATTAGGAGGAGGTTCATGTTTGAACTGTACACAGAATATCTACTGCGATAGAACCAATCTGAGCCATAAAATAAATTTAAATGATTTCACATCACACCAAGTATGTTCCCTGACCATGACGGAATCAAGCTAGAAGTCAGTTATAGAAAGCTATCTGAAAAATCCTCCAATACTTGCAAATTTAACAACACACTTCTAAATAACTCATGGGTCAAGAAGAAACCAAAAAAGAAATGAAAACTGCATATTTTGAAATGAATGAAAATGAAAACACCACACATCACAATATGTGAGCTGTAGCTAAAGCAGCACTTAAAGGAAACTTAAGAGTACGAAACACATTATTAGTAAAGAAGAAATGTCTCAGATTAGTGTCTTTAGCTTCCACTCTGAGGAACCAGGAAAAGATCACATTAAAGTAAGCACAGTAAGGGAAATAGCAGGAACCAAAACAGAAATAATTAATGGAACTGGAAACAACACGGAGAAAATAAGCAAATGATTATTCTTTGAGAAAATCAATAACATTGATGAACCTCCAGCCAGACATAAGAAAAAATGGATATACTATGATCAGCCCTATACCAACACATTAAATTACTTAGATGAAATGTATATATTTTTTGAGAGAAAGTACCAAAGCTAACTCAAGTACAGGTTGATTATCCTAATTCTATATATAATTAAAAAGTGAATTTTTGTTGTAAACCACCTCCTGTGGTCCAGAAAAAACCTCCAGAACCAAAGGGCTTTACTGCTGAATTTTATTAAATATTTAAAGAAGAAATAATGCCAATTCTCTATAAACTCTTCCAGAAAATTGAGAAGGAGGGAATACTTCCTAAATCATTCTGAGTCCAGTATTACCCTAATAACAAAACCAGGCAAAGCATCAGAAGAAAAGAAAACTGTGGACAAATATTCCTCATGAACATATACGAAAACTTAACAAAATTTTAGCAAATCAAATACAAAATATAGAAAAACTAGTTGAGGTTTATCTGAGGAATTCAAAGTATCTTTTACATTCTAAAATTAATCAATATAACTCACCATATTAACAGACTAAAGACAAAAAAACAGTATCATTTCAGTGTATGCGGTAAAAGTATTTGATAAAATGTAACACCCATTCCAGATAAAACCTTTCAGGAAACTAGTAATAGAAGGAGGCTTCCAATGAATGGCATCTATGACAGATCCACAGCTAACACCATGGTAATGGTGAAAGACTGAATAGTTCCCCCTGTAATTGAGAATAAATCAAGGAAACGTGTTCTCACCTCTTCTATTAAATATTTTCCGGGGGTTCTAGCAAGTTCAATAGGAAATAAAAGGCATTGAAATTAGAAGGGAAGAAGTAAAACTATCTTTATTCTTGGTCGACATGTTTGTCTATGTAGAATATCCTATAGCATCAAAAAGAGGCTTCAAGAATAATTGGGTTTAGCAGGGTTACAGGATACAACATACACAAATCAATTGTATTTCTCTATAATATCAACAAATAATTAGAAATTGATGAAACATTATACCTAATAGCAAAACACTGCTGAATGGAATTATTGAAGACAAATCAATGGAGAGCTACACCTCTGCTCAAAGACTCAGTATGGTTAAGATGTTAATTCTCCTCAAATTGGTCTATGGATTCAGTGGACTCCCAAGTAGAATTCAGGTAGGGGTTTTTTTGGTAGAAATTTGACAACTAACACTACTTGGTTTCATGATTTATTATAAAGTACAGTAATCAAGACAGTGTGATGTTGGTGTTAAGGCAGACAAATCGATCAGTGGGTCAGAACAGACAGTCCAGAAATAGACTTACACATAGATGCTCAGTTAGTTTTCAACAGCAGTGCCAAGGTAATTTAGTGGGAAAAGGGCTAGTTTTGTCAAAAAATGGTGCTGGAATAATTATACATTCAGACGCAAAAAGAAAAAAAAAAAAGACCTTTGATCCATATCTCCCATCATGTATAAAAATTAACTTAAAGTAGATCAGAAATCTAAAATTTTATACATCAAGAACAAAACGACGTATTTTTTTGTGACCTTGCACTAGGCAAAGTTTTCTTAGTTATGACATTAAAAGCATTATCCATAAAAGAAACAAGGTTATAAACTGGACTTCATTAAATTAAAAAAATTTTAAATTCTCTGCTCTCCAAAAGACAGTGTTAAGAAAATGGAAAGACAAGCCACAGACTGAGAGAAAACACTGGCAAATCTAATTTATCTGGAACATATAAGGGACTCTTAAAATTCAGTACTAAGGAAATAAGCAGCATAATTAAAAATGACAAAAAGATTTGAACATCCACTTCACCAAAGAAAATACGTGGATGGCAAGTTAGTACCTGCATAGAAGTTCAACAGCATTGGTCATTAGCTAAATGCAAATTAAATCCACAGTGAGACGCTACTTGGTGTGGCCCATCTACTGAGCCCTGGCAGAGATGGAGAGCATCTCATACTGCCCGTGAGAATGCACCGTGGTACATGTGCTTTGGAAGACATTTTGGCAATTAAGCCAAGAATCTAATCCAAAATACACCCACCAGGCATTCCACTATTAGGTGTTACCCAAGAGGAATGAAAGCATATATCCATACAAAGCTTTGAACAAGAATGTTTGCAGAAATTTGTTTTTAATAGCTGAAATACTGGAAACATCTCATGTCCATCCATAAATGAATGAATACATAAATTATGGTATATGGTTGTACAATGACATTGAGGAATCTCAAAAGAATTATGTTGAGTAAAAGTAGTCAGGCCAAAAGTATGTGCCCAGTGTGCTTCTATTTATAAACTTTAGAGAAAGCAAATTCTGTAGTGCTGGAAAGCACGTCGGTGGTTCCTTGGGGCAAGGTGTTTGTTGCAAAGGGGAGAGGGAGGGATTGCAGACGGCCACAGACAGCTCTGGAGTGTGCCTGTCCGTTATCCTGGCTGTCGCGATGATTCCGTGGGTGTGTACACATGATAAAACATTTCAGCGTGTACACAGCACATGTACATTTTATTATATGTCAGTTACATCTCAAAGCTGATTGACTGACTGGTTTTTTGCGAGAAAGAAAGGAGGACCCCTTTTCGGAGCAAGACAACCTCCAGAGCTTAAGTTATTTTCAACCACAATGTCCAGTATTTAGTGAAAAATTAAAAACAGGACCAAAAACGAGAGCTAAAACGGATGAGAAATAAAACCACAGATGACTTATAGAATTGCACTACCAGACAAGAACTTTAAAGTCATGAAGATTATTGTCTTAAAAAATAGAATAGATATAAAAATATATGAAAAAGAGAGAATTTCAAGTGAAATCATAATCTATGAAAAGAATCCTATGGATTTAAAAAATATAGGATCTGAAATGAATAATTCAGTGGACTCTGTAACAGAAGACTGACACAGCCTTCGTGAATTGAGCGGCACTTCAGTGAAGTACGTCTGTGTTGAAGCACAAGAGAAAAGAGAACAGAATGATACAAATAGAACGTGAGAGACTGTGGGGCAGAGTCAAAAGGTCTAATGTCATGTAATGAGTGGCCCAGGAAGCGGGGGGAGATTTCAGAAAAATATTTGAAGATATAAAGGCCATGGATTTTTCCAAAGCATTGAAGATATTCATGCTAGAATCATGAAACTGCTGACCCTGAAATGAATAAATAAAGAAGGAAGCAAACAAATAAGCAAAAGTAACTTTTCACATCGAGGCATCATTGCTCGACCCTTGAAAACTACAGCAAAGAAAATCTTCAGAGCAACCAGAATTAAAGATGGCCCATCATTCTCAGAGTCTGCAATCTGGCGCGTCTGGTGGCCTGTGCGTGCACACGCCACTGTGGGGTATGCATCCTGAACGGAATTGCCGTGTCCTTGCTTATACACATCTTCTGCTCTGCTGGCCGATGCCCCAAAGTCTGTACTCATAGCAGCAAAATACAGACCTACCTCATGGTATGACGGTTCAGGCAATCACCTTTTCCCACTGCTCTTCAAAACTACACCAGATTTCAGAGAGCAGCATCTTTTCCCCCTCCATACAATGCCTTTTTTACCCAAAACAAATGAAGCAAACAAACTATATGGAGTGGTGTTGTAGCACTATGGCTTCGAAAGAGCGACATTCACCAGTTCCTTGATAGGACCTTTTACACGAGAAAACATGGAACGAGTGTCCTTGTGCACCGTATCTGGATGAGCAGCCAGCAGCCTGCGTGTGTCCATCCATGAGAGATGCACAGACAGCACCTCTCACCACACGTTGTTCTGCTGTCTGCTTCCGTGCATCTGGAGGTGCCTTCCTGCCGGAACAACACTTTGCTGTGCTGGAACTCTGTAAAAGCCCTCGGAGTGCAAAACAACCATGCGCCTCAAAAAGGTTTATAAATTGGTGAAGAAAATAGTGCAGAAATGAGGATGTACCTTCCAGAGTGACCCCCGGACCACTCTCCTCCAGCCGGGAGCCCTGGCAAGCCCCGCCCTCCTCCGGCTCAGACCATCAGGCTTGCTTATATCATGTTTGTGCAAGTGCAAACTCCGCTTGTTTACTTCTGAACTATTCATTACTGTTGTAAGTTTGTTTTCACTGTTCAATTGAAGTACTTTTCTACCCGTAAAAATGGTTTGGTTATCTTTGGCTGGGACTGAATGCGTCATAACTTTTCTATTATGATTAGTGGATACATTTTTTCTCCTGTATAGTAGAAGGAGTTTCAGAACAAAGTAATAGCCTAAGTGACTGGAAGGTGTTTAAAAGTTCCCATTGCTCCTCACCCCTGCCAGCACTGGGCAGGGTATTTGTCAGACTGCTATATTTTAGGCAGTGTAGTGGGTGTGTACTTATATCTGTTTTTGATTTTAATTTGCATATCTTTGATTACTGTGAGACTGAGTACCTTTTCATGTGCTTATTGGCCATTTGGACCTCTTGTTTTATGAAGTGCTTTTCTCAGTTTTTACCCATCATGCTATTTGTGTCTACAGCGTTTATAAGGGAGAGCGATCAGGCTGGCCCCAGGTGTTTCCATGGCAGGTTGCATGCTAGATAAAAGTGTAGCAAGGTATACAAAATCTTTAGGAAAGAAAGAATTTTCTCAATAATACATTTTCAAACATGTGAGGACCTAGGGAAAAGTGATGTTTATGCACCCTCGCTGAAAGGGCTCCTTGAAGATGGCGCTGGACTCTGGACAGCGCAATGGACTCAGGGGTGAAGGGGCACAGGAAGGATCGGGGGGACCCACAAGCACGGTGCACAGGGATACGTCGAGGATGGGATTCTCGAACGGCAGACCTTCACGAGGCGGCAGCAGCAGTATTCACAGTAGTGACAAGGAGGGAGCCGGGGGTGGGGCTCGCAGAGGGGACGGAGAGGCACCAGCCGCGTGCTTCGCGCTCTTCAGGCCAACTACTCGATGCATAGGGATTCAAGATCGTCATCCAGAGTCATCAGCAAAAGCACCAAAGCTAGCCAGCTGAGGACTCACACCGGGCGGGGGGGGAGGGTGTAGATGTGGTCACTCCTGAGTCATCCTTGGTGGGTCAGCACTAATCCTCGTAATGGACAGAGGCCCTGAGCAGGGCTTTCCCCGCCACACCCGAAGTACAGATATTCAGTAAACAACTTAAAAAAGAGCTCAGCCTCACTCAAGACGGTTACATTTTTAAAGTGTCAAGCAATTAAACTGGTGTGGTAATATTTTTCATCTTGCAGTTTGTCAAAGATCAAAGTGTTTGAGGGTGAATCCAGTGGCTGGAGAAAGAGCACCCCGGAATTTGACGGGGATATAACCTGCAGAGGCCTGTGTGGAGACGATTTGGGTTAACTTCTCTGAAATCAAAAGTGTACAGTATTTCTAGTCTCATGCCGAGGTGCCTCTGAATGTGTTGATTCAGAAAAAAAAATCTAAGATGTACTGATGGAGAAGAATAACACGCCAGGCGCAGAACAAGACATGCATTTTCCTTCCATGTGCACAGAATGTGTCTGGATGGACCCACCAGGGGATGTTAATGGTGCCTGTGAGCTCAGAAGTACTACGGGAGTCTTTTCATTGTTTAAATTTTTACTCTTTACATTCCAATATCTATAGTTTTGAACAGTTATGAAAACCACCCAAGACCAAGAAAAGTTTTAATAGTCATTATGAATAAAAAGAATCTATATGCATTGCCAAGTTCATGTCAAACTCATGGCACGTTAATATTATTTAATAATCGAAACGGGAAACATGAAGTAACTCACCCATCGCTCTGGAGAATGCAGCGGGGGGAAGAATGCCCTGGCACCATTACTGCTCCTACATAGAAGGGACACAGAGTACGGTCACTTCAAGTGCTGTAGAGAGCAGTAAGGCCTACACATGCCGTGCTCTCGGGAGGAATAACCCCCCCGCTCCCCACGAGTGCACGTGTCCCCGAGCAGCCAGCAGGCCAGGAGGGATTCCTCCAGGTCACTGGGAATCGCCAGCCCCACAACCCTGCCGCGTGCTTTCCTTCTCTGAGCCTGATTCCTCCTCTATGAAGCGGTGACGATGACACCTGCTTCCTAATCCCGCGAAGAGTGCGTGTTAAGTGAATAAACGTGAAAGTGCTTAGAAGTAACAAAGTGCTGAAGAAGTGTTAGTGTCTCTTCCTTTTAAAGATTTTGCATGTTTTCATCAGCCAGCCTGTACTTCTGGAACACAACTCGTTAGGTATGATTAGGATGATGGCTAGATCTTGAGGTTCATCTGAGATTTGGGAAGAGTTTCGCTGCGGCTTAAGCCCACTGAGGAGCCTCCGGGGTGTGGGTACCAGACATCCGGGGCAGGCCCTCCTCAGCTGCTTTGCTCCATTAGAGGAGCAGTGGTGCTTGGCTGGGGCCCACAGCACCCTGGGCATCTCTGACTCTTTAAATGTGGCACCAGATTTTTTAAAACGTATTTCTGTTGTAACGATTGAGAATAGATGCAAAACAAATTTCAAGTATAAAGGTGTCCCGTGAGCCTCCAAACGTGAGAGTATGAGCAGGAACCGGGGCCGAGCGGGACCTCGGGCCGTGCCGAGCTCACCGGGTAACATGACGCTTTCCCCTTGCTTTTTGGTAGATGGACAGTGTCCTCACCTGCGGGGGAAGCAGGTGGGCTGGCAGGACAGGCGACCACGGGCCGGGAGGAGGAGACGCTCCCAGGTACTCTCGTCTACCCCGCTGGTGACCTGCCTGCCCGGCCCCTCCTGGCTGCTCTGCCACTTGTACCCTGCCTGCGCCCCACCCCAGTGCCTGTCGGTTGCCCCCCTCAGCCTGGATCCTGACCCTCCCCTCTCCCACCCGGCTCGGGGCCTGGTCCTCACGTTTGGTTGCCCCTGTGCTTGACCACTTCTTCGGAGATTCTTAACCCCGAGTTGCACCCTGACTCCCATTAACCTCGCTCGGCCACGGAGCACGTGGAGAGCCCCTGACGGGGGCGGGCTCCCCCGCTGGTGTTCGCACCCTCTCAGACCTGCTTCTTGTGTGTTCGTTTCCTTTAACAGGGTGGTTTATAGTGAACTGAGAAGGAGCGTTGGATTCTTGCAGTGACGCGGTCGGGAGTGTGTGGTGCCGTCCCTCCTCATCCACACAGAATGTCCACCCTGTCACTGGCCACGTTGCAGGTCTCAAAGGTTAGAAACAGAGTGAAGGTGATGAGATGCTTCAGAAGCAGAGCTGATCTTAGGAATAATTTTAAATGAGGCTGGAAGATAGGGTTGCTATCCCAGAGGCAACAGCCTCACTGGGCAGACAGATCAAACCCGTGCTCTGCGCCAGGTCTGGTTCTGGGCAGGGTCGGAGCCGACAGCAAACACTGACGGGCTCTGTCCCCAGAGACGGCGTCAGATGTAGCCCGCACGCCTAAGAAGTGCGAAGGTGATGAGCTCCGTGGACAAAGGAAAGGGGAGAGCAGGAGCGTGCGAGTGCGTGTGCATGTGTGCGTGCGTGCGTGTGCACTCAGTTGGGAGTGGCCTCACTGAGAAGGTGACATTTAAGTAAGGGTGAGGGAGTGAGTCACAGATGGAGAAGAGCATTCTGGGCAGAGGGAACGGCCAGTGCGAGGGTCGTAGGGGAGGAGGCTGGAGAGCAGCCGGGGGCAGCCTGGCCAGAGCCGTGAGCGGGGTGGGGCTGGGTGCTGGGGCCTGCTAGGAGCTTACACTGTGGGTGGAGGGGGCGCCTGAGCGGAATTCGCTTCTTGAAGAATACACCTCTGGCTCTGGGCAGAGAATAGACGCTCAGGGGACCCTGGCTGGAATCAGAGACCAATGAGGAGGCTTTACCTGCGCCCAGGTGAGAGTGGTGTGAGGGGGTGGCGAGGGCTGGCCAGACTCGGGCTGTGTTTTGAAGGTAGAGCCAGTGTGAACCCCTGAGAGAGTGGAAGTGACCTGAGGGGCAGGGACAGCGGCAAGGACTAGGGCTGAGGGGCAGCGAGGACAGAGTGTCTCCAGTGCTCGCGTCGGTTCGGGAGTGATTGGCCTCTGGACGCGTGCAGGTGAGATGCTGACATTCGTGCACCTGTCAAGCACACAGCTGGACAGATGGCACTGGAGCCTCAGAGAGAGAATGCACTGGGGGTGTGGGCTCGTGCGGATGCCATGCAGGAAATGCTGGCGCCACCAAAGGGGCGTCTGCGGGAGGAGAGAGGCCTGGCGTGGACCCCAGGAACCAGCAGGGGGGTCCCGGGCAAGTCTTCGGAGCCGGGCAGACTCCATCCCTGCTGTTGGTGGGGAGGGAGAACTGGGCTTCCATCGGGTGGCCTGGAGGGGACAAGAGCGAAAGTGGGCGCCCATGGAGGAGCAGAGAGGGGAAGAGCTGGGGCAGCAAGGACAGGGCTTTACCGAGTTGCTGCAGTGGGAAGAGAGGGGGATGCGGGGGAGTTGTCGATGAGCAGAAACGGGGGCCCGGTCCTGTGCGGGTGGGAGGTGGACAGAGGGACTGTCCAGCCACGAGGGTGGCGTCTGGCAGCGATGGACATGCCGGGCCGGCAGTCTGTCCCAGGAAGCAGAGGGGGGAACCGGGAGGTGAGAAGATGGAGAAATCGGGGTGAGATGCGTGTCGTCCTCATGAACGGCCAGTGTTCACCCGTTTGTGGCATTCAGGAAAAGGGAATCTCTTGTGGGTCAACTTACGGTTGAACGTCTTCCGGTTCATGAGGTTTGTGCAGGCATGCCTGGAAGACTGGGGGCCCGGCTGCGCCAGGGGAGGGCAGCGGGATGGCGGGAGCCCCAGCCTGCGTGTGGTCTGCCGTGGGAGCCGAAGCGGCCGCCCAGGGAGAGGCGTGGCGTGGGGAGAGGCGTGGCATGGGCAGAGCCCACGGATGGCGACTCCACGGCGGGACGGGGAAAGGGCCGGGCGGACCTTCCTGGTGGGAGGGGCTGGGACAACAGACATGGCTGGTGGCCACAGCTGACTTTCTCTCCACATTGGTGGCAGCTGTAAATTAATCTCTATCAAAGTAGAATATGTTAGAAAAATTTTAAAAATACAACCACCTTTTCAAGTTAGAGAACAGTACTTGGTTTCCATGGTAACTGCCAACCATTTAACTAGGGCAAGTGTTACGTGGTGACACAGGGTAATTACAGACAACAGGGAAATTGCAGGGTATGTCTTACATAAATACAGAGTGGCTGCATGGTTAGCTTCTGCTCCTGAAGCAAAGCTGCCCCTGTTTCCGGAGGTCTGCTCCAGAGCCTGTCCTCGGGCCATCACTGCCGGGGCAGGGCCTGCCCTCTGCCATGCTCTCTGCTACCTGTGAGTCCCGCTGTCTTCCCCTCTCTGCGCTGGGGCCTCAGGCAAGTCTTCCCCGGGTGCACTTGACCTGTGCCTCTGCGGGGCCTTCCCAGGGCCAGGCTGGGAAGAGGTGGAGGCCACACACGGGCCCCAGGCTGCGGCCGTTGAGAGTAATCTATCAACCAGAACTTAAGAAGGGTGTTTCTAGACCTTTTATCAACCGGCTATGAAAGAAACCCTAAATACGGTAAAAAGGAGAATCGGAACACAAATCAGTCTCTTGCAGATTGGAACAGGACGGTTACTTGAGAACATTCATCTGCTGTCACCTATACCAGAGTCCCCCCGAAGACAAAAACTTTAAGGCAGCAGCAACAGTAGAATCCTTGCTGAAACAGGGGTGACTGAGTCAGAGGCTCAGACTTTTGGTTAATTATTAAGAGCTAGAAGCAGATAATGCTTGTGGATGAAAACATCACAGGAGACTCGTGCAGAGCCTGTTGCAGGTAAGTATGAGGACTCAGACACTCGGCCCAGAACCGGTATCCATGGCAGGTGAGTCACGCCTCTCCAAAGCAAAACTGTGGGCATAGCCAAGAGCTGCTGTGCATTTGAGGAGGACCAGACAGCAGGAGAAGCACCAAATGCAGCAGAAGAACATATTTGAAGCGAAGACTTAATGGCATGAAGACAAGAATATTCATAAAAGAAACAGCTCCTTCAGAAGAAACAAACAAAAATTTTGGAAAGCAAAGTTATCAACACGGAATAATCAGGGTGGTTTAAATTGCAGAACAGACAGAAGTGAAGAAGGAATTAGTGACTGGACAAATGAACCGAGGATTTATTCCGGAATGCAAACCTAAAGGACCAGAGCTGTTGCAGAATGCAGGCCTCAGCCACTGAGAGGTGGAGAGTGTGAGAGGAAAGGGTGAGACCATGAGGACTCTGAGAGGCTCTCTTCTCTGTGGATGGGAGCCTGAAGAGCAGAGAGCAGAGAAGGCTGAGGGAGGATGATGAGACATCCTGGAAGAAGCCTCTCAGGGCTCAGAGCGTGTCGGGGGTAAAGTGTTGAGGGGGGGGGTTTGGGGGTTGAGGGGATGGTGAGAAACCACAAGGGCCTGAATACAGTGGGACAGAATTTCGGGACAGGACCAAAGAGAAACCCCCAAAGTGGCTGGCAGGAGGCGCAAGGGTCTGGCTCTCAGTTGGCGTCAAAATTCTCTATGACAAATGTATACTTTAGAATTAATTGGATCAATATCTTCAAAGTACTTGGGGAAGAAGGATTCCAAACCTGGAATTTGAGACACAGCCAGGATTCAAGTCGAAGGGCAAAGGAAGGGTGTTTCAGACAGTCAAGGACTCAGAGGTCTCCAGCCTCACCCCTAAGACTCTGAGAAAATGAAGAAAGATAGCCATCGACAAAAGAGGTTAGCATTTGGTTCCACTGAGAATGGTGGGAAAGAATCCAGGGTAGCACGCAGCTACTCTGAATAACTGTTGGTGCCCATTGGTATGCAGATTAAAATGATGGTTGAAAAAATCTTGGTAGGTTCCAGCGTTATTTTTTGTCGATGGTTTGTTCAGCGGTTAGTTGTGATTTTGGTGTTTTCGTGAGAAGAGGTGAGCTCACGTCCTTCTACTCCACCATCTTGTTTCTGTCCTACAAACCGAAAAATCTTATATATATGTATTTATGTAGTGATGAGAAGGAGAAGAGTGAAAGATCATTAAACATCAGTTCTTTTTCTGGGGGAATACGTAGATACTCTTCAAGCCTATAGTGTATGAATGTGCATTTAAACACGTTAACGATGTACCAGGAGCCACCAGTCACAGGGACAGATTGCGCAGCTTCAAATCTCGTGGAGGAAAAGCTCTGGAACAAAGAAAACCTGATTAAGTCACAAAAAAAAAAAAGAAAGGTAGAGAAGAAGGAATAAATTAGAAATCAAAGTAAATGTGTAAAGCAAGACGTCATGTGGCATTAGTTCAAATGTATGTGAAATTTCTCTATTAAAAGGCAAAACTCAGATTGTCTTAAAATTGACACAGAAACAGAAAATGTATTAATGGGAGGAGTACTAAGCAAATGGTAATCACTGGGAAGCAGGCCAAGCAACATTATTTTCAAGAAAAAGATAAAAAGCATTAAATGGGTTAAAGATACTTCATTTTGATAAGTTATAATCCTCTAAGAAGATATGATACTCATGAACTTTTATGTATATAATTACATAGCTGTAAAATTTATGAAGGAAGAACTTCTAAGAATAGGAAATGGACAAATCCAGTACCATAATGGGAAACTTTAATTGAAAAATCAAGAAGACAAAAAAATTCATATGGTTATGAAGAATTTGAATAGCATTCTTGACAAATTGTGTTCCAAATGCAGGATATACTTTCCTGCTTTCCTTTCTCCCTCCCTTCCTCCCTCCCTTCCTTCCCTACTTTCTTCCTTTCTATTTTTCAAACACACCAGGACCATTCACAGATACATTTACCACGTATTTTACTTTAAAGGAAATTAATTTTTCAACAGCGGAAATCATTAAGTACAGTAAAAATGGAAATTAACCACAAAATGATAATCAGAAGTAACCCAGACTCCATTACATATCTAGAGATTTGGGAATGCTTTTAAATAAAAGCATAAACTGAATAAAAAGTAATGAAAATGAGATAATACTGCACATCAAAACATGAAGGATGCTGTCAAAACTCTTCCCAGGAGAAAATGTTGGAACGCTGGAAACACTTAAAATAAATGAAACAACCCTATGACTCTAAATGTTAGAGGAAGAATTACAAAATAATTCAAGACAAAGTAGGAAAACTTAATGAAGATAAAGGTAGAGATGAATACAGCAAAACGTGAAAACGTTGCCACATATGATGTAGAAAGTCTGGATAACTATGGGAATGACTGAAATGGTGCTCAGAGTCTGCACTCACTGAGGTGCCAGTGAGGTCCTACTCCACAGCACATTCTCACTCATCCAAAAGGAAACATAATTCTTAAGGTGTGCAATTGTTTTAGAGAACAGAAATGTCAGAAGTTCCCTGAATCATTTGATAAGATCAGCAATGTTGTGATATAAAAGTCACACAAGTAATCCTAAAGTCATCTATAGGTAACTCTGCCTCTGAGACAGATGCGCAAACCCTAAGTAAAATGTTAGCAGGTCAAATCCAGCAATGCATTCAGTTTTAAGTACCTCTCTAGCTGTAAGTACCTCTTTGATTTAAGAGGCGTTTTGAGGAGCTGTGCTTTGGAGAGGTGCCCGGTTGTGCCTTGTCCTCTCTCTGCTCTGTTCCTGTCTGTCTGGCGTTCTTGGTTTCCTTCTCTGTGTATCACTCTTCTTGAATTCTTCTCATTGCTTTATTTTGTTTTTGACTTTTAAAAATGTTCTCTTTCTTCTATTTTCCTCTGTTGTGTTTATTCAATCTCGTGTGTCTTCTAATTTCATCCTGATTTTGAAATATTTTTTCTTTTATTCTTGATTCTTTCCTGAATTCTATGACCTAAATTTTGAGTTTTTCTAATTCTGATTTATAGTTTTTCATCTCTTGCATCATTATCTTACTGTCTTTTAATCAACTTAAAGATATTATAGTTTTTCTATTTTTGTCAGCATGGCTTTATGATGTGTGTTTATTGTCAGTAGGGTTGTTATTTTGTTTCCTGTTTTCTTTTGTCTTAAAAAAAACTTTGTATGATATTTAACATCACACGAAATTTGTTTTGCTGAACTTTTAAGAAGGGAGGTATTGTTTGTAACAGCATTGCTATTTCACAGCTCTAGAATGCCCTCTTCTGTTACTTTTATGAAGGTTTAGTATGAGGACTTGCTGCAGTCAGAGTGTGTCTGGTGGGAGCTGCTGGGGGTCTCCGAAAGCTGGGTAAAGGCCTTGTGTCGCCGTTAAGTGCTCCGGTTTTGATAACTGGTTTTGTACCCTGCCTACCCAGATGCCCTTGGTTTTAGACAATATGCTCTAAAGTATTTGGGGTCAAGGCAAGTGCTGTCTGGTAGTCACTCTTAGCCGGTGTGGAATGATGGGGAACAAATACCTGTGCAACAACCAGGCAGGCCTGACTGTGAGCAATGGGGGGACAGTTAAGGGACCTGCAGGAGTTTGTTGTAATGTTCACGCAACTTTTCTCAAGGTTCCACATTACATCCCAATAAAAAGTTGTCAAGTAAGTAAGTAAAACGAATTCTTCAGTGGAAAACATGGTGGCCCTTCTCCTCTGTACAGATCTCCTGGGAGACTCGGGAGCGGGGAGGCCAAGGGGCAGCAGGTGGGGTCCCAGGTGGGCCAAGGGGGGCGCCGGGCTCTGGGCCGATGCAGGGGCTGACGTTTCAGTCTCTCAACACTTTTCTCAAACTGCAATTTTAATTAAAACAAAATCAATGCCTCAGAATATAATTCAAAAATCTAATGAGAAGAGGACAAGCGCCCTCCTGAAGTGACGTGGGGTTTCGGGGCCCAGGAGGCCCAGAGGGCGGCTGG
Source organism: Globicephala melas (assembly GCF_963455315.2). Lineage (NCBI taxonomy): Eukaryota > Metazoa > Chordata > Mammalia > Artiodactyla > Delphinidae > Globicephala > Globicephala melas. Next base: position 782,001 of record NC_083317.1, on the reverse strand, counting down.
CGAGAGCTCCTCCCTCGGCCCGGTGGGCGCCTCCCACTGTCCCGAGGTTACTTGTCACCAAGCGCGAGCCGCTGAAGATGTGCGCGGCTGGTTCTCTACCGACTCGGGCTGCGCCCGGAGTGGGTCTTTGGATTCACGGGGTGCAGCGCTGCCGGCCGGGCCTCGTGGTGGGGAAGCCGGGCGGGGGCTGGGGCGGGGGGAGGTGCTCGGGCGCTTCTCGCCCGGGGCTTTCCACTCACACCCGAGCAGAGCACGTCCGCACCCCGTCCCCCACAGTGGCCCCGCCTCGTGGCCGTGGAGAGCAGGACCCTGGAGCTGCCCGGGGCTCTGAACCCTGGGGCCGCGTGAGCCCCGTGCTGGGGAGGTGATGCCTCTTCTTGTAGCAGTCTCCAGGGAGCTGGGTCTCCAGGGAGCTGGGACTCCAGCCGGCCGAGGGCGGTGCGGCGGCTCACCAGGCGCGCCCGTATTGTGCCCAAGAGGCTCATCTTGAGATGCGGGCTCCTTGGTGACCTCAAGGCCCCTCAGCGTCACCCCCACAGCCAGGCCTGACCGCCCCGCCCTCATTCTCCGCTCCGTTGCCCTGGCCCCCCCAGGCCTCTGCCCCCGTGCCCAGGGCCGGGTGCCACGCCCTCGCGGCACCCCGGATCCCCCCCGCGCGGCCCGCCCTCGGCCTGCCATCCACCCTCCCGCACTCGAGCCTGTCTGGCCCTGGCATCCTTTGGAATCCAAGGTCCGGGCCCAGCCGGTTCTCGTCACCACGCCCCCTCGCCTGACCCTGGTAGGTCTCTGCCCACAGCGGCCCTGCGTTCCCCACCGCTGGTCTCCAGCACGACCACCCGGATCTGAGCGCTGTCCGAGGAGAGCGGTACCCGGGTGATGTCAGCCGCGTGTGGCCCCAGGCCGGCCGCCCCTCCCCACGGGCTGCGGCAGCCTCTCGGTGGAAAAGGAGGTGCCAGGGCAGAGGGATCACAGACGACCCCCCGCCCCCCCCCCACGTCTGTGCCCCCGCTGTGCGTGCCCCTCTCCACACGGGCTCCACGCCGGGTGTCAGGCCGCTCGCTGTCGCTTTGTCTCCCGCCCTGGAAGCGCCCTTTCCACGCGGCTGGTGACCTGTTGTGTGCTTCTTGCTCGTTCTCTGCCCTGGGCTGAGGTTTTCTCTGGACAGTGCGGCTTTCAGGACGTCGCTGCAGCCACTGGTGGGCTGCACTAGCACATGTTAGGCTCGTGCAGTCCGACGAGGTGAGGCAGCCTAGCCGGGAAACAGCGAAGCACCCACACCGCTGTGCCCGTCGCCTGCCGGAGTTCAAAGTAATCACGTTTACAAACTAGTCACGTTTGTAACTATGGTGCACATCCCTACCATGTCTGTTCGTGACGCCGATGGAGCTGGCCGATCGTCTTGGGGTGCCGACTGTCCCTCTGAGTCTTAGGGCCACTCAGGGCCTCCAGGGCAGCAGCATGGAGAAGGGCGCGCAGAGGCGGCTGCAGCTAAGCTGGGGCCTTGGAGACAGTGCTGCCCGCCTCCCTACTGTCCCGCTGGAGGAGACGGCCCAGCCACAAGGCCCACCTCTCCACCCCCCGCCCCCCACCGCAGCCCGCCCGCAGGCTCCTGGCCCCGCGCACAGGGGATGGTCAGATGTATTCTCCCCAGAGCACAGACCTTCCTCTCTCCCCAGCCCCAGCAAATAATTGAGCCCTGGCGTTGTTTGGACCCGGACGCTTTCAGAAATAATACAGTAAACACATTCCTCACCTTCGTCTGTTCTTTTCTCTTATCTCCTATTCTTACTCTAGAATTATCCTGGTAAAATCAGGCTTAAAGTTCCTCATTTGTATAACACGTTGCAAATTACAGAGTGCTTTTCATGTCACTGAAAGGTGGGTATTTTCTCGTTTGTATTTAGAACGAGGAACAGAGGCTGAGAGCAGCTGAGTCTGGGCATTAGCCTGGGGGTCGAACTCAGGGTCCTCTGCAGAGCAGGCCCCCAGGAGCCGTGTCACTAGCCGGAAGTCACCAGGCCCCAGAGAGTGTCCCTGGGGGTTGGAGGAGTCGATGCGGCTGCACGGGCGCCAAGTGCTCCCGCAGAGCCGCCTCGCTGCACGGTACTCTCTGCCCCCGCCCCTCCTCCTCTGTTGCCCTGGCGGCCGCCTGCACCTCCCTCCAGGACCTCCCGCTGGGGAACATACCAGAAGTCAGCCCAGGACAAGGTGTGGTGGGCAGATATGTAGGCTTCCACCCCGGCCTAGAGGCCTTGCTGAACTCCCCCCTTGAGAGTGGGAGGCACGTGGGACGTTGTCCCGTGATTGTGTCGTGTTGCCTGGCAAAGGGATTTTGTGGATGTCATTCAGGTTTCTAGTCACCTGACTTTGAGTGACTCAGAGGGAGGTGCCCTGACCTAATCTCAGGAGCCCTTCTGTCTGGGTCTGGACGTGGGAGGTGGAAGAAGACAGAGACGGGAGGTGAGGGGGATTCCAGCGGGAGAGACCAGGAGATGCAGATGGCGTCTGGGAGCCAAGAGGGCCCGGCCGGTGGCCACAGAGACACCCTCCGCCTAGAAGAGCCCGGCTCCCAGGGAGACCACAGCAGTGGCTGAGTCCTGTGTGAATGAGGACCAGCCACCCCATGTCTGGGCCTCCGCCCCTCCTGGCCGTGAGCTGATGAGTGGGCACTGTGTTCAGCCCTAAGTTACGGGGTTTGCTCTCCAGTGGTAGAGAAAGCTGCACAGACCAGCAGGAGCGGGGCCAGCGGGGTGACATCGTGCTGGGCTGGAGTCTCAGGGCCACTGACAATTAACCCAAATCCCTACTGATGAGAGATGCCACCTTCATCCCAGGCACTCATGGTCCACGCTCCCCTCCCCCACAGAGTGCTGTGATCCACAGCATCTCAGAGTTTGTCCCTCTGCCAAACAGCCAACTCACGACCCGCCTTACTCCTCACCTCTGTGCTTCCCGAGGAACGCTGCAGTCCTTCTGTCATGGTTTCTGTGGCCTCCCATTTCAGTCACACCTTCAGGCTGGGAGGGAGGTCCTTCCAAGTGGGGCATGGCAGGCTCTGCCCACACACAGGCCTCGCCAGACCCCGTGGTCTCCTCAGTGTGTTGCGTGGCCCTTATTCAGGTTATCCTTGGCTTCTTTTGTAAGCATTACCGATGTATAGGAGAGATACTTATTCTTGCATCTTTAGTTTATAATCTGTCATCTTAGTAAACTACGTCCTATTGGGGGGTCTCATAAGCTGGGATGTGTTAGGTAGAGAATTACATTATCACAAATGATCATTTTAACACCCTTCCCTTTTGAGTATCTATGGCTCCTCGTTATGTTTCATTTACTAACCGCATGGCCTGAATCTTTGGAGTAACATTGAATTGCAGCCCGTCCTTTTCCTGTTCGGCCAGACCTCCACCTCCTCCTGCCCCAAAGCTGCCGGATGCAGCGCACACCCGACCTGCCGGGTTCTAACAGCAGTGAATTATTGACTGTTCTGGTGCTCCTTTCTGAAAACCTCTTGGCCCTGGGCTGTGACCACCCCGCCCGCACGGCCTCCAGACGCTCCTTTCCTGGACCCCGTGGGCTCTCCTCGTTCATGTGTCCGCGAGCACGCTTCTTCTGCCCACTGTCCTGGGTTCTCCACTCGCAAGATGTGCGTGTGGGCTCCCCGCTCCCGAGATGCATCCCCGACCGCCAGATGTCCCCCCTCGCGTCCTGGGCACCTGGAGAGCCACACCCCGGACCTGGCTCCTGTCCTGAGTGCGGGGAGCCGCCAGCCCTGCCCCCTCGCCTCACCCCGCCTCCCCACATCCACCACGAGCCCAGGGTCCTCAGTGTGCTCCAGGCCCCTCCTCATGCCTCGGCCTGCATGCAGACAGCAGAGAAGGCCACAGGTCAGGGAGGCAGAGGACGAGGAAAGACAGGAAGCCTCCAGAGCCGCCGGGACGAAGTGCCTGCCGGTGTCTAAGGGGCCTGCCTTCCCAGGCAGACGGAGCCGGACTCGGGGAGGCTCGACAAGTGTGCTGAAGGGTGCTCGGACGCTGAGCGGGTGCCAGACCCGGCTCCCACCTGGGAGAGCAGCGGCCCTGCTCCTCGGGGTGCACTCGAGGAAGAGCAGGCCCACGCGCCCAGGAGACGCGTGAGCAGCTCCCTGTCAGATGCTGGGAGGTGCCGGTCAGATGAGGCTGGATGTGTAAATACACCGTGGGCACATTAAGCGCTGATCTGTGGGCGCCAGTGGGGCCACCCTGATGGCACAGTCCTGAGTGTAAGCGGCAGAGGGGCAGTGTGGATGGTGCCCTTGGTGCCCATTTTCTGAACGCGAGATGCGATGGAAGGTCTTGTTGGGGCGCTGTGTGCAGCCTGGCGGGAGCGCGACGGCAGGGCCTCTGCCGGGCACAGCGCAGAGGCCAGGCGGCTGGAAGAGTGGCCTTTTGTGTGTTCCATTCATTTGAAAATAAGCCGAAGCAAATAGAGTGCAGTGTTTGCATTTGTAAATTCTCAGTATCCAGTGCACTGCTGTCTCATAGTTTTTAGTTTCTCTGGGTTTGAAATACTTCGTAGTGAGAAATTAAAACTTTTTTCAAACTAGATCCCCCGAGCCTCTCATGAAGGGAGCCTTGCGTCAAGCCCGCCCATTCCCCAGAGGGCGTCCTGACGGGACTCACGCCCGCTCACCGCTCCGGGGCTGAGGGTCCCAGAGCTCCACCAGGCCTGGTCCCAAGCCCGGGTTGGGCGCAGAGGCTCCTCAGGGCCCGCGGTGCTCTGTCCCTGGACCCAGATGTGGACTTCCTGTGGCCGTGGGTTGAGGGATGTCACCAGGAGCTCCCCGAGGGCCCCGCTCAGCCCAGGCCTGGTGGTGTGGGGATCGCTGAGCTGGGTGGACCCTCCTCCCTGAGCTCTTCCCTTCCTTGGTGGGGGGTCCAGTCTGATAGGGTCACCGTGGTGCCTGGGGGTGGGCCCCCAGGAGCAGGGAGGGTGCCCCACCGAGCAAGACCAGAAGCTGGTCTTGGCCAGGGCCGGCAGACTCGGCTGCCCGCTTTTGGAGCATTTCTCGGTTTCCTCTGCAGGACAGGCCTGGAGGTTACAAGGCACCACGTCCCTTCCGTCCGCCATTGACGGAGAGTGCGGCTCTGAACGGGCCCTTCTCTCCCCACGGTCAGCGCACACGTCTGGACCTGGTCACCCTGAGGGTCACACGGTTTCCCAGGAGGGACGGGGGAGCCGACCTCATTTCCCCTTAGAAGTTAGAGGGCGTTTAGCGAGCGATGCCGGCGCCCCCGGGCCGCTCTGTGCAGGGATGTCTGAGCCGGGCCAGGTGAGCGCCGACCTGAGTCTTCAGAGAGCCCTCCCCGCCTGCCCCGCTGCCCTGTGACAGCAGCCGTATCCCCGCGGCAGGCCTGAACGTTGTTTCTGGTGTCCTGTGGGCCCAGGCAGCACGGCACAGGGGCGCCTGTCAGGGACCCTGGGCTGCAGGCCCCGCATCACCTCGGGGCTTCTGCCTCTTTGGCCCTTGGGTTCATTTTCACTTGCCCTCAGCCTCTGTCTCCCTCCTCCATCCGTCAGTCTGTCTGTCTCCCTCTGGGCTCTCCTCATCTCTCTCACTCTCTGCTCCCTTCCTCTCTGCCGGGGTCCCCGCTTCTCCCCGTGACCCTGCTCGGGCCGGTCAGGGCTGTCATGATGGCCGGGCATGTGGAGCCAGGTGCAAGGTACTTTTGTGCCTCAGTTTGCTCCCCGCTCTCGACCCAGAACCACCCGGGTCCCTGCTGACCGCTCCGTACCCCCGCCCGCTACGGACCAGAGTCAGCCTTGTTTAGAGCCCAAGCAGCTGCACGTTTACAGCCTCGCGGCCCTCCCGGGAGCTGGCCCCGCCGCTGACCACATGTGCATCCAGTTACCACGAGGGCAGTGGGAGCGGCAGTGGGGGCAGGGAGGGCTCTGCGGCCCTAGAGGGACAGGGCCCCGTGCTCAGAGCCTGGGCCCATCCTCCCTCCCCAGCACCTTGGTGTGTCTTTCCCTAGAGCAGAATCTTCCCGTGAGTCACACACAAGATGGTCCACAGGATCCAGGGACAGGTGCTCATGGAACTTACTCTCTGCCCCCTTCCCACAAGAAGGCCCCATGCTGCCAAGACCCGGGCTCGGTGCCCCTGAGCCCTGGGCAAGCTGATTTAAGGCTGGGGCATGTGGTGTCACAGCAGGCCCTTCACTGAGGTGCGCCACTGAGTGGGACTTGTGGGAGGTTTGGGAACAACGGTGCGCCCTCTCCAGAGGGGCCAGCTTCCCGGGATGACGTCAGGCCCAAGGTCTTTCTGGCTCTCAGATAAGCAAGTGCTCTGGTCACTTTTAGTCACAAAGTAGCCACCACAGTAATTAAAGTATTCGGACTCATGGGCTTAGTTAAGGCAATGCCAGCTGGTGCGGTGGCACAAACATGATATAGTTTTCTTTTGTCCTGATTCTCGATGATGGGGGGAAATGGTTCTGTTTCAATTTTAGATCCTACTTAAAATAAGGGATAGAAGGAGAGAGAATGAATATCTTCTAAGTTACTGAAGAAGATAACAAGCAAAATGTCTAAGACCTAGCTCAGTATTTTTATACCCGAATGTAAGTGAGAATATATTTCATATAAGCCAACAACATTAAATAAGGAAACAGAAAAAAAACATAAGGGAGAGTTGACAGGTTGGATTAATTATTTAACTACTGATAATAAATGGAAATTATTAAACTCTCCTACTTCAAAATGAGCAGCAATTAAACTGTTCTATTTCAGAACAGAGGTTCTCAGATTGATGTGGGAAATGGAAACAACCACATGACATTTGAGGCAGACAGACCTAAGATAAAGGTTAGAGTTCTTGAATTGTGTGAGGAAAGACACACACATTGCTGGGGGTGTAGAGCAGTGCTGCAGCACAAGGCTGAATCGTGCCCTCCAGATTCATGTGTCGGAGCCCTAGCCCTCAGTACCTTGGAATGTGACCATATTTGGAGCTGGGAGTCTTCGGTGAACTAATTAAGTTAAAATGAGGTAATTAGGATGGGCCCTAGCCCAACATGACCGGCATCCTTATAAGAAGAGGAAATTAGGATGCAGACACGTGTATGCACAAGAGAAATGATCGTGGGAGGACACGGAGAAGGCAACCACTTACACGCCAAGGAGAAAGGCCTCAGGGGAAACCAACCCTGCCCAGATCTTGATCTCTCAGACCCCCAGCCTCCAGGACTGCAAGAAAATAAATTTCTGTTGTTTAAGCTGCCCAGTCTGTGGTATTGTGTTGCAGCCACCCAAGCTGACTATTATAGTACTTATGGAGGGGAACTTGTCAATGTCTAGAAAAGTTTCATTTGTGTTTACCCTTTGATCCCATGGTCCTATTTCTAGGACTCTATCCCAGAGCATCACTGACAAAAATAGGCATGACCAACAGGTATAGGAAATAGGTATACACATGGGTATTCATTTTAGCACTATGTTAATAGCAAAAGATGGGAAATGATCTGTATGTTCACCTATGGGTTGAGTCCATTGTGGTTTACTTATACAGTGGAGTACTCTGCAACTATAGAAATGGAATGAAGGGTATTTCTGTATTGCAGTTTACGGTCATCTCCAGAATACATTAAGTAAAAAGAAAAGCAGGGTGCAGACTTGTTCATAGTATTCTACCCTTGGAAGGCAGATATGTGCATATACAGATATGTATGTATGTAATGTATTCATTTATATGTTTAACAACAGAATGGTTAAACATTCTGTTGTTAAACATATGGAAGCATTTACCAAACGAGTTTTTTAGTTACTCATATTGAAAGGGAGGGACCCGAAGTGGACAGAAATGGGAAGCTTTTTGTGAATGAAAATCTTATTATATAATTTTGACAATGGCATCATGTAAAGGTTTTTGGATAATCAATAAACATCTAAATCAAGAAAGTATGAGGAAGCCACTCCTAAATATTGAAATTATATGGAAATTAATTAGTTTAAATATATAAATGTATGTCAAGTTGGTGATACAACCAAATAGGAAAAAATTACTTCAAGTAACTTCATAACATGGCATTTTGCTTTTTTTTTTTTTTTTTTGCAATACGCAGGCCTCTCACTGTTGTGGCCTCTCCCGCTGCAGAGCACAGGCTCCGGACGCGCAGGCTCAGTGGCCATGGCCCACAGGCCCAGCCGCCCCACGGCACGCGTGATCCTCCCGGACCGGGGCACGAGCCCGCGTCTCCTGCATCGGCAGGCGGACTCTCAACCACTGTGCCACCAGGGAAGCCCTACATGGCAATTTTAACTCTATATTCCAAGTGGAATATTCTCTAAGGGAAAAAAAAAATAGTTCCATAGATTAATTGTTAGTAACAACATTATTACTGTTATTTTTAAACTGTTACATATATTTGGGTGAACCCTTTCAATGTATCTCCCTGCTATGCTCTTTTCTGGATTTTCCATTTGTTTTTTTTGCTAACCTTTTTCTTTTTTCCTCTCTGTCCTTCATTTTGGACCTTTTCTGTTGACTGCTTTTCAGGTTCACTGCCCTGGACTTCTACTGTGTTCTGTCCCCTGGTAGCTGCACACAGTGATTTTTTTTCTTTCATATTTTGTAATTTTCCGTTTTAGAATGCAGGTTTTTCTTTAACTTTTCATTCTTTGTTGAGATACTCCATGTCCCTTTTGTCTACCTTTCCTCTATTTTCTATCACATAATCATCACAGCTACTTTGAGGTCGTGGCCAACGTGAGTGTTTGGGTCACGCCCAGACCCTGTCGGCTGTTCCGTGGCTCACTGTGCGTCTGGGAATTCTCCTCTGTGGCTGAGCATCACGGATGAAGTGCTGCAGGGCTCCCACGTGTTCCCCCTTTGTTCCGGCAGGGAATGAAGTGGTCAGTGGCCCCCTTGCTCCTCTCAAGACTCGAGTTTCGGCTTTGTTAGGGCAGGTCTGTTTCCATTTTGCCAGAGTCCCCATCACCTACGTGCAACTGCTGTGGAAAGCTTGGTCTTCTCACTGGGATCCCTTCACTTCAGGGCCCCACACTGGCTCCTGCTGAGCTGAGCTGTCAGTGTGACCCCCACTTCCCAGTTAGTTTTGACCACCCCACCCTTGCCCAGAGTCTCATTTTATGCAGACACAGGATTCACCAAAGACCCAAGGGGGATTTCACACAGGTTTTGGGTGCTCCTTCTTAGTCCCTATCTACAGTCTCTGCACCCCACTTGGAAAACACCCTCAGGGGCAAGCAGGATGAGTGTGGGGCTCACCTCCAGCTTCTACCTTCCCCAAGGATCGTGGGCTTCTGCTTGTCACCCAGCTCTTACCACGGGTTCCTGCCTGAGGCTAGGTCAACCCCAGTGACTGCATCATGGCCCCATCCTAAATGCCACAACTTGTGTCTTGAAGGATCAAGCAAGTCAGCAATCAGGTTGATGCCATTGGAAAGCAAGAGTTGTCGTGTAACAAAAAGATGTGTTTGTTGAGGGGTTTTGTCATGCATGGTGTTGAATTTTGTCAAAAGATTTTTCCTGCATCTGTTGAAATTTTAACTTTCTCCTAGATCCTCTTAATGTGGTGAATTATATTGACAGATTTTGCAAATATTTTGCAAAATAATTTTGCATTCCTGGTGTAAATCCTCGTTCTTCATGATTCTTGAATTTTTCTTGCTAATATTTTTGTGAGGAGCTTGCATCTATGGTCATTAGAGATATTGGTGTTGCCATTTTCAGTTTGCTCACATCTTTGTCAGATTTTAAAATCAGAGTTATGCTTGCTTTGTATGATGCCTTTGGAATTACTTCCTCTTCCTCTATTTTTCTGAAGCAGTTTGTGTGAGGTTGGTGTTATCACTTCTTTACATGTTTGGCAGAATTTCCCAGTGTTTAGAGTCTTCTTGGTGGGAAGGTATTTGACAACAAATTCAACGTTTTCAATATTTACAGGGGTATTCAAATTCCTTTCTTAGTTTGTGTCAGTTTTGGAAGTTGTGGTTTTTGAAATTGTCCAGTTCATCTAAGTTGATATATATGTTGGCTTGAAGTAGTTCATCATAATAATCCCACATTATCGTTTTGACATCTGTAGGATCTGTAGTGGTGGCTTATCTTCATATCTCTTGTTTGTTTTCTCCTTTTCTCTTCAAGCATTTTCCAGTTTGAAGGTTACTAACTTTATTTCATTTTTCTTTATTGTTTATCTATGTTTTCATTAATTTCCATTCACATTTATTATTTCCCGCTGTATTCATTTCCTATGGCTGCCTTAAAATATTACCACAAACTTAATGATGTAAAACAACACAAATTTTTTATCTTAGAATTAGTTCTGTAAAGCAGAATTCCAGCACAGGTCTCACTGAGCTAACATCAGGTGTGGCAGACCTGTGCTCCTTTGTGGAGTCTCGGGGAGAATGCATTTCCTGGCTTTCTCCAGTTTCTGGAGGCCTTCCTCCCTTCCCTCCCACCTGCAACACTGCATCTCTCTCTGACCCTTCCTCCCTCATCACTTTTCTCTCTAATGCAGTCAGAGAGGCTCCCCACTTTAAAGAACTCTGTGGCTGTATATGGTCCACCTGGACCATGCAGGGAAGTCTCCCTGTTTCAAGGCCTGTAACCTTAATCCCATCTGCAGGATCCCTTTGCCACAAGAGGTCACATTTACAGTTTCAGGGACTCAGGTGTGGGCATCTTTGGGGTGGGCGCAGGGGTTATTCTGCTGCCACACGTACATTCCACCTGCTTTGGCCTTAGTTTACATTACTTCTGGCTTCTTAACGTAGAAACCACTTGTCTTTTCTAATTTAAGCATTTAGTCCTGAAATTTCCTACTCAGTACTACTTTAGCTGTGTTCCACACATTTTGGCACGTTGTATTTTCTTTTTTTTTTCTTTTTTTTCTTTTTTTGCGGTACGCGGGCCTCTCACTGCTGTGGCCTCTCCCGTGGCGGAGCACAGGCTTCGGACGCGCAGGCTCAGCGGCCATGGCTCACGGGCCCAGCCGCTCCGCGGCATGTGGGATCTTCCCGGACCGGGGCACGAACCCGCGTCCCCTGCATCGGCAGGCGGACTCCCAACCACTGCGCCACTAGGGAAGCCCTGTATTTTATTTTTCATTCAGTTCACTGTATATTTTAAATTTCACTTGAGGTTTCCTCTTTGTCCATGGATTATTCAGAAGTGTGTTAATTTCCAAGTGTTTAGAGACATTTCTGTTATCTTTCTGTTATTGATCTCTCGTTTGATTTAATTATAATCAGAGAATAAATGCACTGTGTGATTTGAATTCTTTTCAATTTGTTGAGGTTAGTTTTCTGGCCCAGGATATGGTCTGTCCGGGTGATTGTTCCCTGGGTGCTTGGAAGGAATATGTGTCCTGCTGTGTTGAGCAGACAGTTCTACAGATGTCAGCCACCTCCTCTGGGGCCTGGGGTTACGTTCTTCTATATTGGTGGTGGTCTTCTGTCTAGTTGTTCTACAAGCTGTTGAGAGAGGGGGTCTTAGAGTGTCCAAATGTAACCGTGGCTCTGTCTGTTTCCCCTTAGTTCTACCAGTTTTTACTGCGTGGGTTCTGTGGCTTTGTTGTCTGACGCACGCACATTTCGGATTGCTGTCTTTTTGATGGAGAGACCTTTTATCATTATGTAATGACCTTCTTTGTCCCCGATTGTTGTCCTTGCTCTGAAGTCTGCTGTGTCTGGTGTTAATGGAATCATTCCTGATTTTTACAAAATAATATTTGCTTGGACAGCATATAGTTGGGTCGTTTTTTTCATTAATACATTCTGCCAATCCCTGTCTTTTAATTGGGTATTTAGGCCATTTATATCATAATGTAATAATTATTGCCATGTTAGGGCTGAAGGCTGTCATTTTATTGTTTGTTTTGTGTTTGTTCTCTCTGTTTTTTTAAAAAAAATATTTATTTATTTACATATTTTGGCTGTGCCTGGTCTTAGTTGCATTGCGGCATGCAGACTTCTTAGTTGCGGCATGTGGAGTCTTAGTTGCAGTATGCATGCAGGATCTAGTTCCCCGACCAGGGATTGAACCCTGGCCCCCTGCATTGGGAGTGCAGAGTCTTACCCGCTGGACCACCAGCGAAGTCCCTCTCTCTGGTTTTTGTTTTTCTGTTTACTCATCCTACCTCCTTTGGATTACTTGACCATTTTTTTTTAGAATTTCATTTTGATTCATCTCTAACATTTTTGAGTGTATCTCTTTGTACAGATTTTTTTTTAAGTGGCAGTGTCTGCAGGCTGGGCAAGGAGCTGGACAGCAATGGGGCAGAGGTGTGATGGTGGGCGGCCACATCTCTTTGCCTTGTGGTCCAGCCCTGCTACCCCGCTTGCTGACACAGCGAGCAGTCAGCCTGCAGGACAGAGAGCAGGCCTCCTGTCCTGTGTTCACCAAGGCCCGTGGCTGAGGAGTGGAGGTGGGCTGCTGCGCCCTTCCAGTGCCCCAGGCTCTGGCTGGGCCCAGCGTGTTTTGTCTGCATCTTTGCGGAAAACGTTTTCACAAAAGCATTTTGAAAAGGGCAGTTTATTAGAATGTTAGTAATGGTAGCAAGAAAGACTGACAGTAAGCAGTTTGCATGGTAATTAAGATATGTTTTCTTTCCTTGTTGTATTTATGTAGAAATGAGCTGGAACGTGGTAACAGGAACACCGATGTTGGTACTGCACGTCACCCTTTCAGAGCACGTTCTCGTCCTTGCCTCGTAGGCTCCTCCCCACAGGCCTCCCTGGAGGACTCTGGGTGGAACCACACCTTTTCCAGACACGGCAGTGCTTCTCCTGGGGCCTCAGATAGTGAAGGTTGGTGCTGGGACTGTGACCCCGGCCTGGGGTGTCGGGGCCTCACTTCCTCCTCTCCCTTTGATACTTTCTGGAACGTTCCAGGAAGTACAGGGGTGTCTGCACCTGGCACATTCAAACTGACTCACACGCAGAGCGTTTGCAGAAAGCTGTGTCTGGAGAAAGGTTTCTGTGGCTCAGAGAAGCTTGAAAACCACCTGCCGTCTCGAAGAGACTTGTGTGACCAGGTGTGCCTGGGGGCGCTGGAGACGTGTGTATGGTCATCTCCTGGGGTGGGCACAGGGGACCATGCAGGGGACCTGGGACTGTGAGGATTGAAGATGAGCCTGTGGTCTGGAGGGCCGCGTGGTGACCAGGCCGACCCCCAGAGTGGAGTGAGCTGGGAGCCAGGAAGTGGCTCCAGGTGGGCAGAGCTGCTGCCCAGCGAGCTGTGTTTGAACTCTACCTTGGACAGCTGTGCACAGAAGTCAGCAGCTGGAAAGCATGGATGAAAAAAGAGGGACAAATCTCAAGTGAGGAAGGCCGATGTAACCGGTGTGGACTTGAGGTCCGGCCCTGATGACCTGGGAACGTGGGGTCCCGCGCTGACCTTCAGCTTCTCCCTGATGCGTCAGGAGCTGCATGGGGTAGCAGGGCTGCCCGGGGGTCTGTGTGCTTGGCTCCCTGTGGAGCTGCACACTCTGGGGGCCTGTCCACCCCGGTTAAAATAATTGACGGCACTGTGGCTGAGCGCGGAGGGAGTGCTCTTGAAGCTGAGGGTGAGGCCTTCCCGATGAGTGTCCGGCTGGGCACTGGGTCCTGAGAGGCTCCCACATGCTGGCCGAGGCTGCTGGACCAAGAAGCACCAGGCATGGCCTCCACCTGCCGGGAGTATGCAGCAGGAAGACGGGCTTGGACACTGTCCTGCTGGGAAGAACCGCAGGACCACCCATTAACCAGCTGACCGTCTGTTCTCGACTGGGGATCTGGGCGCGACAGCTTTAGTCCAGGCTCCCAATCTAAAACACTTGCAACATCCTCACCCCTCCTCGGGACAGGCTGCGCAATGGTGGGATCAGTTCTCGCACCAGTTGGAGTCCTGGGACGACCTGGAAGGCCCGTCACCGAGCTCGCGCTGCCCTTGCCCTCTTCACTCCCACCCCCACCCCAGGGCCTTTGCAAATGCCCGGCGGGCTGGGTGCTCTGCTCCCTCCTGTGTCCTTATTCAAAAGTCACCACAGTGGGCCTTCCCTGCCCCTTTGTGAGGCCCACCCCCACCCTGTCCTGTGCGCCCTCCTGGCTGTGCTTAGCACTGGTCACTGCCCAGTGCCCTATTTGGCCTATCTTTGTCTTGCCTGTCATCTGTCTTGTCCACTCAAACGCAGCCTCCTTGAGGTGGGCGTTCGGGTCCTGTCCAGCACTGTTTCTAGGGGGGTGGGGGGGTGGGGGTATGGGGGAGTGTTCATGTTAACTCAGGTGAAACTCACAGTGACCAGGGACTTTGTTTTCTGAAAGGAGTGAAAAGCTGTGGGATCTCCCAGAGATTTAACCCTGCGGGAGGGGGTTCCCCCCCACCCCGTCCCACTGAGCTACCTGCCCCTGGAGAAGGTGTGTGGATCACGCCTCCCCCTACACCCAGGGGCCGGTGGTCAGAAGAGGACACTGCTGTTGTCAGGGTGCTTGGGGACGCCCCGTAGCCGGGAGTTAGAGTAGGTTTGGCTCATGTTTCTGGAATAGTAGGTGAGAGATGCTTTCGGTTTTGAGGGCCTTGCAGTCTTTAGCATCCAATCAACTCTGCCCTTGTAGTGGGCATGGCTTCGAACCGAAACCCACGGGGGCAGGTTTGGTCTGTTTTTGTGAATCCCTCAGAGAACTGTTTTCTTTGAAGAACTGGGATTTAGCCAGTGGAGCTCTGCTGCCTCCTAGTGGCTGGTAATTTTGCTGGATCAGGTCACACCCTTTCATCTCCGGGGCCGCCTTCCAGTGAAGGAGAGACTGAGGCTTCTAGAATACCCAGATGCTTTTCCACCCCGGTTGAGTTCAGGAGGTTCTGTTGACCATCATCCTCCCGGCCTCCTTGGAGACGCCCGCGTAAGCGCGTCAAGACTGGCTTCAGAGCGGGGCTGAGGGTCTGCAAACGTGGGATGTTAACGGAGGGTGGGAGCAGCTGCCCGTCCTCGCCTCCACCTGCAGCCTCCCCGCCTGCCTATGGCCGTCGTCCTCTCGTGCTCCAGGTATCTGGCCTCTCCAGGGAGGGCGGGTGAGCTGTGAGGACGCAGTCGGGAGTGCAGGGAATGGCCCTGGAGGGGACGTGGGGGTGTCCGGGGCTGCTGTGACCACTACCCTCCCAGAGCTCCTTAGCCCACTGGGCTAGTCAGGTGTGAAGGATAGGACGTCTGGTCCAACACACCTGCGGACTGGCGGGACCATAGGGCTTGTGCACAGGCTTCAGCTGAAGGGCAGGTGTGGACTTGGGAGGGGAGTGGGTGGAGGCCAGCCCGGGCTGCATACGTCTGGCCCACTCGGTGACCTTAGGCTTCCTGTCCAGGGGGCTTGGGCTGACGTCAGCAGGAGAAGGGGCTTCAGGCCACTGGAAGGGGGACCCTGTGACTCGAGGGGCAGCGCCCTCAGTGCAAGGCAATGGGCGGTGAGGCCACTGCACAGAAAGGCACGGTGATGATACACCACCTCACCCCTCGGCCTGTGCCTCCCGGAAAATTCACTGGCAGCGTGAACCTGAAGTCAGATGCCTGTTACACAAAGACTGTCCTGAGTGGGCAGCGCCCAGGGCTGGGCAGGAGCAGAGGGCTGCACATGCGCCCCCTCCTGCCGCCCGCAGGCCTTTAGGCCAGGGGCGTGTCTTAGAGCCAGTGAAGGGTGGAGAAGGGGCCACACGAACCTGGCACAGGGCCTCTGACTGGGAGGCAGGCACGTGACCTTTGCCGAGGATGGCGGCCAGCCTTCCCCGTCCCCAGTGGGCTCGAGGACCAACTGGCCTGTGGCCAGGCACGGGCTCCCCTCACCAGGCTGGCCCACAGCTGAGCCTGCCGTGGGCATCACTCCCGGGCCCAGCCTGTCCCGGGGGCAGTACTCATGGGCATCTGGGTCCCTCCCCTCCTGGCAGGGGAGCAGGCGGGAGCAGACCTTCCCCACCAGCACCGCCCCATCCGACCATGGAGCTCGCTCTGCAGCAGGGCCCCGGGTCCCCGGTAGTCCCAGGCCTCAGTGTGGGAGCCGTGGTCCCGGACCAACGCCGGGCAGGAGGGCTGTGTGCAGCTAGTAGCATCGTAAGGAAGGTTGGCGTCCCGCAGTCCACACTGCTGCGATCGGAACTGCGCACTCGCTGAGTGACCTGTATTTACCTATTGGCGAGCCACCATTTACAGGTGTTGCTGCGTCTCAAAGTAACAAAAGTAAAAGTATCTTCATTAACCGAAGTGGCCAAATTATGGGGGCATTGGTGAAATATGAGGGGTTAGTCTGATGCCATTAGGAGGGCTTTGGAGAGGGTATTTAAGAGCGTGGGAAGATGTTCAGTACATAAATTCTGGTGCTTCTGGACCGACGGCTTTCTCAGGCCATGTCCTGTGAGGGTGGCAGCCCCAGGCCGGGCCAGGCTTCCACGACAGGGCACCTTAAACCCCACCTGTCTCACCGGCTACTGACGAGGGTTCTGGCAGTACCTCTGGTTGTCCCAGAGCTTGCACACATCTTAGTCACACGTTGCCAGCGTCTTATTTTATCATGTAAAAGTTCTTTACATATTGTTTTCTGAAGTATATACTGCAAATATTTTCTCAGATGATCTGCCCTGGTATTTTATTGATAATAGCTTTTTGAAAAAAGGCTTTAGAACAATTTTAGATTTGCAGAAATGTTTAAAAAAAAGACAGCACAGAGATTTCCACCCACCCCACTCTTAGTTTCCCGTTATTAACACCTATGTCAGTGTGGTACACTGGTTACAATTAAGGAGCCAAGATTGATACATTATCACCAAACTAAAGTCCATTCTATATTCAGATGTCCTCAGTTTTTCCCTAATATCTTTTTTCTGTCCTAGAATACATTGAATTGCCTTGTCTCTTTAGGCTGTTTTTGGCTGTGATACTTTCTTAGACATTCCTTGTTTTTGATGGTCTTGACAGTTCTGAGGAGAGTGGGTCAGAGAATTTATAGAACGTCCGTCTATCGGGACTTGTCTGATGTTTTTGTCATGACTGGACTCGGGTTATGGGTTTTTGGAAGAGCACAGAGGGGAAGGGCCCTTCTCATCACGTCCCGTCCAGGGGTCCAGGGTCCATGCCGTCTCATGACCTGCACTGTGGACACTGACCTTGGTCACCTGGCCCAGGTGTGTCTGTCAGTCTCTCCACTGCGAGTCATTCTTTGTCCCCTTCGCCACACTGTCCTCTGTGGTAGGAAATCGCCATGTGAAGCCCACACCTGAAGAGTGAAATAAGAATATACTTTTACTCCTGAAGTTGCGCGAGAATCTATATTGGTGCAGTGTGTGAGGTCAGATCAGTCTAATCTTTTACTTTTTGGTCTAACACTAATTGTACTGGCACCTTTGTTAAACCATGTCTCAGTTCCCCAAGGGTCCTAGTGTCACGGCATCTTCCAGTGCCTTACGTGCCCGTCCTCCTGGGTCCACCCATCTCACCGTGTGGCTGTACCAGGAGCACATAGTCTCAGTGAGTGTCTTTTAAAATTGGCTCTTTATTCTTTTAAGTGACCTTTCACCCGCTCTGTGAGGGTTCATGCAGGTCCAGCTGGGTTTGGGTCGGAATTGTGATGAGTCTTCACGGTGGAAATGCGGCCATTTAACCCCAGGCCTCTGGCCCTTCCTTCTAGAGGGTTTCTCTGCCTCTCATCTGCTGCACCCACGGGCTTGGGGCCCTGTCCTGTGATCTGCCAGATCTCCCCAAAGGAGTGCAGCCACTGCCTGCCTGCGGCCCGGGCTGGATGCGCTCGGAGTGCCAAGTGCTCCCGGCCGTGATGGGCTGGAAGCAGCGTCTAAACCCACAGCTGAGGGGGGCTGGGGGGTTCTTACCATGTGTTTCTAGATCTCTTGGCGTGGGTTTTTCTCAGAGGAGTCCATTTTGACGCTGAACAGCTGTATAACTTCTGGCATCTCAAGTTTGAATTTCCCCCACCCCGAGAGACCTTCGTCTGCACACATCCAGCACAGGAAGGGGGCTGGCAAGGTGAGCTTGGGGTTCGAGGTGGAGCCAGATGTCCTTTCTAGCTCCCACTGTCTTTGAGGTGAAGCCCTGCTCAGGACTGAGACAGCAAGTCGACCCTCCAGGCTCCAGAGGTGGCCAGGCTGGGGCCCTGCATGGGCCGTGGGCCCAGGAGTGGACAGCGTGCAAATAAATGCATGGGTAGGTCCCATCCAAAAATGCTGCTTCATTTTGCATTTTTCCTCAGTTGGACTGCTGCCTGCAGATTGAAATTTCCTCTCCACCAAGAAGGACCACCTTTGCGGTAACCCGCTGCCTGGGTGCTCTCTGCCCTGAGGGCTGGCAGGAGGGGGCGGAGGGCTGGTCTCTGTGAGCAGCCAGGGCACGCCTGTGTGCACATGCAGCCGCGTGCACGGGTGTCTCCACAAGCAGACCGGAGCAGGTAGCGCGCTACGTGTGGTCCAGCGTCTCGGGTGACGTCTGTCCGCGTTGGTGAGCAGTGGGGCCTCAGCAGGCACAAGCAAGTGGAACAGCTGTTCTTTACCAACTGCACACTTGGGAGTCTCCTGCAGCCTGCAATGCTGTGTGCCCGTCTGCTCCCCGGCCTGGGCTCCTGCCCCGGAGCTTGTTCCTGTTTCTAAGGCTGCACCCACGTCGCCGTCGCTCGCCCTCACCGTGCCCGTCAGCGGCCGGCGCCATCCACCGAGGCTCAGCAGGTTTCCGAGTGTGAACGCCTCTCGATTTGTCATGTGCCTTTGGTCGATTTCCAGCACCCTAATGGTTATGTTTGGACGGTTTTGTTTGGTTTCGTGAGTGCTTTTGGGGGACCGCATTCACCAAGCTCCTCATTCCACCTTCCTGCAGCCCATCCCCCTCGTTATTTGTCTAGAATCTTTTAGACAGTTCCAAGGATCACTGCACTGAAGTGCAAATTAGTCTACAGAGCATCAGGGAGCTTGAAACATTCAGAGTCTTGCTGAATGTTCTGGATCTCTTGTTCCCTTATTCTTGTGCGATCTTTCTATCCTCTCGGAGGGCCATAGGGCACTAAGCCAAATCGTATCAGAAAGAACAGCTTTCAGAGGCACATCCACTTCTAAACTCGATCATGGAAGCGGAGGGTCACCCTGACGTCATGGCACACGCCCCGTAATGAGATTTCTCAAATCAGGTTTGCTGATTCCCAGCAGCACGTGCCGAGTGCTCCTGGGGTCTTGCAGGAAACTCTGCCTCCACGACGGAGCGCCGTCGCCCTCTGTGCTGCTTTGTCTTCAAGGCATGTGGCGGGAGGGGAGATCCCTGAGGGGGCATCCGCAGCGAGGACAGTTCCTATGAAGAATCCATGTGGCGGGAGGGGAGATCCCTGAGGGGGGCACCTGCAGCGAGGACAGTTCCTGTGAAGAATCCAGGGCCCGGCCCCCAGGCTGCTTTCCTGCTTCGTCATCTCCCATCCACCTTCTTTTCTGCTCCGTCTGTCACTTCTGCAGGAACACAGGTGACCCTGTGTGTGTGTGTCAGGTGCCTCAAGAAAACAGCGCAGGACCTTTTAACAGAAAATGTATAACTGAAGGTAGGAAAAGAAAAAACAGCGAGGATGAGACAAGTCCAGGGAGCGTCAGTCATAGCCGTAACCCTGAGTGGGTGAACTTGGCTTTTGAGAGATACACGCACAGGGACGGGTTCACACAGCAGTGTGGACGGCCATGAAAGCAGCCTTCGTTACGTGACTGGGAGCACAGGCCGGCCGCAGGGACAGAAAGCCTGTCAGCAGACCTCTGCTCCTGGGGAGGCGGAGCAGATGCACTTTCCCAACCCCGGTGGGGGCCACTTTGGGCCCGGGTTGAGCTGCAGAAACAAATGATCCTCAAATCGTATAAATACAGTTGATTTTTCATTCTCTTGGGTCGGCTGTGGCTCTTTCTGTGTTGACTTCACCCCCTTCCCAGGCTAATGGGGCAAATTCTCTCTGGAACATTCCCAGAATGGTGGCAGGGGGAGGAGAGAACGCGGAGAACTCTGCTCTGGCCGTGCAGCTTCTTCCCAGGGGAGCACTATGTGGCCAGGCCTGACCTCAGCGCTGGGCGGAATAAATAACACACCGACGTCTGCTCCCCACCTGCCCCCTGCCCAGGAGATGGCCGGAGCCCACCCTCCAGCAGCGCAGGCACAGGCATCATGGCCAGGCCCTCGCTCCCGTTTCTCGGCCAGCTCCGCTCTGCCCCCTCTTCCTCTGGACACCTAAGGGCAGGGGGGCTGCTGACTGTTCACCTGCCCCGACATCCACGGGTGGGTGCGGCTTGCAGCAACTCGGACAGGTGCCTTTCGATGGAGCAGAAGCGGGAGGCACCCGTCGCCCTGCACCCAACAGATGGGAGAGCCCGAGGGGCGACCTCCTCGCCAGGCCCCAGTTCCGACCCTAGGGTCCCTCCCGGCCCGCTGTCCCGCGTTCTCTCTGCGCCTCCCCACACCTCTGTCCTCTAGAGCGGGGTCTGGATTTCTGTATCAGACCAGACGGTAAACACCTGGGCACTGTGGGCTCCGCGAGGTCTGTGTCCATCGCCCAGCTGCTCCATCGCGGCGAGAAAGCAGCCCCAGACGGTACGCACACTCATGGGCACGGCTGTGCGTCGGTAGGACTTTCTTTACGAAACCAGACGGTTGTCTGGGCTGGGTTTCTGTAGTGTGCAGGCCCTGTTCAGAGGTCCCTGTGCTCCTGGGCTGGGTGGGTGTCCTGGCCTGAGCCTGCCCCTCCCGTGGCTCCTTGGCCAAGACAGTGCCCACAGAACTTCACTTGGTGGAGTGCCGGCAGCTGCGCCCCTGGTTCCTCCTGAGCACCCCTCTCTCCGGACGGACCTGCTGCAGCCTGGGGTCTAGAAGGCTGCAGCCGTCCATAGAGGGCTCCAGCCTCAGGCCTCCCCCCTTCCCAGCTGGAAATGTCACTCAGCAGTTTGGATGGAGGAGGCTGTGGGCTGGGTTGTGTCCCCCCAAAATTCATAGGTTGAATCCCTATCCCCCACCACGACTGTATTTGGACGCGGGGCCTTTAAGGAGGTTCAGTGAGGTCATAAGTGTGGGGTCGTAACCCGATAGGGCTGTGTCCTGATAAGGAGAGGAAGGGACACCAGGAGTGAGCCCCCAAGAGGAAAGACCACGGAGGACCCAGGGAGAAGACGCTGTCTGCACACCAAGGAGAGAGACCGCAGGAGGGACCGGCCCTGCGGCACCGGACCTCAGGCCTGCCGCCTCCCGAGCCGACTGAGGGTGTGCTGGCCGCCCCCTTAATCAGATTCTTGTCATTAAGTTGAATTTTAACAAGTGTTTGTCTCCCAAAGACATTCTCAGTCTTACCCTCTACTGCTGTGGTCCTCAGAGCATGACCCGTGGAGCCCTAGGGGTCCCCGAGACCCTTGCAAGGGACCTGCAGGGTCAAAAATGACTATTTCCATAGTGCTGGTTGCGCCTTTCCCCTCACTGAGTGCCGCTTGAGCTGGGGCGGGGCTACAGCTGGGGCCTGAGCCCCTGGAGGCTCTGCTAGGGGCCCCTGCGTTCTCAGCCAGACTCACCCAACCACATCCTCTCGGGGCAGCGTGCTTACTCCTTGTATCCAATAGATCCCGAGCCTTGAGAACCGTCCTTGCCCTGCCTGTGCACGACGCCATGCAGGAAGCACGGCCACTTTGGGGGACGCCTGGTGGACAGGTGTCTGGACTTGGGTATTGGACAGGCACTTTCTCAGAAATGATTGGGGTTACATCTGAGTGTTTTGCTGCCAACTATGACCTTTGAGGGCTCAGCAAAGTTAGAATTGTCCAAAATTTTTATCTGCCACTGTCCACTGCTCCCTCAGACCTTCAGACTTTTCTGTGGTGCTTAGTGGTGATATTAACAAGTGTGATTGCTGTTGGTATTGAGTGCTAAAATCCGTCTACATTTAGAAGATCTGCGTGACTCCGTGAACCAGTTTCTGTGTGACCAGTCATGCTTGGGTAAAGACTATCAACGTTTAGGGCAGCCCAAGGCTGTTACAGTGTGACAGTGTTCAGAGGGCTCCCTGTGGCTTTTCATGTAGATTGCAGTTGCAGCTAACCTTTGAGAAATTACCATCACTGAGTTAGGCATAGTGACGAGGAAGACTGTGTTCCCGGGTATCTGAGCAGGCCTTTCCCAGCTGCTCGTCTCCCTGAGGCCCGTTGTCTTCACGGACCTCAACCAAAACAAGCAATCACAACAGAGTAAACACAGGAGCAGGTATGAGAATCCGGCTTCTCCTACGAAGCAGACCCTAAAGAGACTTACAAAAATAGGAAACAAGGCCACACTTCACACTAATTTTTTTGTTTGGGAAAATTTAGTTATTCATGAAGATTTACTTTTGTTAACCTATGTCAGGTTTCTTATCGTTGTTTTTAAATGAATTAATAGATAAAATATTTAAGGTTGCTCAGTTTCAACATCTAGTAAGGTGAATGGTGATACACACCCCCCAGAAGGAGAAAAGCACCATGGTGTCCCCAGTGAGTATAAGGGAGGAAAGAGGTTCAGAGACGGGAAGCTTGAGGGTCGCTCTGGGGGCAGAACAGCTGCACCCCCGGCCCCAGCCGCTCCCCACTCTCCTCGGATTCTTCTCCGTGGACCTTCCTGAGCTCGGTGTTGGAATAAAGATGTGCTCCTCCCTCGGGCTCTCGCCTGAAGATGTAATCTCTTCGGGGAAATTGTCTGCTTCCTCCATACAGGCGGCACTTGTGCTCGGTACCACCGCAGCCTCTGCAGCCTCTGCCTGGTGCGCCGCCCTGCGGCCCCGCCCGGCCCCAGCAGCAGGTTCTGTAATGGCCAGCGTGGCCCAGCTGCCCTGCAGTCACCATGAGTCCCAGGTCTCTGTGGCCTGCACAAGCCACGTGTCAGCTGAAGTCACTCTAGCATCTTCAGGATGCTTGTCACCAGGGCAGAGGAGTGGCACGTGTCACCCTGCTCACATCTGGCTGGCAGAGCAAGTACTTGGCCAAGCGTGCCCGGGGGGACTGGGAGCATCTCTGCCCCAGGGCGACGCCGAGTTTGTGCCCGAGTGCACGGCAGACCCTCTGACCTGAGGCCAGAGCCGTGAGCCCAGAGAGAAGCCCTGCTCCTCCGTCTTTCCTGCCCCTGGACTGTCGGTTCGGGGCCTGCCCGCCTCCTCCGGGCGGCCGCTCTCAGGCCTTGGCTGGAGGGCCACCAGCGTGAGCTTGTTGCTGACGCTGCAGGGTGCAGGCGTCGGCCGGGCTTCGTCCCCACGCCGGGTGAGCGCGGCTGGTCTGCGGGCCGCCTGGTGCCCCTCTTTAGTCCCTGGTGGACTCTGGTTCCCCTCCAGGTGTCGGGAGACATGGCCTAGCCCCTTCCACGCTCTGCCCCACCCCCGAGGGAGTGGTGAGTCAGGGCGCTCCGGGGGTCCCGGGCACGTCGGGCTGGGCCGTGGTGAGAGGCTCTGACCCGTGTCCTGCCCGAGGCGCCGTGCTGGCCTCCCCTGCTCTCGCGGGGTCCGCTGTGCATCAGGGTTCCACATCTCTTTATATTCTCACTCATCCCGAATCTGTGTTGTGCCTCCACTCCAGGCCTGCAACGAGGGGGTGCACAAGTGGAGAGAAGCACCTTCTGGAAGCCAGTTGCTGGGTGAGGGCTGCAAGGCTGCTGGGGCCAGGGGAGCGGGCTCTGGAGGCCAGGAGTGGTGGCCAAGCTTGTGACATGGGGATGTGGGCGAAGGGCGCCCTGGGTGTGGGGGGAATCGGCTGGGCTTTTCATTCTCTTAACAGGGTCTTTGGCAGAGCAAAAGTTGGTAATTTTGATTAAGTCCCGTTTATCACTTTTTCCTTTCGTGGTTCATGTTTTCTGTGTCAAGTCTAAGAACTCTTTCCCTAGCCCCTAGGTCCTGAAGATTCTTCTCCTGTTTTTTTCCTAAAAGTTTTGTAGTTTCTTGCTTTACCTCTGTGTCTGTTAGTATTTGTGTGAGGTGTGAGGCTTAGGGCGAGGGTCCCCTGTCCCAGCACCTTTTGTTGGGAGACCACCTTTCTCAGGTGGGACTCCTTTCCCCACTGTCGGAGAGGAGCCAGGCCTCTGTGCTGGGTCTGCTCCTGGGTTCTCTGTTCTCGTCCTCTGATGTGTGTACCCCCCGATGCCAACACCACACTCTCTTGAATACCGTAGCTACAAAGTAAGCCTTATTATCAAATCGAGGGATTTTTCCTGCTTTATTCTTCTCTTTCCATATAAATTTTAGAATAAGCTTGTCTGTGTCTACAAAACCTTGCCGGGACTTTTGCAGGAATTGCGTTGAGCCCGCAGACCGATTTGGAGAGAGCTGATGTCTTTACTACGTTGAGTCTTCCAATCCGTGGCTATAGCGTTGGCTCTCCACTTACTTACGTTTCTTTGATTTATTTCATCAGCATTTTGCATTTTTCAGCAGACAGGGCCTGCATAAGTTTCATTAAGTGTGTACCTAAGTGTTTCATTGTATTTTTGAGTGATTTTAAATCGTTGTTTTAAATTTTGGTTGATATATGTTCACCGTTAGTGTACAGAAATGCAGTTACTTTTTGTGTATGACTCATCTCCCGCACCATTCTGAACTCACTTATTATTTCTAGGAGTTTTGTTTTGTTTATAGATTCCTCAAGATTTTCTAGGTAGAAAATCATATCATCTGCAAATAGAGACGATAGCTTTACTTCTTCTTTTTTCAGCCTAAATGCCTCTGATTTTTTTCTTGCCTATTGCAATGGCTGGAACTCCAAGTAACATGTTGGATAAGAGTGGTGAAAGTGGACAGCCATGCTTGTTCCCAGCCTTAGTGGGCAGCATTCATTCTATCACCATATGTATGATGATAGCTGTGGGTTTCTTATAGATGCTATTTATCAAGTTGACATAATTTCCCTCTATTCTTAACTTGCTGGTATTTTTTTTTATCATGAATTAGGTGTTGAATTTTGTCAAATGCGTTTTAATGCATCAGTTTACATAGTCACATGGCTTTTATGCTTTCGCTTGTTGATATGGTAGATTATACTGATTGATTTTTTTAACATGGAGCCAGCCTTGCATATCTGGATAAATCCTACCTGGCCATGGTACGTAACTCTTTTACACATTGCTGGATTCATTTGCTAATTTTTTTTAAGGTTTTTTTTTTAAAAATTTATTAATTATTTAATTTATTTCTGGCTTCGTTGGGTCTTTGTGGCTGCGCGCGGGCTTTCTCTAGTTGCAGCGAGCGGGAGCTACTCTTCGTTATGGTGCGCGGGCTTCTCATTGCGGTGTCTTCTCTTGTTGCGAGCATGGGCTCTAGGCGTGCGGGCTTCAGTAGTTGTGCCTCATGGGCTCTAGAGCGCAGGCTCAGTAGTTGTGGTGCACGGGCTTAGTTGCTCTGCGGCATGTGGGATCCCCCCAGATAAGGGCTCGAACCCGTGTGCCCTGCATTGGCAGGCGGATTCTTAACCACTGCGCCACCAGGGAAGTCCCTCATTTGCTAATTTAAAAAATATATTTAGTCTATTTTTGTGGATGTTCACGAGCGAGACTGGTCTATATTTTTTTTTTCTGTACTGTCTTATCTCCGGTTTTGGTATCAGGGTCGCAGTAGCCTCACAAAATGAGTTGGGAAGTATTCTATTTTCTATGAGTGTCTAAGGCTTATGTTCATTTTCTTTTAAATGTTTGGTAAAATCCTCCAGTGAAACCATCTGGGCCTGGAGGTTTTTTTTTCTGGAGTTTTTATGACAGGTTTTCATGTCTTTAACGGCTGTAGGCATATTGAGGTCGTCTCTTTCATTTTGATTGGATTTCGGTAATTTGCTGGTTGTTCAGTTCTCCCATTTCTTTGCTGAGGTTTTTGGAGACTTGCTTTAAGCATGTTCGTACATGCTCACTGCAGCATTTTTGTGATGGCAGCTTTAAAAGCCTTGTCAGAGAATTCTAGTATCTCTGCCATCTCAGTGTTGGCATTTATTGATTTTCTTTTCTCTTTCGTGTTGAGATTCTCCTAGTCTCATTTTTGGTATGGCAAGCGATTTTTGTTTGTATCCTGGAAATTTTGGTTGCAATGTTATGATATTCTGGATCTTATAAAAATCACCTGTCTTAGCAGGCCTCTACTGACATGGGTAGGGGAACCTGTTCACAATGGGCTGGGGTGGAGGCCCAGGCACCCCTTGGCCTCCCCGATACCTTGAGCAGAGGGAGGAGCTCCTCGTTCCTGAGGGGTGGGAGCCCCTCTGATGTGGGCACGTGTGTGTGTGCCCGCGTCCCCTGTCAGCTTCGCCTGGAGGGCAGTGTTCTCCAGGGGGGTGTGGGGTGGCTTTTCTTGAGACTTTTTTCCAGTGTTCTTTGGCATTTTTCGGTCGCACCCTTTTCCAGTGACGAGCCTAGAATAAACAGGAGGGAATCAAAACAAAACACAAAGGTGAACTCACTGTTGTGTCAGCCTTCACACCTCAGGACCCATCCAGGCACCTTCTCTCCACCTTTCCCATTTTTCTTAGGCTTGTTTCATGTTTAACACAGGGTTTAGTTGTGCTCAGCAGGAATGTAGGGAAGAATGCGTCTGCTTCATTCTGTCCAGAACCAGAAGGCCTGGTGCTCCTTGTAGTCACTGCAGTCATCTGTGTCTCTGGATTAATTTTCTTGATCAGTGTCATCAGAGGGTTGTATATTTTGGGGCCTTTTTTGAAGAACCAGATTGTGTATTTGTTCATTTTCACAATTGGTTCTTTTTTTGTAACTTCTGATCTATTCTTTATTATAATTACCTTCTTTCCATTTTCTGTGGATACTTTCTGTTATTTTTCTAACTTCTAAAATTGGATTTTCTATTCACTAGTTTTCTGACTTTATTCCTAGTATAGGCTTTTAAAAGCTCTAAGTTTTCCTGTAAGTTCTATTGTAGCTGAATGCTACAAATTTTGGCACGCAGCACTTTTATTATTGTTGAGGTCTCATGATTTTCTAATTTCATTTTGTCATCCCCGTCCACTTCTTATTTAGAATCATTTAAAAAGTGTTACGTCCAGGAGAGTTATAGAGTTATCTTTTTGCTAATGATTTCTAATTTAATTGCCCACCGGGTGGAAGGCATGGTCTGTTGATTCCATGTCTTCAAAATTGGTTGAAATTTGCATTATGAGTTAGAACGTTGTCAATTTTGGTTTTATCCTCTGAGAGTTTTAGGAGAGTGCACAACCTCTAAATGTCAGGTGCAGCTTTACACACACACATGATATTCCACAACTCCCTCCGTGTCCACTGTCCTTGTGTGAACTGTGACGGGGGTGCCATGGCGTCCCCAGATGGGCGGTTTGCTGGTTTGGCCCTGGGGTCGCTCCTCAGATTAACCCCTCGCGGGCTCTGGGGCATCGAGGCACTTCCTCACCATCGTCTCTTGGCTGGATTAGTGGGTAATCTCCTGAATTCTCTCCCGGCTTCCTCTCCTGCCACTTTTCACCTTCAGCCTGGTTTCCACACCAGCAGCCAGATTGCCGGTGTTAAAATACCGTGATTTATCAAAAGCCTCTCACATCCCTGTTTCCCGCAGGTTCCACCTGCCCCCTCTTCAAGTGGCCTAAAGCACCCTGCCCGCCTGCCCACACCCTCTCCTGCCACCCAGCTTCCCGGCAGGAGGGCTCACAGAGGATGCCCAGTGGAGAGCAGGACAGCCCTGCTCCCGGTCGTCCGATGTCTCAGACCTTCCGGTGAAGCCAGGCCCCACGTGAGGGTGCGGATGGCAGTGGGAGCCTCTCACGCCCGCGTGCGCATGCGTGTGTCTGCCTGTGTGCGCATGTGTGTCGTTTGCGGCTCGATGGGCTGCTTTTGTCTGGACTGTGCCTGGGGGGGGATGCGCCGTCCTCGGGCCCTGGTCCTTTGAAACTGATTCGTTGTGGCGGGCTGTTCAGCGAGCCACTGAACACCACTGCAACTGTCGTCACTAAGTGGGTCGCACAGCGAGGGGCGGCCGCAGAGGTGAAGAGGGGAGTCGTGAACCTCACTTTATCTCCTCTGTCACCCCCCTTTCCAGCACCAGTTGAGTTTTGAAAAGAGAACGGCAGAGCCTTCCCTCCGAGACTGTCCCCGTCACTCACCACCTCTTGCTCCGCAGGGAGCTGGGTGTCCCGCTGCCTGAAGCCGTGGCTGAAGTTGGGAGAAGTGGGTCATTGCGCAAGCGAGTCTGTCACATCGCTCTCCGTGTTGCTGGTCTCGTGGTGCTTCTAACCAAACCTAGTGCCAGGTCAGGCTATATGTTTAGTAAACGAGTTCCCTTCAGAGGTTTCTAGGGTGATATAAATTTCAAATCGAATGTCTTTTAGTTCATTAACTTCTGGTTTTCTTGCGCTGTCATCAGAAACTGCTGTCATGCTCTTTCTACTTTGTGAGACTTACTGTGAGGGTAACCCTGTCTGCTGGGACGCCGAGAGCCTCAGGGAGGAGCATGAGATCTCAGTGTTCTTTCAGTTCTCGTCCCCGTAACACTCCTGGGTTGATGCCGGCATTTCTGTCCTGAAGAGTCACCCTTTCCCAAGAGGAGACCTCTGGGTGTCCCTGGGAACAGGAGTACTTGATTGGTGACAAGGGTGCCATGGCCCTTGAGGCCCTAATGCTCCCTCACAGACGATTCTAATTGTTACCGCTGTTTCCACCCACTTCCCTGCGCCTCTGACCTGTGGAACCACTCGGTGCCTGCAGGCCCAGCTCTTCCTGGAATAGGGGGCGAACGGGCGGCTTCCGGGTGGCTTCTTCCCTTAGAGGCTGCGGTGTCCATGTCTCTGCTTCGCTCCCTATTTACCCCATTTCACCACTTCCCAGACCCCAGGGCTGTGCTGAGAGCTCTCGCTGGTTCTCCTCGCTCCTCCTGACTTCTTAGTGCTGCGGGTTTGTGCTGTTTTATTTTATGAGCATCATTGCAGTGCAGTTTCTGTAAGGGTGGAGTAAACACATGTTAACTCTGTGATGTTTAATACGAGGTCTCTTCCATTGCCTTTTTAAAAAGAAGCTTTTGAGTGTTTATTACCTTTGTTCTTTTTAATTGAGTATAATTCACATACCATACAATTCATACTTTAAAATTGCACATTTTAGTCGTTTTTAGCATATTCACAAAGGTGTGCAACCACCACCACTATCTAATTACACAACGTTCTCATCACCCCAAAAGAAACCCCACACCCATGCCATTACCCTCTCTCCTCAGCCCTAGGAACCGTGCGCCTACTTTCTGTCCCCGTGGGCTTGCCCGTTCTGGACGTTTGCTGTCAATGGGAGCACACAACATGTGGCTTTCCGCGTCTGGCTTCTTTCCCTTCTCATAATGTCTTCAAGGTCCATCCACGTTGCCGTGCGGGTCAGTACTTCATCCCCTTCCTTGTGGCCAAATAACATCCCGTTATAAGGATGCACCACATTTTGTTTATCCACCATCATCAAGTGATGGACGTTGGATTGTTTCCACTTTTTGACAGTTACGAACAACACTGCTGTGAACATCCACGTACAGGTTTTTCTGTGGACGTATATTCTCATTCTCTTGGGTATATGCCTAGGAGTGGAGTTGCTGGGTCATATAGGAACTCTGGAGGAACTGCCAGCCTGTTTTCCAAAGGGGTTATATCATTTTATATTTCCACCAGCAATGTATAAAGATTCCAGTTTTTCCATATCCTTGCTGACATTTGTTATTTTCTGTTTCTTCTTCTTATTATTATCATTTTCATTATTATTACTATTATTGCCATCCTAAGTAGCTCATTGTGGGGTTTTTTTTTTTTGTTTTTTTTTTTTTTTTGCGGTACGCGAGCCTCTCACCGCTGTGGCCTCTCCCGTTGCGGAGCACAGGCTCCGGACGCGCAGGCTCAGCGGCCATGGCTCACGGGCCCAGCCGCTCCGCGGCATGTGGGATCTTCCCGGACCGGGGCACGAACCCGTGTCCCCTGCATCGGCAGGCGGACTCTCAACCACTGTGCCACCAGGGAAGCCCTCATTGTGGTTTTGACTTGCATTTTTCTAATGCCGAATGATGTTGAGTTACTTTTCCTGTGCTTATTGGTCATTTCTATATCTTCCTTAGAGAAATATATATCAAATCCTTTGTATATTTCTTAATTGTTTTTTATTGTTGAGTTGTAGAAGTTTTATATATAGTCTGAATATTAATCCCTTCTTAGGTATCTGATTTGCCGATATTTTCTATTATGTCAGTTGTATTTTCACATTCTTATTAGTGCCGTTTGATGCACAAAAGTCCTTAATTTTGATGAAGTCCAGTTCATCTACTTTTTGTCGCTGCCTGTGCTTTTTGTTGTCATATCCATGAAATTATTGCCAAATCCAATGCCATGAAAACTTTTTTTTCCAGTGTTTTCTTCAAGATGTTTATAGTTTTAGCTCTTAAGTCTAGGTCTTTGATCTATTTGAAGTTAATTTTTGCCTGTGGTGTGAGGTAAGGTGCAGTGCACTCTTTGGTGTGTGCTGTCAGTTTTCCTGGCACTGTATGTACAAGACTTCTTTTTTTTTTTTGAATTTTATTTATTTATTTTTTTAGGCAGCAGGTTCTCATTAGTCACCTATTTTATTCTTATTAGTGTATATATGTCAATCCCAATCTCCTAATTCATCACACCACCACCACCATTCCCCACTTTCCCTGCTTGGTGTCCATACGTTTGTTCTCTACATCTGTAAGACTGTTCTTTTCTAATTGGCAAAAGGGAGCCAAGACAATCCCTTGTTCTTCCATTGCTTTCTGATGAGTTCCCACTCGTGACCTTCAGGCCTCTCCGATCCTCCAATCAGTAACACGCTGACGCTCTTCTGCACCAGTGGAGACACCGTCTGCCCCTGTGAAAGAGGGAGGCTTTTGCTCAGTGTCACCTTCATGGCGTTTCCTTACATTTCGTATTTTCTCATTTATTTCACTTTGAACCTCAAGGTATGATATGGGTAAGATATTTTAGCTTGAAACAGACTTAGTGATGTAGTTTATTGCCTAAAATGGTTACCTGATTGACATGGAGAAAGACAGAGAAATGTAACATGGGCTTCTCATTATTTTTGGTGCTCTGCCCTCACAATTCCAAATGTTGGATGCTGTCGTAAAGAGCCTTTGAAGGCATCCCTGACAATAATGTGCAGAGGTCCTTACACCTGGACTTGAAAAACAGCAAAGAGGGTATGTTATGAACATGAGTTCTTGTGCCTGGGGATGAAGTTTCCTGTTTGGGCAACAATGTGAATTCAAAAAGTGAAGAGTCAAGAAACTTAGACCAAGGAGAAAATGATGCACTCTGGAAAAGACTAGGTGGACAGATTGCATGCTGACATGGAAGGGTTCAAGTGAAATGATTATACCAGCTGTAAAGTAGAAAACCAGCAGTGTGTTTAAGTTAATATATAGTTTCATAACTTTTAAAATCAGTATACGTACATATGAATATACTAACTATTACAAGCAGAAAGGTGACTGTTTCACTTATATTCTCAAAAGTGTATGCAGTTTTACCAGGCACTTCTGGACTGCTCACCTGTGCAGTGGAGGCCCCCTGAGGGGCGCATAAGGCAGGTCCCAGGATGAGCTCTCACTGGCATTTCATCACATCCCACGCGTCTCATGCCTGAATCTTAAGAAATGCTCGCTGCTCTGTTGAACGCAAGAACGCAGTTCTGTTGAAGCTCAGTCCCGACGGACAAGGTCCTAATCCATAAGCTCATTTGCCCCCCTGTGTTTTGTGTTTCAGGTCGGTGGGCTCCACGACCAAAGTTGGTCCTCCTGTGAATCGCCGGTTCTGGTTGTGATGCTCTAGGTCACAACGAGTGTGAACACACGCTATCTATGGGCCTGCTCTGACTCGTCCAGCCTGCTTATGGGGGAAGGTGAGTGGCTGGGAAGCGGCCCTTGTCTGCTTGTCTGTTTACCAAGAATGTGTAGCAACGTCGGACTCACCACGGAACAATGGAATGTGTCTGAGGTGGCAGCGTGCTGCATTTCACCCTCTTTAGTCCGTGATACGGTGTCAGCCGGGAGTGGTGCCAGGGAGCGAAGACGAGCCATGAAAAAGGAAACTTTAAGAGAGGAAGTCGATGCAATAATGTGATCGGACAGGAACATCATTCCTGACCGGCTCTTGAAGAGGCACGTCTAGAATTTGAAGAAGCAGGTTTAAGCTGAGGCAGAAATGTTTCTCCCTGGCTTTTTCCCTTGAGTTTTTGAGGAACGTGGGATGCCTTTGAACTGTGTTCCCCTATGTGTTCCCTGTTTTCAGGCCTCCGTGGCCTCATTCCACTAGGTGTGGAATCTGAAGAGCTGGCTCTGTGGTCTGCTTGCTTATTGGGTCTGTGAGGGACACTAGCCACACGCAGCGCCCCGTGCTAGCGCTGCAGGAGGCCTGGCCCTGCTGACCGTCCCGCCGTGTGGGTGTGGGTGCAGGAGCCAGTGTGCACGTGTGCGGGGGCTGGGGGGCGTGTGCCGGAGCCTGTGTGTCCTGTGTGCCGCTGTGTGCTCCACCCAGCACCCTGAGGTCCGACTTCTGCCGGGGCTTCAGGGGTCCCGAGCCTGCAGTATCGACTTTGCCTGGCCTCGGTGTCTCACTGTAAATGGAGGCCTCCAAGTTTCCTTGCTCAGCTCTCACGCCTGGTCCTCTCCAGGCCAGTTCTGTTTATTCACCCGTGCATTTCAGGTTACGAGGGCATTGCCGAAGGCTGAAGGGTGCATTCTAGAGTGCCTTATTCATGCGGGGCTGCAGAGGTGGCCACTGAGAAACTGTTTTCAGCTGCGGCAGTTACTAATCGGGGTTCACGACGTACACATTGTACAGGTTCCGAGTCAACCTATCTCCCAGGTGGCTGTCAAAGAAACACGTGCATCTTTAAAAAGTCACAAAACTAAATAAGGGGGGCAGGGCCCCCTCACCGACTTTATGAAATCTTTCTTCATTCTTCTCCACGGCGGCTTCTCTTCTGCCCTATCCAAATGTTGTCTGGCTGGCTTTGCTTCGCTTTTTTAATTGCAGCTCAGCAGTTTTAATCCTGTGCTGCTTGACCCAATTCCATAAGCCTGCGCGCTGTGTTGTTTGGACCTTTGCTTTGTGCAGAGGGAGGCTAAAATCATTCCAGCCTCCAGGTGTCTGTTTGTGTGAATGTCGGTGACAGGTCACTTGGCGGCGGCTCTGGTTTTGGACAGGAGCTGGAAGGAATGGCTCCTTCCACACGGCTGGCACGTCCCGGGCTGTTGGCAAGAGCGAGGCTGGTTATGTAAACCAGAGCCGTCTGACTGGGCTTCTTCGGGACCACGTGGAGGTGTAGGACAGGCCCGGACCACCCCCAGGCCAGGCTGCAGCTCAGCAAAGGCGGGGGCCGACGGACCCCACCAGGCTCTCTGCCTTTCGCCCCGGCCGCCCAGCCCCGCACCGGGGGCCCCTGCCCTGCCTGTGGGCCTGCCCTCTGCCCGGCCACGTTTGCCAGGTGCCCCTGTGCTCCAAGGCCTGAGCGCCTGACCTTGTGTCGGGCACTGGGCAGGCTGCAGGGGTGATGGGTGGAGTCCAGTGAGACAGAGAAGCCCCAGCCGTGGGCAAGCGAGGGAGCGGCCGCTTAGCACGGTGAACACGACCCCCCAAAGCAGGAGGCATAGTGCTCAGCGGTGTGGGTCCCCCCTTTCCGACACCCACGCTGAAACAGCCAGCAGGCACAGCTGGCAAGGCGGTCCTGTCCTGCCCTGGCCTTGTCCCTGCCCCTGGCTGTGGGCTTGTCAGCCCCAGACACCCTGGATGCCGCCATCCTCGGTTCCCCCCGACGTCCAGGCTGCACCTTCTGGCCTCCTGTGTGGTCCCCGTGCCCTCAGCTCCTTCTCTTCGGCCCGTGACTCTGGTCCTTCGTGCCCCTCTGCTCGCTGTCCCTTCCCTTGTCACTTCTTGAGGGACGCAGCTCCTCCCCCAGCCACCTGCCCCCGCGCAGAATCAGGCGGGGGGCCTTGGCGGCTCGTCCACCCACCGTGACCACCCCCACCCTGGCGGCCTCGCGTGGCCGCTCGCTCTCCTTGTACCACTGCTGCCCCCACCAGACCCAAAGGCCAGTGCCCAGGCCTCCCAGCACCCTCCCAGTGGCCGAGGGGGCCCTCAGCGGCCTGTGCCCTATGACCGTGAGCGAGCCCGAGTGACAGGGCTGCCTTTTCTGTCCCTAACAGAGCTGTTGCGGGGTCTGGACGAGCTGACGGTGCAGGACATATGGCAGGGCTCCTGGCATCCTCCTCCCCTGCCCAGCCACTGATGCTGGCATCCCCAGGACGCCGGGCCCAGTGGGCACCGATTACAGGCTGCCCAGTGTGGGCGGGAGCGCAGGGAAGGGCCCCTCCTCGCAGGGTTGCCGCTGGCTGGGTCGGTTTGTCACCCTATCCAGAGCCTCGAGCACGTGTGTCCTTTGACCTTCTGTAAAGAAATACTCTGAGGCAGTAAGAGACGGACAGAGAGAGGTCCACCCGAAGAGGATTGTTAAAGCACTGTTTAATACAACGATTCAAACCCAGAACATACGGTCCTTGCAGTTGGCTCTATCCTTACGCATGAAAATGCGTAAAATTAAATGCATAAAATCTTATGCATAAAATGGGGTACCATGGGGAATTTGATCACTACTGTGTAGATTTAAATATAGTGACATACAAAAATGTTTTGTATATAATGTTAAGTGAGAAAAACAGGACAAACTTGGGTGGTTTGGGCCTATTTTTGTTAAAAAGTATAATGACACACACCTACTGGAAAAAAGTCTAACGAGGTCGACCTCAAAACACCCCATTTTCACTGGTGGTCTTTCTGGGGGATGAAGTTACAGGGCTTTTGCATTATATGCATTTTCCATTTTTTCCTGTAACGAACAGTCAGGCTGATCTGGCAGGTGCCACCCCGGTTGGCGTCACAAGGTGCCCCGCGCTCTGCGGGCTCTCCCAGTGGGAGCTCGGCACCACCCCCAGCAAAGCCAGGCTCGTCCTCCCGGACAGCGAGTCCTCTCTGCGCCGGAGTTTCCCCACTACCTGGTAGGTGTTTGGCTTTTTCCATTGGTCTGCATCTGATTTCGTGTGAGACGGCGAGAGGTGGAGGTGATAGCACCGTCACAGGGCGACCTCCTGCTGCTTGGAGGCAGTGCCCGCTCTGACCGGGGGGCCAGCTGCGTCCTCCTCGTCCTCTCACGGGTCTGGGTCGGTCCTTCCGTCTCGCTGCCCAGACCAGAGCCCCACCGTCGGGCTCACTCCTCTCAGGACGCGCAGCGCTCAGTGCTGTCTAAGCTCCTGCACACAGCTGGCTTCCAAGGCAGCACCTAGAAGCCCTAGATCACAAGGGAGAGAAAACTGGGGGAAGGAGAGGGTTTGCCGGTGGTGCCCTTTCAGACGCCTTGTCCTGGTGAGGACCCAGCCCCCTAGCGCGCAGACAGCTGACAGGGGCGGCAATGGCTCAGCTCTGCAGAGCTGTGTTTCGATTGACATGGGCCCGAGGTCTCTGCCCCCCTCCTTTTCCAGGCCTGAGCTGTCGTGGCCGATGTCCCGCAGGCACGGCGGTCTGTGCGGTGGCCCCTGTTGGGGGAAGGCGTCATTAAAATGACAGCGCATCCGCCAGGCGCACCCCTCCAACGGAACGAGGGGAGCCGGGAGAAAAGTAGGTCACATGTGCCTGGTCCCATGTCACGAGGTCTCCAACCTGAGGCCAATGGGATCTGTAGCGTCCTCTGGTTTAGAACAAAACCACACTCTAATTTTTCTCCTTTAGCATTTTTATCTTCTCTAAAGGGGGAGAGTGACCATCTGTCTGATAGCCACATCCATCCGGCCCTGCCCGACTGCACAGAGTGGCTTTGTTCTGAGGTAAGGGGCTGCGGGCCCGGCCGAGGCCACGCGGAGCCCAGACAGCGGGTGTGCAGGGCCATCCAGCTGGGCTGTGCCCAGTGCTGACGGAGCGGGAGCGTGGGGTCCTCAGCGAGAGTTCCAGACGTTCCCCTGGTCTGACAACACGACTCCTCTTTCAGGATCGGGGTCACTGCTGACACTCCAGTGTTAGTGAGCTATTACGTAGAAAACAAACAGGTCATTTTTCAGCCGTTTGTGCTCCTGGGGCAGGTGTGGGAGTATGATCCTCCCCTCAGAGAGGCTGGTCATCCCCGGGGCCCAGGGCTCTGCTCCCTCTTTGGGACCGGCGCCTTCGTTGGGGAATGTCCACCCCTGCGGTGACCAGGTGAGCCGCTGGCATCCACTGGCGTGAAACGCACGTTAGAGTAAGGTCGATGCGTGTGTGTTGCCGCGTGTGGAGCTCGATGCTAGATGAGAAGTAGCACCCTCTGTTGTCCCTGGGAGGCCAGCGAGCACGATTCCTGTGTGAGGAAGCAGGGAAAGGTCCAGTGTTTAAAAGTGTTTGTAAAAGTAACGTGAGTTTTGTAGCTTATAAATAACAAAAAAAAATTTTTTTTACCTGTCCTATAAGTGAGTCAAAGTATTCCATTAGTTCAGGGTGTCTGATGAAGAAATTTTGCAGGTAACGAGTAGAATATAAAATGTTTGCAATATCTGCCGTGGGCTGGCCGCTGGTGCGCATCTAGACAAACTATATGCTCTTGTTAGGATGGCCCGGGAAAAGAATGTTTCCAGAGTGGTTTGCCAGAAACCAAAGTTGTATGGTATTTGATTTGAGTGTGTTCTACTGGAGAAAAGGGTTTTGCTTTTCAGAAATAAAATATTTAAAATGTGTATCTTAGCTGGCTTTCCAGGACACATAGGTCTATAGCCAAGTCCACAGAAGTGAATGTGGACGCTGTAGATGATTAATTCCCCCACATTTGAGACGTAGAAACAACAGTTGCACCCTTGGTAACAAAATAAGATTTTCCCTTGTAGAAATATTAGGCATTCAGGGTGATACCCAATTCCTTCCAACTGCAGCCTTTGAAAGAGTCTCGTGAACTATATCTAAAGGGCTCTTTACCCGTTTTGCAATCTTGAAGAAAGGGAAATTTTTCTACTATTTCCTTAAGATAGGGCAGGAATTTTCGATCTTTCTTGTATTTATGATTCTAAACGCTTCCTTTGTGCCTGGGAAAGTGCCCAGTATCTCAATGCAGTTTTCACATTGTCTCCTTTTCCTGTTCCACCTGTACGTCCTCACGGCTGGGACAATGGCTCGGTCATCGTGTGGGTAGCAGGTTCATGTGCGTCCATGTAAAGTATGCCCCATAATTGGCTCTGGGGGGCAACAAGACCTGGAAGTAAACCTGCACCCCGGCCAGTGTTAGGAGCACTGACTTGCCCTTTTTTACCAGCGGAATAGAAGATTGTTTTTCCAGAAAGAACACAATCTCAGAGGAAGCTGCCCTAAGCAGAGGGCCAGTCTCTGTCCCCGGCCCCCCCGGCCCCCCTCGCAGGCTCCTGACGGCCAGCAGCTCGACCTTGTGCTTCACGTTGGCCTGGGCCGGTCTCTGACGGACATTCTTGGCTTTCGGTCTGGCTTCGTCTGGGGACCAAAAGGACTGCGGGAGGAGCTGGGCCGCCTTCTGCACGCGTACCCCGGGCCACCCCGCCGGTACCCCACTGTCTCTGCGAGGCCCCCGCTCTGCGGAAGGAGGCGCAGAAAGCCACCGCTGTGAAGGGCACATCACCGGGCCCAGCAGCCTCAGGAAGGTTTGGGGTCCCGCGCACCCCCGGGGCTGGAGCCTTTGAAGAGCCGTCTTGTCTCTGGCCGACGGGGGGCTTCAGAGATCGGGGTCTGAGGATGGGCAGCCCGTCGGGGTGGAGCCGGTGCTCCAGGCGGACCCCTGGGAAGGGCCCAGCTCCTTCTCCGGGGCATGCCCGTGCCGCTCTAGAGAACGGTGCCTGTCAGTGCTTCTCCGAGAGGATCCTAACCCCTGCCACCAGCTGAGAACCTTCTGGAGAGGCAGTCTTGTCTACCCCCACCCGACCGCCTGAGTCAGGAGCTCTGGGCTGAGCCTGGTTCTGTGATCCACAGAACCTTCCTGGGGACGCTGGTGCCCGTGAGTGTGAGAGCCGCGGGCGGCGCCGCGCAGGAGCCAACGGGCAGACGGCGGTCGGCGGTGTTGGTGCCCGCGGCTGGGTGGGCACGGGGAAGGTCACAGCCGAGCCATGTGTGTCCTGTTCCCCGCGTGTGACCTGGCAGCGGAGTCTCTTGTCCTGAGGGAAACGGGGTCTGTTCCCTGTGTGCCCTTCCCTCACGGAGACCCCACTGCTAACAGTCTCGCCCGCAGCACGGAAACCAGAGGAGACGTGGCCACCCCTCCTGCCCAGGCCGAGCCCCAGGCGGCGGCCGGCGGTGGGAGGACGGGAGGGACGGCCCTGGGCCTCCGGGGACTCAGGGACCGGTGGGGGCAGGGCTGAGGCTGGGCTCACTCCCCAAGCGGGCAGCCCCCGCCCCGGGGGGGGGGGGGCGCGGGGTATCGTTAAGAACAATCCAGAAGAAGGTAAGAAAGGAGAGGGAAAGAAACCTGTATAAAAACACACCGCCGGGCAGGAGTAAGGAAACCGGTGATGGACGTCGGTGGAGGAGACTGGTCTGGAGGGAGGTGGGTCTGTTTTGTTTGCTTTAACAAAAGTGGTAGAACAGAAAGACTATTCAGTAAATGGTGTTGGGTCCATCAGCTATCTATTAAAAAAAGCTGAACACCAAGTCAGAACTTGATCTCACATCAAACACAGATGCCTCTGCGCCAAGATGATGAGCTGGAGGACTCAGACAGGACGTGTGGCAACTTGGAAACGGCCTTTTCCAGGGACGGGCACCCCACAGGCGCTGGGCCCAGGAGGCACCGAGGGCCTCGCTCCAAACGGGAGGCCGATGCCCGGTGACAGAAGAGTCAGTCTCACGTGCCCGTGTTTGCACCCTGAAGTCCCACTGGGTGGGGGCAGGAGCAACAGAGCACCGACCTGCCTTGCTTAGAGCTCAGACACCCCCAGGGACCTTGGTGGGAGGGGGCTGCCCCCAAAGTGCGCCCTGGGCGCTAAGCAAGCTCTCCAGCTGGGGCTGAGCCGTGATGCGGGTCGTTCCTTGTCCTGAGTTGGCGGTCACACCTCCCGGTAAGTGTGGGGGTGAAATCCAGCTGTGATTTAAGCTGTGCGTGTTTTACAGCCTCTAAATCGTACTGCTTTTAAAGTCAAGCTGAGACGCACACACGTGCTGTGATGTTTATGCAAAAGGTCACGTGTGTCCCTAGGAAATGCTCAGAACAGGACCCAACAACAGCGACCGCCCCCAGGGGTGGGGTTCGGTCTGCTCTGAGGCAGTTGTTTCCCAGCCCCCGGGATCCTGTGTCCCAGCGGAGAGGGGTCCGCCCACGGCCCACCCTGTCACCCTCACACCTCGAGGTTTAAATTGCCACAGAGCCTCCCGAGCGGCATCTGGGGGCCCGTGGGTGGCTGGACAGCTGGTGTCAGCTGGTGACACCCTCGGCTCCAGAGGTCCCTGCCTCAGACTGGGCTGGGCAGGCAGGGAAGGGGCAGGGCCCTGTCCCCCGACTGTGTCCGCAGCCTGCCTCCGGGACAGCCACCTGGCCTGGCCTCCCGAAGCACAGCAAGCTGACCGCCCGGGCCCAGAGCATCACCGCTGTCCCCGTCCCCCAAGCTCAGCCCCCAGTCAGCAAGGACCCGGCGCCGGTGCTGAGGAAATGGGCGAGGGGTGCCGGGACGCGGAGGCAGTGCCCACAGGCTTCGCAGGCTGCGCCTGTCGGGACCCTCGGGGGGAGGGGCGGGTCGGCTCCGGCAGCTCGGTCGAGTCCTGTCCTGTTCAGCTCAGGTCCTGCTGCCCCCAGCCCTTGTCTCGCGAAGCTCGTGTGACCCACTTCTTCCCGGCCAAGGTCGGGAGCTAGAGCCCGCTTGGGTGCTGTGCGGGTTACCTGCGCCGTGTCTGTGCTTGGCTTTACACATCGCCTTTGTGTTTGGGAGGTGGGAACGGGGAGCCCCTCCCGTGCACGCGCCTGCCTGTGCGCCCCCAGCACAGCTCAGAGAGCTCGCCAGGCCTTGCCGGGAGCGGACCGCGCAGGGCTTGCGGGATTAACGGGCCATCAGAGGATGGAAGTCCGGGGGATTAAATACATCAGGAGCGCCGGCTGGGGCGGTGGGGGGGCCACTGGCGGTTCTGCCCCCTGGGCTGCTCTCATCTGGAGGCCAAGGTGACCCTGGGTCATTTTAGGAAAGAGAAGCCGCCCTCTCGACAGGGGAACCCCGTTGGCACCTGGGGCACCCTCACCCGGGCAGCCCTGGGGAGACAGCACCCAGAAAAAGGCCCAGCTCCTGGGAGGGCTGGGTCCTCACGTTTCTGGTTCCCCCCACCCCACCCCCGCTCTGGCCTCGGGCCTCCTGCCCTCAGCATCCTTCCCCGCCTGTTCTCCAGGGTCCCGACGGGGTCCTGAGGATGGGGGTGGTGCTGCCCTGAGGGAGCCTGTGTGGCGGGGAGGCCGAGCTCCTGGTGTGAACTGGTGGGAGTGGGTTTCCCGGGACAGGCCCCCCTCCTCGGAGCCTGCAGAGAGGGATGGCTCTGGGGGCGTTTCTCTGAGGACATTTTTCAGGCAAGTCCTGGACTGGCCAGCCTGCCTGCCGCCCAGGGAGCGGCCCTGGCACGGGTCGAGGGCACTCTTTGGGCCCCTGGTTACTAAGTGAAGGAGTCTGTTCCTGTCGGGCAGTGGGGCCCTGCTCTGTTCTTGCCTTGTGACGGACGCCACCTCAAATCCGAGATGAGCTCCGGGAGGGAACCCCGACCAGAGTGCCCCCAACCAACCCTTTTCCTCATAACTGGTTGGGTTTTACTTCTCCTTCAAAATCTCATGAGCTCAACTAATCTTGGCCTCTTTTGCTTTTCACGCTAACAGGGCAACACCCTTTCTTTGGTTATGTTTATCTAAAATGATTCCCTGATTCCCGCATTTTTCTTGGTATAAATTACCCTCTATGTCCCTTTGTTGTAACAGAAGCTGGAAATAAGAGCTCTGTGTCCCCCTTTTCCCCAGTGAAAAATGGCGCCCGGGGCACAGGCTTGAAACCAGTGCTTTGCTTTTTGGGGGCAGATGGTCTTGACCGTACTCAAGGCGCTTCTCCTGTCCTGTGTTGCCAGGGAGGCTGTGCAGTACGTTCAGTGCCTCCCAGCACCTGCCTCGGGGCTGGGGCCCAGCTCTGCGCTTCCCAGCTTGAGGCCTCGGCTCGTTGCGGCCTCCTGCCCCCAGCCCCCTGCCTGCCCCCAGCCCCCGCCCCGCATCCGGTCTGTGAGCTGGAGGGGCACTTCCCGGCGGGGCTGCAGGGAGGACTGTGCCTGCCACATGGTAAACGTCGTATCAGCTTTAGGTATTGGTATTGGTATTGTGTGTGTGACTGTTTATCTTACTAATCTTTTAATTTATTAAGCATGTTGACGGAATTCCCGGTATTAAATTACCTGTCTACTCCAGGTGTAAACCTCACTGGGGTATTGTGATTAGTAGTCCTCCAACATTGCCAGTTCTGTTTGTTAATATGTGACTCAGAGCTCCTAGCTGATCAGAGGCTGGAACTACTGGCCCACGGCAGGACCGGTTCCCCAGTGACGGGCCTGCTGCCCACATGACTGCGGCTGTGCCTCCGCCTTGGGGGCTCCCAGGGGCTCTGCCTGGGCTGCACCTGCCTCTACGCTCCGTGCTGTGCTGCGCACCCGGCTCATCCTGATGTCCTGGGCGGACACCCACCACACACACGTGCAGGGACACGTCGCCGGACGGTGGGGTGGATAAGCACGGCTCCATCCCTGCCGTTTCCCTCCTGCCGGCCTCCAGTCTGCTGCACTGGGCCAAGTCGCGCAACATCAGAAAACTCAAGCTGTTCTTGGACCGACGCCTGCAGAGCGCCAAGTCTGCAGGCCCAAGGGGCGGGCTCCGTGCGCTCCTGCCCTGGTCTCCAACTTCTCCTGACGCGCAGCTCGCCTGCACTTGGCGCCCCGTCTAAGTGTCCCATCCCCCGTCCAGGGCAAGGGCAGGAGGGAGGCCACCCACGCTCCCCTTGGGGACTGTTCCCCAGCCTCTGGACCTTCACATCCCATTGGCCCAGAGGCCGTGAGCGACTGTCCTCTCCTCTCCAGAAGAGGCGCTTTCGGCTCTCTGACCTACTTGGAGCACACGGCCGAGGGGCGGGGGAGGGACCGAATGTGGACTCAGCCTTTTGGACGGCCAGCGGACCAGCCTGCAGCTTGTTTGTCCACCAAACTGAGCCCCTGGAGGGTGAGGGACGCTCCTTGCTTGGTCCTGCATCCCCAGCACAGGCCCCTGCTAGGAACCGAGTGTTAGATGGACGGTCCCTGCCGTGGTCAGCCTCCCACTGTGGCCAGAGGGTCCAGGGAAGGCAAACGGTGCACAGACAGGCTGAGCACCTGCTGTGTGCAGTGGCCGGCCGGCGCACAGAGAAGTCGGGCTCGGGGAGCCATGGCCCCGGAGGGTCAAGTCCACACCCAGGCCTCACCGCAGGACCAGAGTCGGGTCCAAGGGAGTCCTACCATCTCTGCAACAGAGGTGTTATTAGTCTTGAAATGGGGTGTTTGAAATAATCGGAATGTTTGCAAGCCGTACGCTCTGATGTAGTGACACCCTAGACCCTGGGCACTTCCCCAGAGGCAGGACAGGAGTATCCCTGGGTGAAGCCCACACCTTCCCAGCAAGAGGAAAGACCCGCGCTCCACGGCCTCTGGAGCAGGGAAGGAGGTGAGCAGGCAGCCAGCCTCCCAGCCTGGCACGTTTTTCTGTCCGGACACCTGAGTGAGGAGCCGGCAGGCTGTGTGCAGCGCTCACTGAAGTCAGGTTGTGTCGGCCCGAGTGTCTTTCTAACGTTACCTGAGACCGGCAAGAGCATTTTCCTGCAGAAGTCTCCCCTCCTCCCCAGCCTCAAGGACATGCTCCACACTGTGCGTCCTCCAGGAGCCAAAAGCAGCCAAGAAGCTCCGCGGGTTTGTGCAGTCCTGGCCTCCTGCAGCCTGATGGGGCAGTGAGCTGTTAAACA
Source organism: Globicephala melas (assembly GCF_963455315.2). Taxonomy (NCBI): domain Eukaryota; kingdom Metazoa; phylum Chordata; class Mammalia; order Artiodactyla; family Delphinidae; genus Globicephala; species Globicephala melas. The sequence continues at coordinate 739,017 of NC_083317.1, read as the reverse complement.
GGATAAATCAAGTGTGTGGGCCCTCCCCCCGCAGGGCCCCTCCACGGTCTCTCCCCGGCACAGCTGAGGCCCTGGGTGTAGCTCTGGACAAAGCACAGCTAACGGGGCAGAGCCGCCGTGCGCTTGCCGCAGCCGTGCGGGCCTCAGAAGGCACTTGGCTGGCGGGACTTCTCCAGCTCCCGTCTCTGGGCGAGAAATCTCGCGCTGACGCGTGCTGCACCTGTAGGCAGTGTGACTGCTGTAAAAGGGCTTCTGCTTTACTGTCCAAGTCTACTGGCCCTCCCCCGAGGAGAGTGCCTCAGGGCTCGGGCATCACATGCCACGTCCAAACGCGGGTCTCCCTTCTTCACATCTGAAACAAATGCTGTCAATGGCACATGTTTGACTAGTTCACAGTCTGCGGTCAGGCGCATGAGCTCTGGAGCCAACTTGTGGTCACTCAGTTTTGTGGGACTCATATGTAAAACAGGGCTGGGACTGGCCCTCCTGTGTTAGGACAGAGTGCATTTGCATAAGTGCAAGCCTGTGTACTGTGTGCGGTTGGCTGCATGTTATAGCTACACGTCTTCTTAGGACAGTAGTTATTGTACTAGAACTCCTTTGATTTGAATATTCCTTTAAAAAAGAATGATTGGAAAATTTGCTTTATCAGAATTTCACTAAGTAGTACTGGTTATAAATAGATTTTGCCAATTGAATCAATATAAAAGATCAAATGAGGTTTTGGTTCTGGAGCAATGGCGTAAGCGACACCTACCAACTCACATCATAGTTACTGGTGAAAAACTGCTTTCCCCCAAAATCATCAACAAGACAAGGGTGTCTGCCCTCACCACTCCTGCCGAACAGAGGACACAGCTCTAGTTAGTTCAGTATGACAAGTAAATAAAGGAACAGGCATACAGATTGGAAAGGAAGAAATGAAGCGTTTCTATTTGTAAAAAACACGATTGTCTACCTCGAAAATCCCATTAAGGCTACCAAAAAAACTCCTGGAACTAGTAATAATTAACAAGTTGTTAAGAAAGCAAGGTCTACATACAAAAGTCAATATTGTTCTATATACCATCAATGAACAATCAGAAACCAGAATTCAAAACACACCATTTACAGGAACTCCGAAGAGTTGTATACTTGCTACACGAGTAACAAAATATGCACAGCATTTGTGTGCTGCAAACTAGAAAATACTGATGAGAGAAACCACAGATCTAAATAAGAGAGCTCCGTGTTCACGGCCGGGACACAACGTACGGTGCCAGTGCTTCCAAGTGCGTCTGCAGGTTTAAGGCAGCTCCTGTCAGAGTCCCGGCAGGACTGTTTGTAGATGCAAACAAGATGATTTTTAAATTTATATGAAAACACAGAGGAACTAGTTAAACCAAGAGGATGTTTTAAAAGATTGAAGTTGGAGTCATTTTATGTCACCATAATGCTGCAGTAATCCAGACATTGTGGTACTGGTGGATGGATAGGCACTTACGTAATCAAACAGGATAGAGTCAAGAATACACCCACACACATATGGACAACTGATTTTTGACAAAGGTAATAAAGCAATTTAATACAGAAAGGACAGTCTTTTCAGAACGTGGTGTTGAAACAATTGGCTAATGCATAAAACAAAACAAAACAAACAAACAGAAACCCTTGAACTTCACACCTTACATAAAATTAACTCAAAATGGATCAAATATCCAAACGTAAAATCTAAAATTATAACCTATTTAAGAGAAAATATAGGAAAAGAAGGCTCGCTCATAAAAGATAAAAAATTTAAACAAAAGTCATAGAAGATAAGATTGAGAAGTTGTATTTCCTCACAATTAGAAGCATTTGCTTCATGAAAGACCCTGTTAAGATATGAAAAGACAAACCAGAGCCTCAGAGACGATCGTTGTAAATCACATATCCAGCAAAAGGCTGTGTCCACAGCATAAAGGCCAAGCCCTTTAACCTCCATGCAAAGAAAACAAGACAGTCCAGTTAGAAGATGGACGAAAGACCTGAGCACACGCTTCTCCAAACAGGGTGAGGAGATGGGAAATACACACCTGGCTGGGTGTCCAGCACCATTCGCCGTCAGGGAGAGCAGGTGCGGCCGCCAGGAGACGCCACCACCGTCTATAAAAATGGCTGAAGTAAAACACTGACACCCCCAAGTGCTGACGGGAACAGAGTGCTGGGTCTGTCTTGCCCTGGGCAGGGGCGTGGGGGGGGGTGGCGGTTGGAGGGGTGGAAAACGGCACAGCTGCTCCCGCAAATAATTTGCCAGTTTCTTAAGAAGTTAAAGGTATACTTAACATATGATTCAATAGTCAGTCATGCTTTGCTGTGCACCTGAAACTATCACAACATTGTTAATCAGCTATACTCCAATATACGATAAAAAGTTAAAAAAAAAATCACAGTCCTGGGTATTTATCACAGAAAAATGCAACCTTGTGTTCACACAAAAACGTGCACCCTGTTGTTGCCAGCTGCGTTATTTGTAATCCACCAGAGCCGAAACCAACCCAGAAGTCCTTCATGGGGTAACTGCATGCACAAGTCGTGGTGCCGCCATGCCCCCAGCCACCAAGATGAACAGACTTCTGTTAGGTGCAGCAACTTGGGCTCTAGACCTCAAGAGCAGTATTATGCTGAGTGCATTTGTCTGATGGGATTTATATGAAGTTCTTGAAATGATACAATTGTAGCGACATAGAACAGATCAGGGCTTGCCTAGGAGAGTGAGAGGCTATGAAGGGACCACCTACAGAGCTCTGCATGGTGGTCCCACTTGTGTGCGTGGTTAGGGAAATCTACACACGTGATAAAATTTCTAGACCCATACACCAAAAGAAGGGCGTGTACAGACTGGGGCCACTTAGGTAATAGTGTTTGACCAGCGTCCCTTACTGGTTTTGCTAATGCACTGCAGTTATGTCAAATGGAAGCTGGCTGAAGGGTACACGGAAACTCTGTATTATTTTTGCAGCTACTCGTGAATCTAAAATGATTTCATAATTATACAACACACACGTATAATACACATACACAGACTTTAGAGTTGACAGTTATTAAATCTGAAATATAAGAAGTAAATTGTGTAAACAGATGTTAAAAGTAAGAGCTGGTCAGAGTGGGAAAAAAAGCAAGATCAGTCTGTGCAGCCAGCAAGACACCAACATGAAATCTAATGCTCTTGACAGGTTGACAGAAAAAGATATGTCACATTAACCCTGACCGAAACCAGGCTGCAGTGACTACACTAATGTCAGAGGAAGGAGGCTTCCGGACGAGACGGTGACTGGGGGAGGAAGGACATCGCGTGAATGTAAAACGGTCGATTCTCCAGGAAGACACATCCGCCCCAGATGTACACACGTCACCTAACAGAGCCTCAAAACACACGAAACAGAACCTGATAGAACAGAGAGGAGGATAAATTCACGATTGTAGTTGGAGATCCAACTGTGCTTTCAGTGACTGACGGGACAAGTGGCCTTGCAGGACGCCACACCTGGCCGCAGAAGGGACATGTTCGTGGCACACAGGGTGGTCCCAAGGTGGACCGTGCTCTGTGTAAAAAAACCAAAAGCCTACCGAACTTAAAACAGTTGAAATCACAAAAAGTATGTATTCTGACCAGAGTGAAACTGAACTAGAAATCAGTAACCAAAGGTATCTTCAAATTTTCAAAGTACTTGAAAATCAAAACACGCACCTCTAAATAATATGGTCAATGTGCTCTATCAAAGGAATTTAGGAAATATTTTGGAATATTGGGAAATAATATAATATATATATAATAAACGCACATCTCTAAATTGGTAGGAATCAAGGAAGTCAGTGCCTCTAGAGAAACCTATGGCATGAAATGCTAACATGAGCAAACGTCTGCAAACAACTATCCAAGTTTTACCTTAAGGAACTAAAAGAAAAGAAAAGGCAAGCAGAAGGGAGGAAATAATAAAGCAAGACCAGAAACCAATGAAATTGAAAACAAACTCACTTTTCCAATTGGACCAACTCAGATGAAGAGAGAATGTGGAAGAGAGGGGCAGCTTGGTTGGCCGCGGTTCGCTCTGCTTCCCGGTACTTTTCTGCATCCTTTTGTTGGCCTCACAAGACATGTTCCTTCGTGAGTGTTTCCTCTGCCCTCTCCTGGGAACTGGTGGGTTTGCGAACCAGCCTGAGCCTGGGAGGGAGGAGGGTAAGGTCATGCAGCCTGGACGGGTCCCCAGCTGGCCGTGAGAGAAGAGGCCCCTGTGTCCCGGCTCTGCCTGGAAGCTGGGCCTCGTCCTGCTCTCGACTGTGTGTGTCCCCAGGGAGCCCCTCCCATTCCAACACACAGCAGACCCTCACTGGTGACCAGGTGAATGAACGAGAGTGGTTGGGGAGAAATGGAAATATCATCTTGGACGTTCCATGAGTACTTGAGTTTAGAAATCGCTAAATTCTGATTCCAGAATACCCTGTGAGGCCCTAGAAATGGAGCTGGGCTTGGTGTCCACTGCACGTGCTCACCCCGTCTTTAAGTAGGTACTGAATGGGCTTCTGCTTACGGTGGCCCGGGAATGGCGCTGGGAACTGCTGGTTCCGTGTTGAATGAAGGAGATGAACGTGTCCTCTGCCCGCAGGCCGGGGCTGTGGTGGTACGGGGCACAGGAGAGAGGGGGCGCTGGCGGTTGGGGGTGCAGGTGGAGGCCTGGCAGGGAGTGCCCTCGGCAGAAGGGCCCAGACCCCGGGCAGGCTGGAGCTCAGTCTGTCGCAGGAAGGGAGGCCACCGAGGCTGGGTGGAGGACAGCAGTGTGGAGACCGAGGCAGGCAGTGATCTGTTCATTTCTGTAATTTTGTCATTTCAAGAACGTTGTGTAAGTGGAGTCATAGAGCGTGTGACCTTTGGGGACCGGCTTTTTTCACTCAGCCGAACTCTCCGAGGTCCCTCCCGTTGCTGAGAGCGTCAGCAGCTTTTCCGCTTGTGGCGGAGTAGGTTCCGCGTGTGCGGTCCCTGTCGCGCTGCCCCTGGCAGGGATGCACCGTGACTGGCTAACCAGCTACTGGATGAAGGTGCTGCTTCCTGTTTTTGGCAATTACAGATAAAATCACAGCCTTTTGTGAGGGCATAAATTGTTATTGCTCTATAGTAAATGCCCAGGGGTGCCACCACCAGGTCGAATGGTAGTTGCGTGTTTAGTTTTCTGAGACACTGCCAAACCGTCTTCCAAGTGAGCAGAGGCCACATCCCCGCAGCCTCCGAGTGGCCTGCCCGCCGCTCCGCCTGCTCTCCGGGCTTGGCGTGGCCACTGCTGTTTACTGTGGCCGTTGTGACACGTGAGCGTTGGCCCCTCCCGTGGTGTTAATTTGCATTTCCCTGATGTCTAATGATACTGAACATCTATCTTCTCATGTGCTTGTTCGCCACCTGTCCGTCCTCTTTGGTGAAATGTCCATGTCTTGTGCCCGTTTTCTAATTGGATTGTTTCGTGTTTACTGTTGAGTTTGATCGTTATATATGCTTTAAACTAGTTCTGTGTTGGGTGTGTAGTTTGCAAATATTCTCTCCCAGTCTTGGCTTGTCTTTTCATCCTCTTAATTATTTTTTTGGCAAAGCAGAGGCCTTTAGTTTTGACACATCTAATTTATCAGTTTTCCCTTTTGTATATCACGCTTTTAGTGTCAAGTCTAAGAATTCTGCCTCACCATGGACCCTTAGGATTTTTCCTTTTCTTTTCTGAAAGTTTCGTTGCTTTACGTTTTACATTTAACTGTGATCCTTTTTGAATTAATTTTTATATAAGGTATAAAGTTTAGTTCAAAAAGTCCATTTTTGCCTACGGATGTCCAGTTGCTCCAGCACCATGTGTTGAAAAAAGCTGTCTTTCCTCCGTTGAACTGCTTTTAGATCTTTGTCAAAAATCAGTTGGGCATATTTGTGTGGGTCTGTTTCTGGGTTCTGTATCTGCTCCATTGGTTTTCTCCACCAACACCACAGGCTTGATTACAGCAGCTGTATAATAAGTCTTGAAATCGGGGAGACCAGTTCCTTGTACTTAATTTTCCTTTGTCAGAATTGTTTTAGCTATTCTAGTTCCTTTGCCTTTCCGTATAGATTTTACAATGATCTTGTCTGTATCTCTGAAATTCTTGCTGGAATTTTAATAGGAATTATGTTAAAGCTGTATGTCAACTTGGAGAGAACTGACATCTTTACTGTGATGAGTCTTGCAATCTGTGTTCTGTCTCTCCATTTATTTAGATCTTAAATTTCTTTGAACATTTTGTAGTTCTCAGCATATAAGTCCTACACGTTTTGTTAGATTTACACCTGAGTAGTTCATGTCATCTGCAAATAGGGACAATTTTATCTTTTCCTCTCATTACCTTTCCTGCCTTTTTGAACTGACTGAACTCCCCCGACTGTGTGAGTAATGGCCGTGAAAGGAGAGATGTTGTGACTTGCTCTAAGGGGAAAGGATTTAACCCTAAGTGTGATGTTGGACGAAGGTCTTTTTGTACATGCTCTTTATCAAGTTGAGGAAGTTCCCTTCTATTCCTGTGTTTTTTCCTGAGAGTTTTTATCACGAGTGGGTGTTGAATTTTGTCAAGTGCCTTTCTGCACAATATAATCCAGTGATATCTTCTTTAGGTCTGTCAATATGATTGATTACACGAGTTGACTTTTAAATACTGCACCAGCCTTGCATCGCTGGAAGAATGGGCATAGTGTATAATTCTTATTGTATACTGATGAATTCTATTTGCTAATGTTTTTAAAGGATTTTTGCACCAATATTCTTGAGGGCCGTTTCCTCCTTTTGTACCGTCTTTTGTACCATCTTTTGTACTGATTTTTGTATCAGGCTAATACTAGCTTCATCAAATGAATTGGAAACTATTTCTCTTCTCTTCTGTTTTCTGAAAGAGATTATGTAGAACTGGTATTAATTCTTCTTAAAACTGTTGGTAGAATCCTCTAGTGAAACCATCTGGATCTGGAGAATTTTTGCAGGGGAGTTTTAAGATTATGAACCCAATTTCCTTAACAGTTATGTAGGGCTATTCAAATTATCAGTTTCATATTGGATGAGTTGTGGTAGTTTGTCTTTTTCAAAGAGTAGGTCAGTTTATCTAAGTCAATTTATTTGTGTAGAGCTGTTCTTAGTGTTCCTTTGTTATCCCTTTGATGTATGCAAGGTTCTTAGCAATAGCTCCTGATTCATTCCTTATAATGATGTTTTGTCTTCTTTCTTTGTCAGTCGTCCTAGAAGTCTGTCAATTTTATTGACCTTTTCAAAGAATCAGCTCTTTATTTTATTGATTTTCTCTGGTTTTTCTGTTTCCACCTTTAATTGTTTCTGTCTTATTTCCTTCCTTCTGTTTGCTTGAATTTATTTTGTTCTTTTTCCAGATTCCTCAAATGAGAGCTTAGATTATTAGTCTGAGACTTTTTCTCTTTTCTGATATATGTATTTTGTGTTATAAATTTCCCTCTAGGCAGCGCTTTAGTTGTGATTTACAATTTTTGATGTGTCGTATTTTTTTCGGGTATGTATTTTTATTCAGGTATACATTATACATTCAGGTCAACATATTTTTATAACCCTTGAGACTGCCTCTTTGACCCGAGGATTATTTAAATGGGTGTTGTTTTAGTTTCCATGTGCTTGGAGATTTTTCTGTTATTTCTATTATTGATTTCTAGTTTGATTCTTTTGTGATCTGAGAACACACCATATGATTTTTTTTTTTTTTTTTTTTTTTTTTTGCACTACGCAGGCCTCTCACTGCTGTGGCCTCTCCCGTTGCGGAGCACAGGCTCCGGACGCGCAGGCTCAGCGGCCATGGCTCACGGGCCCAGCCGCTCCGCGGCATGTGGGATCTTCCCGGACCGGGGCACGAACCTGTGTCCCCTGCATCGGCAGGTGGACTCCCAACCACTGCGCCACCAGGGAAGTCCCACACCATATGATTTTGAGTCTTTTAAATTTGTTGAGGTTTGTCTTATGGCCAAGGATATGTTCTGCCTTGGTATATATTGTGTGTGTTCTGCTGGTGCCAGACGTGCTGTAAATGTTGACTAGGTCCAGTTAGTTGGTCGATGGTGGTGTGAGTTCTGTATCCCTGCTGGTTCTCTGCCTAGCTGTTCTTTCAGTTGCTGAGACGGTGTGGAAATCTCCAGCTGTAATTGTGGATTTCTGTATTTTTCCTTTCAGTTCTGTCAGTCTTCACATATGTCACTGTCCTAGTGTTGGATTCACACACTTTTAGGATTGCTTGCTATTGCTTCTTCATGGGTTGACTCGTCTTTATATAATGCCTCTCTCCATCTTTGATGATTTTCATTGCTCTGAAGTCAACATTATCTGGTATTACTATAGCCACTCCTGCTTTCTTTTGGTTAGTGGTTGTGTGACACATCTTTTCCGATCAGTTTATTTTCAGTCTGCTTACATCTTTCTGTTTGAAGTGAATGAGTTTCTTATCGACAGCATATGGTTGAGTCATTTTTCTTAATCCACTCTGCCATTCTGTTTTTTTAATTGGTAAATTTAGACTATTTACATTTCATGTAATTATTGAGATGTTAGGGCTTCAGTTTGCCATTTCGTTTTTTGTTTTCTGTTTTTTCTCCCTATGTTTTGTTTCTCTGTTTCCTTATTTCCTGCCTTCCTGTGGGTTACTCAACATTTTTTTAATAATTCCATTTTGACTTATCGACAGTGTTTTTCAGTATCCCCTTTGTGCAACTTTTCAGTGTTGCCCAGATATTACATTATATACGTATAACGTAGGCGTTGTGCTCTTGAAAGGAGGCATTGCCTCCACTTCCTCACCGTTACCTCCCACGTCTGCCCTGCCCCCAACTCACTGCCTCCTCCCGATTTCTTTCACAAAAGGAGAAAAGCAGGCCCGGGGTTATGTGGTTGGTTCGTTCCTATTACTGGCAGCCTCCCAGAATTCCTAACAGATCGAGTGGGGGAAGAGTTGGAGTGGGATTATGACCAGTGGCTCCCAAACATGGCCTTGCTCAAAAGGAGTCTGGAGAACCTTAAATGCAGCTTCTAGGACCACCTGGGTCTCCTGAATCGGGCTCTGAGGGGTGGCACACACACACCTCGACTTCAGTGCCAAGGCCTCCATGCTCATTGTAAGATGGCCAGGTGAGCCCTAGGCCACCAGCTGAGCCCTGGGATACCAGGTGCATCAGTGTCTCCTTTCCCAGACCTGAATCTTGCAGGTACACCACCCTCCTGGGATGGGATGAACTGTGTAGCCACTGCCCTCTGAGCAGTTCTGGGAGTTGGGGCAATAGTCCTTCTCAGAGCTCCCCCCAGGAGCACACACAGCCCCCAAGTGCTGCTGCCTGAGGACTCAGCCTGGCCTGTGACTGACACCCAGAGGGCTCCACATTGGGTGGGGGTGTCTCCTCCCGTTCCTCTGGCTCCTGTCTCACCATAAGGATTTCTTGACAGGCCCGTCCCTCCCTCAAGAAGGTGCCCTGTTTACTTCTCTTTGTAGGACAGCACAGTGCCTGGAGCTTAGTAATTGCCCAGGAAATATTTGTTGAATTAACAAAGTTATTTATTACCAGTTACCTACGAGGCAAATTTCAACCTGCATCTTGCATTTATGTGTTCTTGTAGGAAAGGACAGGGGCGGGGAGCAGCCAGCACTGGCTCTGGTACTGGTCTTTGACGCCCTGTCTCCTGTGCCCTGTCCAGCAGGGCTGTGCCACGGGGGGGGGGGGGGGGGGGGGGGGGGCGGGCGGGCGTGTGGCTTCACCAGGCAAGCGTCCCTGGAGGGGCCATCAGAGGCGTTCTCAGGAGTCTTCCTGCTGGGCTGCTGAGCAGCAGGATAGCCCTCTGCAGGGACCAGGCACTTGACATCACAGGTAACCTCACCTCCTGCCAGCTTCCTAAACGCAGCTTCAGCAGTTTACCCAGAGCCCCCCATTGATGCTGACTTCCTAAATCCACCAGGAGGTTTAAGTGAAAAGTAAATGAGGGTATTTTACACACGTGAACAGAATCTGTACATGTGCTGATTATAAAGTTAGCGTGTCGAATAGCCCTTATGTTTGCTTCCCGAATGGACACCGAGAGGTGGTGGCTGGTGGGGCAGCAGAGTGCAGGCCGGAAAGCTCAGAGGCGCTGCGGGGCCAGCGGAGCGGGAGAGGGGCATACTCGTCAGACGCAGGCACGGCCCGCGACTGCCAGCGACGGCAGCACAGACGCCACGCCCTCTGTGTGTGTTTCCTTTGACCGGAGAAGAGTCCACTCACACAAGCCTGCGTATGTTTAGAAACCGTCAGGATTCTGCCGTCCACCCCATCCTGCCCAGATCTGAGTGGGGGACTGTCGGCCGGGCTCAGCGGGGCTCCTCCACACTCAGGCTGGCCTTTTCTGCAGGCGGGCTCCGCAGCCTGGACCAGCCGCGCAGCGAATGTGAGGCTCCGTCTGCTCCCCTAGTGTCACGTCGGCCCGTTTTCCCTCCCAAGGGAATCGCAGCGCCCCCGGGAGACCCGCTCTCCCCGCCGCTCGCCTGGACCTTAGTCTCCCCACCAAAGTGCAAGCGGCAGGACTTGGAAGTGGCCGCAGACACGTGTTGCTGGACGTGCCCCTCGGCTCTGAGTGTACACCCATCTGTGGCCCCAACGTCCTTGAGGGAAGGACACGAGGTTTTATGTAGACACAGGGGATTGCAGTGTCACAAAACCTGCCTCCATCCCCCCAGATCTCCCCAGCCTGGCATCCTGGGGCAGATGCCCTTGAAAACCAGGGGGCTCTCTTACACGTGGATGTAGCACGTGGCTGCTTCTGCCCTGCCTGGGCGTTGAGGCCAGCTCCTGGCCCTGGTTCCCCTGGTGACCCCAGTGCAGGACCCACACCAGGGCAGCCGGAGTCCTTCCTCGGGACGCCACAGATGTGGACTGAGTGTCCCTTCCCGGTGCTGGGTGACATCGGCTGAGGACACTGGGATCTGTGGCAGGGCGCCTGCAGGCTTTCTGCACAGGAGAGATCAGAGCAAATGTGAGGCCTGGGCTGCGGGGGGAGGGCTGCGGGTTCCCATCCCGGGCCTTGTCCCTGCGGCCACCCTTCCCTTAACTCTAGCCTCAGGCTTTGCGTCAGCAGGACGAGGTGACTCGTGTCCTCCAGCCGAGGAGCCGAGCAAAGCAGTCGAAGTGGATTTGTGTCTCCCGTGCACTGGCAGCGGGTGGTCAGATTTGGATGATTTCCTTATAGATGGGACTGAACCGAGGAGGGCACCCTGGCCACGTGCAGGATCCCGCCCGTGAAATCGGGAAGAGCCGTGCGGCTCAGAGACGGGCCGGGCCTTCAGGTTGGTCTGAGGCAGCGCCTAGATCTCCTCCACCCTTGGCTGGTGGGTGTTGGCTGTGCTGCCCCCGGAAGTGACCAGGTGCCGCCGGCACTCACTCTGTGACCCACACGGGAAGCGCTCTCGTCACTGTCACGCGGTGTCAGGGCTGCATTCCACTGCCTGGCCCTCGACCCAGAAACGATGACAGTTATACAACCAGGGGACACGGACACTGATGTCATCGTTATGACTGTACAGCCTGTGTTCAGGAAGCAAGAGGAAGGTCGAGTGTGTTCAGAGGAGACGTGATGACACAGAAAAGGACCCGTGCCAGGCTTCTGAGGGTGACACTGCAGGATCCGAGATGCCAAGTGCACTGGATGGTCAACAGCAGAGCGGCCCATCCAGTGAGTCAGAGGAGAAATGGCACGTCACGGAGTGAGACTCGGGGGCAGAGGGCAGAGCCTGACATGCCTGCAGATGGAGGACCTCCCTGCGCGGGGAGCAGAATATATGCTCGAGCAAACAATGGCTGCAATTTTCCGAATTTGATGAAAATTCTAAGACTGCAGATCCAAGAAGTTCAGTGAAGCCCCAAGAACAAAAACACAAGGCACAGCATAATAGCATAATTGCTCAGAGCCAGTGATTAAGAGAAACACCTTTAAATATGCTAGAGAAAAGGAGGTTACGTTCAGAGGACAAAGGGGAGACTGCCGTAGACCCCTCCGGACACAGTGCAGTGAGGAGGGAAGGGCAGCACGGCCCACCTGGAATCCTGCACCAGGTGAGACAGGCTTCAAAAGAAGGTGACTGTCCAGACACACCCAAAGCTGAGAGAACTCATCACCAGCAGACCTGCCCCACACAAATATCAAGGGAAATTCTCAGAAGAAGAAAAATGATAGCAGAGCTACATGGTTGAGCATGAAAGACACTTTTGTTATCATCCAAATCCCTTTATTGGGATCAATCCCTAATTGACTGTTTAAATTTCAAAAATAAAGTACTGTAGGATCTATAACGTAGGCGGAACTAAAATATGTGGCAGTAACAGGGCAAAGGCCGAGAGGAGAAAGGAGAACACGCTGCTGTCGGGTTGTCCTGCACCCGTCAGGCGGCGACGCCACAGCTCACGGGCTGAGTCAGGTTAGAGGTCTGTGCCTAAGCCCTGAAGCCACTGCCTGGGTGACAACACCCAGAGTGGAGACTAGTAAGTGAACGAAGGAGACGAGGTGGAATCACAAAGTGTATGCAGTTAATCCAAAACGTGGCAGAGGAAACATAGACACGGGGCAACGAAGAACAGATGGTGAAAGCAGAAAACAAATAGTGGAATGATAGACCTAAACTCAACCATATCAACAATCACTGTGAATAGTCCTAACACCCCCAATTAAAAGGCAGATTGTCGAGAAAGATTAAAAAGTTTCTTGGAGGCAACTATATGTTGCCTACAAGAAACTCACTTTGAATATAAAGACACAAATAAATTAAAAATAAGAGGTGGAAGAAGAGACACCATGCTAACACTAATCAGTAGTAAGGTCGGGCGTCTGTATTAATGTCAAAGTAGATTTCAGAGCCAAGAATATTACCAGAGGTAAAGAAGGATCTTTCATAATGGTAAAGGGGTCAATTCATCCACAGAACATAACAATGCTAGATGTTACGATGCTAACGATGGAGCTTAAAATACATGAAGCAAAAAAAGAGAGAACTGCAGGAGAAACAGACAAATCCACAATCACAGTCAGAGACGTCAGCATCCCTACTCAATATTGGGATAAGCGGACAGAAAAGCAGGCCCAGCCGTCTAGCTCTACTGACATCTGTAGAGCATCCCACCCAGTCACACAAGATAGACCACGTCTGGTCCATAAGCAATTCTCAATCAGTTTAAAATATCTCAAGTATTACAAGATATGCTGTCTAACTTTAATGGAATTAAATTTGAAATCAACAGAAGAAAGCTATCTAGAAAATCTCCAAATATTTGAAAACTCGATAACACACGTCAAAATATCCCATGAATCAAAAAAGAAATCAAAAGAGAAATTAAGTCTTTTGAAATGAGTGGACAGAAAGCACAAATATAAAACTTTGTGGGATGCAATGAAAGCCACATGTAGAGAGAAATTTATAGAACTTAACACTGTATTAGGCCAAAAGTAAGATTTTACAACCATGCCACCAGCTTCTTCCTCAAGACACTAGAAAAGAGGAATAAATCGCGGACCCTGCCCCCGTGTCAGGACTTGGTAACAAATGGGGTGGGTCGGGGGACCGTGTCTGCTTCTCCTCTTCCTCTCATCAAGTGGAGTAAAGTGCATTAAATCCCCAGCGTGAGGAGGACAGAAGGAGGGGTCCTCGCTGGCGAGAGGGATCCGCCAGTTTCTGGACACCAAGTGTGGGGAGGAGTGAGTCTCAGGAGGGCTTTTTCTGATGAACTGGCCGCCTGGCTGGGTGTGGACGGCTGTACCCACAGGAGTGCAGCTGCTGCCTCCTGCAGAGCTTCCCTGGCAGCCACAGAGGTGGGAAGAAGGCCCAGCACACTTGGGGTGGCCTCTGATGGGAGGTGTCCCGGGTCCTGGCGGGATGGCCAGAGGATGCCCCCACCTTCCCGGCGCCCCTCGCCTGCCATCTCAGGGTGGGTTCTTCAGGGTCGGGGGTACTGAGTCCGGCTGACCTGAACAGCCCCTGGGGATGCTTCTGTGGCCAGGGTCCACGGAGGCCTGGGATGCCCACTCGTGGCCACGTGAAGCAGGCCGGCGCTCACTGGCCCGTGTGACTGATGGTGGCTGACAGCCTGCAGCCTGGAGCGCCCCTGGCGCTCGCTGACCCACTTTCTCCACCGTGGGCTGGAAACATTTACATAACAGATGGCCCCAGACCCTGGAGGAGATGTTTCTAATTAAAAAGGAGGCGCGGCGTCCCCGCCTGGCCCCCCCGCCGTCCGGTTCATCGGTGCAGGTACCTGAGCCTTGGCACGCACCCTGAGCTCAGGAAGGGCTTTGCAGGGCTGCTGCAGGGTGTCTGCGTGGCAGGGAGCCATGTCTATTTGGTGCCACTCCGATCGTTTGAACTCGGGCCTGGACCCTGTGCGGACCTTGGGCGGGGGCCTCTCGTCTTTGTCCTCCGCACAGTCAGGCTGAGTCACCGGCACACGCGCCTCGCTCTCCAGCCGTCCTCAGGTCCGCTACTGTGACCATTCCTTGCCTGTAAATCTTAAAACGGAGCCTAAATGTTGCCTGGAGGGCGAAGTGCTGAACCGATACACTGCAGAAATGATACAATAAGCGGACCCGTGCTATGGGGTGTAAAGCATCTTCTGAAAACTTTCTAAAGGGGGACTCCCAGCTGTTTGGCCGTTTAGTTAACAGAGACTGAATGCACTTTAGAATGAGGATAACTAGGGAATCTCGACTAGACATAAAGGGAACACAGATCTGTAATCTCCTGGCTTTTTAAGGGTGAAGGGGAGGATTCTGGCACCAGCGTGGCAGGAAATGGGCAGACCCAAGGTGACAGCTGAGCAGACACTCCCCAGACACACAGGGGTCCCCAGGCTTGCTGGTCACCCCTTTTCCCCTCCAGCGACTGAGGGAACTGGTCCGGGGTCCCTCATCACAGAGGTGACACTGAGGCCCAGGACCATGCGTTAGTCAGCACTGATGCCAGGTCACTCGCTGGCGGGCTTTCCCCGAGGCCCACCCCCCTGCCATGTACCCCAGGCCCCCACAGGTGCCACACCTTGAGTGCCGGGACCAGCCCTTCCTCGCGCTGACTGGGGTGCCCAGGAAGCCTCTGCCTTTCCCCAGCAGCGATGCTGAAGGCGGCAGCCCACCGACCCACCCACCCGCCCAGGCCCGGTCGTACAGGCCCGGTCACCTGACGTGTGCCTTCCCTTGCCAGGTGACACCATCTGGGCCCCATCTGTCCTTCCTCACGGCACCCTCGGCACCTTGAGCCACCACCCCCAGCTACATTTTGGAAGAAAGATGGAGTCCAAGGTCTCAGAAGGTGGCCTGAACGTGACGCTGACCATCCGCCTGCTCATGCACGGAAAGGTACGGGGGCGGGACAGGGGAGGGGAGGCACGCCCACCGCACGCCCACCGGAGAGGGGAGGTACGGGGGCGGGACAGGGGCGGGGAGGCACGCCCACCGCACGCCCACCGGAGAGGGGAGGTACGGGGGCGGGACAGGGGAGGGGAGGGGAGGCACGCCCACCGCGGGGGTCTTGGTTTCATATGAGGCTTTTAAATTCGAAGCAACCTCCGACTCCAAATGACGTTTCTCCCAGAACCTTTCGCGACTGAGCTGTCCGCCTGCTGCCCCATCCCCTGTGCCCTAGTGTGTTTTCTACATGCGAGGGCATTCTCCTCCAGGACACTAACACTGATGCACACGTGCCGGCCAGGGGGCTAGGGCCCCACTCAAGTGCACCGGTCATCCCAGGGCTGCCCTTCAGACAGGCGCTCCCCACGCTTCCTTTGCCTTTTGCTTTGAAAGCAAAGTTCCCACCCAGTTCTTTTGTAGAAAGAATGTCCCTCACTTTGGCTTTTTCTGACGTTTCCTCACCATTGGCAGGAGTGTCACAGAAGCTTTCCTATCAGGTAGTCCAGATTTCAGGGTGTCACTTGGTGGGGGGCACCTGCTGGGCATCTCCCCAACTCCTCTTCCACAGTCATCAGGGCGTCTTTGCTGGCGGGTACTTAGGTGCTGCGTGAACGTCCTGTGTGCCACCCTTGCTTCAATCATGGCTTCCTGGACGCAGGGTTTGCTGTTTTGTTCACATCACCCCCCACGCTGTCCCCACGCTGTCCCCGCACTGTCATTATTAGTTTTGATGCTCACATGGTCCCTGACTTGGCGTGGTTGCCCCACCAAGCTGGCGTGTGTCCTCCTGGGGGGCCCCACCGTTCTGACTGCACATCCTCTCTGCATACCGCTGTTGCTCATCCTTACTTTCCTGCTGGTCCTGGAATCAGCCGTTTCTGTAGAGAACCCAACTCTCTTGAGTGGAGGATGGTGGGATGGTGTTAGAGCCCAGAGGTGGGCACATGGGGTACTCACGGCTTTTGGGCTACTGTGGGCCCCAGACAGAGCTAGGGAATATGTGTGTGTGTGTGTGCGCGCACGCGTGCGCTTGTGTGTGTGGGTGTGTGTAGAATCATACACACCTATGTCTGCACACATTTGCATATTTATCTCTAAACTGGGCTCCCTGAGTTCACACCCCTATTCCAGTCCAATAGCACAGGCTTCATCCTGGCTCCTCTGTCTGGTGTCTGTACCATGAGAAACCCAGGGGACGGTAGGGGCTGGCATAGTACCTGGGGCACTGCTCTCCCTAGATTTCCGGAAGCTGGTGCTCACACCTAGAGCCTCCCCTTCCGTGATGGAGGGATGCTGACCGCCTTTCCTGCTCCCAGGGTGGGTGGCATTTGGTCAAGGTTGTCCGGAGCTGGGTTGTACCGTGGAGGACAGTCTGAGGTCAGATGCACGGCCCCACCTCCAGCAGCTGCTGCCACAGCAAGTACCAAACCCTGCCCCGGGAGGTGAGGCGCCCTGACTGCCGGAGGGGCCACCACCCCGTGCCCAGCTGCCCTTTGCTGCCACAGCCCCTGCCGCACACGCGCCCTCCTGGCCTCGCAGAACTGAGGCGTTTCCCCAGGACACTGTGATCGCTGAGGGCTTCACTGTAATAAGGAAGATGAGTCTGATTGTGGAAGCTGCTCTCTGCAGCTGGAAGCAGGCTGGCCACGCCTCCCTGAGGTGCCGTGGCCGAGCCTTGTGGGTCTGTCCCAGGCAGGGAGGTGCTGCGACGTGCAGTCCTGGGCGGGAGCGCGTCTGAGCCATTGCGGGCCCCAGGCTTTAGAACCATGGCGGTGTGCTCAGGAGTCTTTCAACGTTCTACCTTTCTTAAAAACAGTCAAATGGCAATAGCAGCGCTACATTTTTATGCGTCACAGAATCACTGAGGGAGACTTTCTCTCTCATCCATTTCTCGCAGGGTTTCCTTGAGGCCTTAAGTGCGCAGCTGATGCCTGTTGACATGTTTATCTGGAGCAGCTGGCCATTCTCTTTCTCTTTGTCTGTCTGTCGGTCAGAGGCAGGGCAGCCTGCCTGCCCGCTCCCTGCTGACCGTCCAGTCTCCCTTCCTCACTCATGACTCGGAAGCTGGACGGCCTCGGCGCCTGTCACAGGATTTATGCTCCTTCTGCTCTATGACATCATCTTTCTGTGATTCTTTTCCTACAGGAAGTTGGCAGCATCATCGGGAAGGTAATTATTTTTTTTATTTTTATTTTTTTGGCTGCCTCGGGTCTTCGTAGCTATGCGTGGGCTGTCTCTAGTTGCGGTGAGCGGTGGCTTCTCTTGTTGCAGGGCACGGGCTCTAGGCGCGCAGGCTTCAGTAGTTGTGGCACGTGGGCTCAGTAGTTGTGGCTCGCGGGCTCTAGAGCACAGGCTCAGTAGTTGTGGTGCACGGGCTTAGTTGCTCCGTGGCATGTGGGATCTTCCCAGACCAGGGCTCGAACCCGTGTCCCCTGCATTGGCAGGCGGATTCTTAACCACTGCACCACCAGGGAAGTCCCAGGAAGGTAATTATTGTGTGAACTCTGCCTCTACCGGGGTATCTCAGAGGCACAGTGAGGTGTGGACCAGCCCTGTGCAGGGGGTGAGCCGCGCACGGTGCGTGCCAGGCGAGCAGTGGGGATCCCGCTGGAATCCTGCCCCGTCACCTTCAGGTTGCACCCCCATGAGGCTGGTCGCAGAGCTTCCCGTTCTCCAGCCCTGTGGGAGCTGGGGAGTCACCCCCCGAGACAGCCCCACTGTCTACCTGCCCTGGTGGCCAGTCATTCCTCCCGGGTTTGAGAGCTCAGGACCAATTCCCACGTGCATTCCTGGGAGCAGTCTCCCACCTCCGGCCTGAGTGGTGGTGAGTCCATTCTCAAAGAAACGTTCCCCTGGGGAAAGTGAGCGCTGGTTTGGAAGTTGGGTGTGTGTAGGAGAGAGGTGGGCCAGGACCCCGCACCCCCATTCCTTGTGACCGTCTCTGGCTTCGCTGGTCCCTCGTGGTCCCTGAATGGTGGGGGAGCCCCCAGAGCTCAGAGTCAGGCTTCTTTTCACAAGTTCTTCATGGGATCGCCCGAGGACCTGGTCCCCGCTTTGCCGGCGGTGAGGCTAGGGGACGGGTGCAAACCCGCCCCGTGGAGCAGGTGCCCAGGCCAAACGTGGAGCCGCATCGGGTCCCTGGGGCCAGGTCTGCCCAGCCCACAGCCTGTGCCCTGGGCGAGGTAGCGGGCCAACTGGGGAGTCATGCATGTTGGGCCTGAAGCCCACCTTTGAGGGCTGGGGCGCCCAGCCTCGCGTGCTTGTGGTGGAAGCCCGAGTGACCCCCTCCCTTGTCTGAACTTCTGTTCCAGAAAGGAGAGACCGTGAAGAAGATGCGCGAAGAGGTGAGCTGGCGCCCTGAGCCGCGTGCTGTTTCTGGGAGGGCAGGAGGGAGGAGGCCAGGGCCTCCTAGCAGCTCTGCGCCCAGCCCCACGCGGCCGGGACCCGCCGGGAGCCCCGCATGGCAGGGATGTGAGCGAGGGATGGCCATTCGGAGCCCCGAAGCACACACCAGCAGTTCAGGTGCCCTCCCAGTCACGACCGGGTCACAGCCAGCACAGTAGGACAGGACCGGCCATCGGTGCTGAGGCTCGGGCGCCACCAGCCTGCACGAGTCCCCGGTGGTCAGTAGGCCCTAGGATCCAGCCTACTGCCGGCCCCAAGGCTTTAATCCAGTTTCTGGGGTCTGCGTATCTCCCTCCCAGAGCGGGGCAAGGATCAACATCTCGGAAGGAAACTGCCCAGAAAGAATCGTGACCATCACGGGCCCGACAGACGCCATCTTCAAGGCCTTTGCCATGATCGCCTACAAGTTTGAGGAGGTAAGGGACGCCCCTGGGGAGCCCTATCCCGGAAGAGGGGACCTCTCAGCCCCTCTGCCTCCCCGGGGACTGCCCCCTCCAGTCCACCTGGTGACCGACCAGGGTCCCTCCTCCCCCAAGGCCCCCCCTCCCTCACTGAGCGGTCCCTCGGGGCCTGCCCCCAGACCACGAGTCCTCAGGGAAGGCCTGGCACCGGCAGTGAGGCGGCCACGTCCAGGCCTCAGCCCTGTCCACAGCAGCTGACCCCCAGTGTGTTTAGCTTGGCTTGGATATGGACGGACACAGGGAGAGCCAGGCCCGGGACACCTACGCACATTTGTGTGTCTGTGCGCCTTTGTGTGCATCTGTCAGAGACCAACCTTAAGCTTGTTATGTGTTTCCGAGATTTCTGAAATTGCTGGAAGTTATCGGAGATGCATTTCGTGTCTTTACTGGAAGGGTGATCAAGCCGGGGAGTAGGTCCTTCTGTCGAATGGATCCCCCTCTGTCCAAGCCCCTCTCTGCCCGCCAGGCACCCTGGGCGTCTGCGCCTCACCCTGTGGCAGCAGCGCGACTGCACAGACGTGCACGCCTGGGGGTCCCCTTGTGTTCTCCAGCCGCCCCCCACCTCATCCCCTGAGGCTGGCCCGGCCTCGCAGCCCCTGTGAGCAGCCCAGCCCGGCCACCGTGTCCTCCTGCTGTTCACTCTCAGCTGTTTGCAATCGTGCTTCTGCCTCCCCCTCGTCCTCGTCTCCCCCACCCCTGACAGGGAGCCTGCTAGGCTCTTGCGGCCGACGCACATGCCTCTCCCTCCCCAGGACATCATTAACTGCATGACCAACAGCCCGGCCACCAGCAAGCCCCCGGTGACGCTGAGGTTGGTGGTCCCCGCCAGCCAGTGCGGGTCCCTGATCGGCAAAGGCGGCTCCAAGATCAAGGAGATCAGGGAGGTAACGAGCCCTCCCCACCCGGGAGCCGAGCGTGGGCGGTCAGGATGTCCCTAGGGCAGAGCACTAGCCGGGTCCCTGCAGACCCTGCAGCACAGAGCTTGCGGCAGGGGAGGGACGAGCCACGAGGCAGAGCGGCCGTGGGAGCCCCCGCTGCGGGCGTCACGCAGAGCAGCCCAGGCCTGACTCCCGGGACGTGGCCGTGGCACCCCTCCACCCAGTCCTGGGCTCCAGGGCACGGGCTCTGCTCCCCAGGAGGCCCCTGCTCCCACTGCCAGGCCCCGTTTCCTGAGAGTCGCTGAGCCGTCCCAGCTGGGGTGGGGCTTGCCTGAGGGGCCCACCTTACCTTCACAAGTTCCTCTCCCAAGGAAAGCCTGAGGCCTTCCCTTCCCCAAAGGATGGCAGCCCCCAGGCTTGATTCCTTCCAGGAAAGATGGCCACTCGCTTTAGGCCCTGTGACTGGGATCCGTCTTTCTCTGTGACCTCAGACTCCACAGAGAGAGAGAATTCCACACATTTGAAAAAAACCCTGCCTCCTGAGATGCCGCTCCGCACCCAGTGTCGCCCGCCCTGCCCCAGGTCCGCGGTGCCCGCCCTGCCCCAGGTCCGCGGCGCCCTGGCAGCGGCGGGCTGAGCTGGATGGGGCTGCCCCGGGGGCTCCAGACGGAGCGTGCAGAGGGCGTGGGGGGGTGACCTGGGGCAGCGTCGGGGGGTGTCCCAAGGCGTGCCGTGCCCTGGACGCCCCCGGGGGCACCCAGGAAGTGCCGCTGCAGTGCACACTGCCCCGCTCGGTGGGGTCCCTTCCGACGCCTGGTCTCTCCAGTCCACAGGTGCCCAGGTCCAGGTGGCCGGGGACATGCTGCCCAACTCCACGGAGCGGGCAGTGACCATCTCGGGGACCCCCGACGCCATCATCCAGTGTGTCAAGCAGATCTGTGTGGTCATGCTGGAGGTACAGTCTGTCCACAAGTCCAGGGCTCCTCGCCAGCCTGCCCCTCACTCCGTGCCGGCCGGGGCTTCTGAGCGCCGGAGGCCTCGGGGCCCTGAGGCTTCATGTGGTCAGGGCCGCGTGAGGGCGGGCCTCAGGGATGGCCTGAGTGAGAGCTGTGCTGGGGTGCAGGCTCCTGCCACCTCGGGTGGGTCGGTCGTCTTCACTGGGGACCTGGGGGGCGAACGGAGAACGTGGGGAGCGTGAGCCCCTCCCCTCATTTCTGGAGTTGGATAAAGGGTTAGCAGTCCGTGGTGTGAGGGTCGTTCAGCAAAGGGTCAGTCCTTAAAAGTGGTGCAGGTGTGCCCTGGGGCCAGGTCCGGGCTGGAGATGCAGATGGAGTGAAGAGGCCCACGCCATGGACAGGACCCCACTGCGTGGGCCCAGCCTGCGGGCATCAGAGACGCCGCCGAGGTACAATGGGCAGGACTTAGGAAAAGCACACGAAAACGCCCCAACTTTGAAGACAGAAAGAAGTAAACATAAGGATTAACCAAAGGAGAAGCAAGGAAGGCACAGCTGAGCAGGAAAAGCCTCTCTTGAAAATCTGAGGGAAGAAAAACCCAAGATTGAAGTTTCAATCAATACCCAAACTGCTGCAAGATTAATTGAAGCTATCAATAATACTTGCTGGTCTTTCTTAAGCTAAAATGAAGTCATCGTGCCTCAAACGAAAGGTTTCAATACCTGTGCTGGTGGCCCGGCCCCCTGGGCCCTCCTCCCCCCGTGCCCGGAGCCCTTGCCGGAGGGTCTGCCTGAGGTGACAGCAGTCTCCTGCAGGAATTAGCCTCGGGGCGGGGGCAGCGGTGGGCTCTCCCTCTTTTGTACTTGACTTGGTGTTAAAGCACCATGTCCAACTCCTTAGAAAAAAATTTGTAGTGCTTTTATTTTCCTGAAGTATGATGCTGGGAAATCAAAAATATTTTTCTAGATATTTTGTTCTGAAGCTCTCCCCACACGCTGGTCACGGTTCTCTTCAGTCCCGGCGCTGGGACCGCGAGGGGCCGTGAGGGTGGTAGCAAGCAGGGCCTGGCACCCCTAGTGTGGCAGGTGCCCAAGCGGCCTGGTGGGCGGCGGTGCCCGGGCGAGGCGGGGTGACGTGAACCGCTCCAGGAGGGACGCCGCCTCTGGTGTCCCCGACGAGGTCAGAACAGGACATGTGGGCTCCTCAGGACCCCTCCCACGTGGCCTTGCTTGTGCCACGTTTGTGGTCAGACGTGACCCCACAGGAGAGCTTGACCCCGTTGGCTGTGGGGCGCTGGTGCCCCCAGGGCTGTGAAACGGTGAACGCTGAAGCACATGGGCAGGCGTGATCGGTCCTCGAGGGACGGGGACGAAGCCTCCTGCCGTTGGTGTCACGAAGTCCCCGGAGGCCGGAGCAGCCACTTATGGGGGAGGAAGCGTCACCGCAGCTAGGAGCCCCTGGTCCGATGTTAAATGAAGAGTGACTGGAGTTTCGGCCTCTGGGGTGGGGGGCTCCGCCCATGAAATCACTACCGAAGGAGGGAGGGGCTGCTCGAGGAGTGGCGGATCGGTGGAGAACGTGAGGGTCGGGCCCGCAGCCCTGGGTGGGGGGGCGTGTGCTCAGAAGACCTCCCTCCACCAGAGGTCAGCTCGAAGGGAACCGGGCGTCATGGCCATCAGGGCCAGCGGAGGGCGGGCGCTGCCGTCGGCGGGGTCGGAGTGCACCATGGAGCAAGGTGACAGTTGAGGCTGAGAAGTGGGGAGCCCACCCCCCAGCTCAGGGATGGAGTGGGGTCAGCAGCAGAGTCCTCCTTTCGCAGCGGACCGAGTCCTCCTTTCGCAGCGGAAACGGTCACTCAGGGTAGTCACGCTTCCTGCCCAGTGACCCCTAATCGCCCTGAGACCACAGAGAACCCCGCTGCAGAGGCGCCTGGACACGACCTCAGACGAGCCGGAGACAGGGGGACAGGAGCCCAGCCTCACCCACACGCGGTCAGCACACGGGCCCTCGAAGCAGCCCCTCTTGCTCTCCACAAGGTCACACAGCAGGCCAAGGTCACACTGTGTTCAAGGTCACCCAGCACACATCCAAGGTCACACAGTGTGTTCAAGGGCACGCAGCATGGACAAGGTCGCATGATATGGCCTGGGCTGAGAGTTGAAGCTGCCAACCCCTCTGCTGTCCCCACCTCCCTGTGTGTGTCTTGGGTTGGGTCACTCTGAGGTCACACTGCCTGGTGGCTGGGCCTGGGTGGGCAATGGCCGCAGGAAGTCCCAGCAAAGACAGGCCACCCTGGTCCCTAAGTTCTGTCTCTGGCTGGTGGTGCTGCTGACTCAGGACTCCCGACAACAGCCCAGGCCCAGCCCTGTGGACTTTGCTCCCAGGGAAGACGGTCACCCAGGCAAGGGGACAGGGGAGGGCCTGATGGCTTCTGACCAAGGGGTCTGGTTGACATCATCAGAATCTGGCCGACTTCTGGTGCTTGAGAATATCGTTCACCCCAAGATATGAATCCTATACTTTTGGACACAGAATAATGAAAGGAAATTGTAGCGAATTGCATCACAGCTGTGGACTATTTCATTTGGACTCT
The DNA here is from genome assembly GCF_963455315.2 of Globicephala melas. NCBI lineage: Eukaryota > Metazoa > Chordata > Mammalia > Artiodactyla > Delphinidae > Globicephala > Globicephala melas. The sequence continues at coordinate 715,296 of NC_083317.1, read as the reverse complement.
AAGGTGCATTAAATGATGGCTCTTTTCTTAAAACAGTGAAGTTGGATGTTTCTCACTTTCCTGTGATTATGCCGACTGAACGTCAGCCCAGGCCACGCGAAGCCCCGGCACTGGCACCGAATCCCCGGGGGCTCTTTCCCGAGGACTGAAGGAGGGGGCCGCCCCTCTCCGAACGCGGCGCCTGTGCTGGCGCCTGGGGAGGGTCGCGGGCGCGGGCGGGGGCGCGTCCACCCGCCTCACCCGCCACCCGCCACCTCCTGCTGCGGCTGTGTGTAGGGCGGTGGTCCCTGGCGGACCTGGGGGCTGGGGAGGGCGGGGGCGCAGGGGGGTCGGAAGGAGGCCTCACGACTGCCCGCTGCGAAGCTGCTCTGACGCTCTCTCTCCCTCTCCTGTCCCTTTTCCTAGTCCCCACCGAAAGGTGCCACCATTCCCTACCGCCCAAAGCCCGCCTCCACCCCTGTCATTTTTGCAGGTGGTCAGGTAAGAGCCGAGCCGCTCTCGGCCTCCACTGCCAACCTCAGCCTCTTACTGCAGCCCCCGCCGCTGCCCGTTAGTGCACTCAGGTTTTCTCCCTCCTCACGTGCACGTGTCCCCCGCGCACGCTGGACGCAGAGCTCTCCCGGCACGCAACCGGCCCTGGGGTGGATGCGGGCCACCGCGAGAGAGACCCACCGGGCAGCGTCCGCGGACAGAAAGGGCCGAGGCGGACGCCCTGTGGCGTCCGGGCCCAGGAGGACCCTGGTCCGGGCTCAGGCCTGCTCAGCTGGGCAGCACCGCCCGAGTCTAGCTTCCTGGTGTTTTTAGGAAGCTCGGAGGCAGCAAGGGCTGCGAGCGTTACCAGGGGTTTTATGACTCCTGGTTGAGGCAACTACGACTGTGAGAACTGGCCCCATCTCCCCTGAAATACACGTTCCCAACTTTCCACACACGAGCTCCCCCCAGGAGCACGTGAGGGAGAGACAAGGATGAAGGGGAGGCCAGCTGGGCATCCCGTTACAGGGACGACCCTCTCTCTCCACCCTGCCCCACGCTGGCCGCAGGCCCAGCAGGCCGGCCGTGGCCACTTCACACACCTGCTGTTTTGGTGGGAGCCCCTGAGCTTTCTCTCCTGCCAGGGAGGGCCTGGAAACCAGGGGTCATGGAGATTTCTGTCTGAGGCCAGTGATTGGCTTAGCGGGACCTGGAGGGGCCGACAGGGGGGCCGTGCCCTGTCTTCTGCCCTTGGGCACCGGGCTCAGAGGCGTCTGCCAGGAGCTCGCTTTGTCCCTTCACAGCAGGGTCATGGCAGCCGCGGTTGAGGGACTTTGCAAAGGCCAGGCCAGTGTGCCAGGAGAAGCTCTGCGTCCAGGTGGCAGTGCTGTGTGCCTTGTTCAAGGGAGAGTTAAGACAGAGACTTCCCAGATGACCCAGGACGGGAGGGCCGAGAAGGAAAAGAGGCAAATGCAAACTCTCCACGTTTTTCTCTGCTCTGTAAAAGAACCTTGTCCGGTTTCTCTCCCACTGAGCCCCGTGAGGTGAGGGCAGGGTCTGAGCTCCTGCGGCAGCGTTTGTGGCGAATCCCCGGGGGGAGGGGGCAGCGGCCCCCGTGGTTCAGGCCAGCCGCAGACGGCCCGCCGCATTCAGAGCTCCTTTCCTGCCGTGCATCCGTGATCAGCGGCAGGTGAGTTACCTGCGTGGCCTCAGCCCCAGCAAGCAAGCCCGCGATGATTCCACATGGAGAAGCGCTGGCTTTATTCAGAGGGGAGGCATGTTAACATGAGGCAGAGCCTGGCAGCCTCCCGGGCCCATCCCAGCCCCGCCCCGGCCGGCAAAGCAGGGCATCACCCATCCCCCAGTCAGGACAGCGAGGGCCCCACCGCCGTGGGCTTCACAGGGGCTCAGCACCTTAACCCAGCGCCTGCGCCCCAGGGACAGGTAGTGTGGCCAGCGACTGACTAGTGTTGGTCGTCGGTGGGGGACAGAGTCACAGGAGGGTCACCGCAGCGCTGCAGGTAGCGGGCAGAGGGGTCACTGTACCAGGCCCCGGGCCCTCCCTGCCCGCGTGCAGGATGCGCTGCGCACCCAGGCTTCAGAGCCTCCCGCCTCCCCCTGTCCCTGGGAAGATGCCCGCACGCCCCTGCTGCCGAGAGGCACTTCTTGCCATCCCAGCAGTTTCGGTCCATAAAGATTTCATCCAGACGGAACCCGTGACCTGTCGTCTGTCTGTACCTCTGCCCTGAGACGATGGTAGGCGGTCCGTGCACTTCCAGTAGAACTAGAAACCATAACACCCGAGTGATGAAAAGATAAGTCAGAAACTGAAAGTGTCTGGGATAAAGAACGGCCAGTCGGGGAGCACATGGCGGCACTGTCCCAGGGCCTGTCACGCTCGGGGACACGTTGGCGCAGCGCCTGGTGGCGTCCCACGGCCCCGAGCACGCACAGCCTCCCCGATGCGTGCTGTTTCTGGTCAGGTTCCTTTCCTTCCCCACGAGGTGCCCGGGCCTCCCCCAGACGGGGGCTCTGCACCTGCCCCACCTGCAGGCCTAGCGTGGCTGGTGCCGCACGTTCCACGTCACCGAGTCCCAGTGGCAAGTCTTTGTCTTTACTCTCCCTCGACTCTGTGTGGTTTGTTTGTTTTTTGGCTGTGAGTTTCTGGAAGCATCTTGGCTGAGGGACTGTTGAGGCAGGCGGGGCGGGCGGTGGGAGAGGCTTCGGGGCCCACACACACGCTGCGGCTACTCCGAGTCACTGTCTTGAAGGCAAGTGACACGGTGAAGGCAAAACAAGCCCCCTCTGGGAGCTGTGCCAAGAGCGTGCTGCCCCCGAGTCACAGCGGCCGCCCGTCCTCCGAGGCTGGAGGGCGATCGGCCAACCTGTGGCTCATTTGGGTGCGTTTCTTACTTAATCTGGCCTTCCCAAAATTGGTTTTGAGTCAACTTTTACAGTTTTCTCTTTTGTTGTTTGGGTTTCTTGGAGTAAATATGTCCTGAAAGTGTTTACTCTGATAGCCGCTTAAATTCTCAAAGGGTTAATAATCAGTGACTCATAGCGAGGGTCACCAGCTCGTTCTTAGATACTGCCAGCTGAGGGGCAAGGGAGTGAGAGTCGGAAGCCGGCTGCCTGGCCCTTCCCCTCCCCCCCCTCGCCCCACCATGTGTCTGGTTGTAGCTCCAGCCACCGAGGGACCCGGGGGGAGGCTCGATGCCAGGACCCTGCTCCCAATCTCTGCACCCCGGGCCCTGGGAGCGTCGCCTCTCCTACGTGAAGGGGGAAGGCCTTAACCAGAGGGCCCGGGGCCTGCTTGCAGGAAAGCCCTTCCCGAGGAGGGCCCTCGTCCCGCAGGGGAGGCCGCGGTGGGGGACACATGGCTGCCGCTTCTCGAGCTGACGGTGTCTCTCTCTCTCCAGGCCTACACGATCCAGGGACAGTACGCCATCCCCCACCCAGATGTGAGTTTTTACTCTGTCCCTTCACCTCTCTTCTCGTCTCCACTTCCCTCCTACCTGCATGCCGCTGTCCATCGCTACTAATATTAATATTACACCATAATATTAATACTGTTATCAGTGTTCCTGACCTGTGTCCTATCCATATGGCCCTGAGTAACCTTTAGTCTCTTAGCACTGATTCTGCTCCTGTGGAGGACTT